>NW_011889011.1:896353-900687 GCF_000151845.1 Pteropus vampyrus
GAGAATTAGAGACAATTATGGAAAGTCAGTAAAACTTATACATCACTTTGAAATAATCAGGTTATATATTATCATTTTCCATACCAATTGTAAATCAGTCGCACTGCTTTTTAAGAGCAGGCCCCTGTCAATAGTACAGGAGCTGAATTTGTGTTGTCGTAAAGGACTGAAAATAATAAAAATGCTTTTGTTTTCAAATATTTTATAATCGAGACTCTTCAACTCATTCAAAACGGCTTTCTTAATCACTGGTGTCAATTAATCTTCTTTTAACCACATTTCCAAAGAATAAAACATCAACGCTGGCGCCAAGGAGCCATGAGCCTCCATGACTCGCCTCTTCGTGAAGGTCTTGGAGCCTCTGTTTTCAGCACTTGCCAGATTTTTCCTGCAGGTCTGTGCCTGCCGCTCGAGGACCCGCTCCCTCAGCGGGGCACACGCTGACAGGGGCGGCTCTCCCCGGCCTTTCTTCGTCCATGCTGAGACTGGTTTATTTTAAGATGCCTGCAGACTTTATTCATCATGGGACGCAGAAGAGCAGAAGGAAAGCTAAGTGACCAAAAAGGTTAACCATGAAATGTGGGAGCGTGTAGTCTCTTGCTGTGACAGGCGGTCTCAGAAGGTGATGGATCTGATTTCCTCAAAGGGACCATTTAATGGGATGGAGAAAACAGAAAATTAATTAGGCACAGAAGCCAGCACTGTTGGTCCTCTGCTGAGAAAAACCGTTTCTAGTGAAGAATTCTCCGATGAATTGTTAAAACAAACCTTAGTTTATCAAACGTCCCTGAAATAGTTCGTTGTAGCTTTAATTGTGAAGTTTTTCAGGTTCCTGTTGAAGGCACATTTTCTGTCATTTGGTCTGAATCCTGTTTTTCCACAGCGTTCATGACACAACGATGATGGATAAGTTATTGGGCCCTTAATGTGGCCAGGAAACATGGCACGTATTCTCTCTACATTCTCACGCCTAATTCCAACGGAAGCCTCCTGTGGTAAATGTCATTTTCCTCGTTTTAAAGGTATGGAAGCTAAGTCCACGTTAGCAACCGTCTGATGTTGATGTTACATAACTAGTGCTCCCTCGAGCTGCATTTGAAACCCGTTTTGAAGAATGCAAAGAATAGACTCTTCGCTATGATATAACGCTAACTCCATGAAATCGATCTCCACCTAAACTGCTCTACAGACAGCTGTTGACAAAAGCTATTTCCCTACTTCACAAAGCTTTACAGAACAATTAAAAATACAGAACAGAAAAGATTCAGCACGGTATGATTGTAAGTATTTAAGACAGATTATTGCTGGTGTGGGAGGCAGAAATCTGAGCCGGCTCCGTACAGTCTGCAGTGAGTGGAGGTACCTGAGTTTGCGGTAGAGCAGGGGAGGGTTTGGGGGGGCGAGTTTTGGTGTGTTTGGTGTCCACCGGTCCTGCCCATCTCCTCTCGTTACCGCACGTCCCTGGAGAAACCACATGCAGAGGCAACTCCCATGAAATAGGAAGGGAAGGACCACCTTCCTGCCAGCCAGACCTGTGCCCGGAGCTGCAGCGTCCCTCCCTAGCACAGGCCAGGTTGGACCACGCTGCCGATTTAGGCTCCAGGCTGAAGAGGACCTTCTGCTTCTCACCGAGGTAGTGTGAGCTCAAGGTCGTCATCACTCAGTGACCAGCAGGCTTGGACCATGAGGACACTACTCCTGGGTAACTTGCATAACTTTCTCATACCCCGCTTCTGATTGAGCCCACTTACAGTAAACATGGCCCAATCAACAAACTGCATGCCGGTCATCAGATCAGCCCTTTCTGCCCTTGGCGGTGGGAGACGAAGGAGGTTGGCAAGGGGCAGGCAGTGGCAATCGAAAGTCCTGTTCCCTTTATACCAATCAGGACCAGAAAGAAGGGACATGGAGCATTTTACCCACCTCAGAGTGTGCTCTTCCCCGCGGGCAGCGTGTAGGGCTCCCGGTGAAGTCTTGTCCGTGGAAATTGGGTAATAGAATAAAGGCTCAATGATTATCTGGCCTATTAGTATTTTGCTGAGTCTGTATTAATCTGAATCTGATTCGTGTATGTGATCTGTAAACGACTCATGCAGTTTACAGAAAAGAAACTGGAATTTGCTATGGATTCCTGCCTTTTGTTTTCCTCTGGCAGAGAATTGCCCTATAACATAAAACTGGCTTCTGTAAAATACCAGTAAATCTGAAATGCCAGACGGAGACCTTCATCCTGGCAGTTCTGAACTGTTCTTTTCCATTTTAGAGGTTCAGAATGAATACTTATCTTGTCAGTTTATGCTCTTTTATACAAAGGTTCTGTTTCGTGTAAATGAACTTCAGTCAACTTAAAACAAATCGATTTCCATCTCTAAGAATAAAATATTCTACCCTGCGAGTAGGTCCTTTCCGCGGCTATGTCATTCACATTTGATCTCTGACCTCAGCCCTGGACACGATGGTAACAGCTAAGCATTCATACTTTCGGTCCCGAGACTGAGAAGTTCTTTGCTTACTGTTTTCCCGCCCAAGGACATGGCCGTGTTCTATGCATTTTATCTGAATAACTCCCCGATTCTTCTAGCTTGAATCTTATAGAACACATTGCAATCTGCTTCAGTTTCACAGAGTAGAAGGGTGAGCAGTTGAAGGCGAGAGAGGAGCCAGCAAGAAGCGTCCCGCATCGAATGAAAGCAGGCTCTGCAACTCAGAACGTAGCCAGCGGTCTCCAGCTCCGAGATCTGTTTCCACTGGAAATTAGGCCAAAGCTGAAACAGGACCTCAGAGGAGAGAATATGCACTGCCCTGAACAGAACTGGTTTTGCACTTCTGACTGACAGCTGGGAACGCTGTGCTGATATTCCCTTGAGAGGTGCCTTTGATATATAGCTCTTCTTTTTTTTTTTTTTTCTCGAGCTTTTGATCATCATCCTTAGCCCAAATACTGGTTACTGAGGTTGAGGGAAAAAAAACAAAACAAAACAAAACTATAATCTCGAGAAGTTTCTTCCCCCCTCAAAAGAGTAAAGGCCAGTGATGCTCTTGGTGCGTGGGTCTCTCTTTTTCACTGAGGCAATTTAGTGATCCGTTAGCATCGAGTTTTAGAACTCATAGTCAGAGAACCCATACCCGCTGCCACAGGAAGGAACACACCTGCTAAATCTGAGCAGTTGGCTTCTACTTTTTAAAGGATTGATTGCAGAACTTCTCCTAGAATCATGCCGTAAGTGCACTCAAGAGAGTGTGTTTCAAAAATATATACTTTGCAGACAATGCGAACTTAACTTCCAACAATAGGAAAATACATGCACGCAAGGTGATTGTTTATAGTTGAAAAATTGGGGAAACAACCTAAACGTCTAAATGTGGTTAAGGACAGCCGTCCAGTGGAGTGCTGTGCAGCCTGGGAGGGAGAATGAGAAAGATCTCTACACAGCGATGTGGGGTGATTTATAGAATGGACCAGTAGACGAGAAAAGCAAAATGCAAACGATGACCTATATCGTGTGACCCTTTGTGCGAGAGCAAATGGAAAATCGTCAGGGGCTCAGCTGAGCTGGTAGAGAGCTGAGCTGCCAGGCGTCGGAGCGGCCCGTTAAAGCAACACGCCTGAGATCAGTAGAGCCTGTCATCGGTCACTTCCCGTGATGACATAAGCGAGAGCTTAAAATCAAAGGAAGCACTGACTCCCCGTTCCATTTTCTCCCGTGGAGGGGAGGGGTACACTCGTGGAGAGTTGGGGTATCCGCACAGATGTGGGGGGGCACCTCAGCACTTTTGTGGGCTCCAGGTGTATGCGAATATGGAAGACAGGAGGTGGCATGGTACTGGGTGTTGAGTCAGGAGGGAGAGGGTGCCTCCCAGGGGTCCTCTCCTTCCGCATCAGGAGGCCTCACGTAGGAGACGCAGGACTGAGGCTGCCAAGGGCTGGGAGTGCAGACACGGATGGGGTGTGACGGGCCAGGAGGCCTCAAACCCTGGCTGCACTTCCCCCGGAGACCTCCGTGCACCGGCCACCCCCAAGCCCAGTGTGGGGACACAGCCTCCCCAGTGAGGCCCGCAGGGCGAAGCAGCTCAGTCTGGAGTCATGCACAGGTGTTTAACCAGGAGCTGGACTTCTCAGAAATAAGAAAGTATGCACGTGTCTGCTTATTTTTATAAAAGAAACAGGATGAGTAACCCAGAAACAAATGAGATGACAACCATAGGGAGTGAACTGGGGTCGAGGGGAACGTGTGTGTGGATGGCCGTGATGTGGCATGGGTTAGGGGAGTGACTCTTTCCTGAACCTATTTGCCCTTCGTAATCATGTTCATGTTTTATGATTTAAAACATCA
>NW_011889011.1:900922-913865 GCF_000151845.1 Pteropus vampyrus
GGATCATCAATGGATGCGAAAACTAGTGAGCAAGAGTTTGATTAACTACAGGATGTTCGCACAGCCCTCATCATCTCCCCAGAAAACACTTATTCCTAGTAAAAAAAAAAAAAAAAAAAAATGGCGACTTAACAGTGGAGAAGCCTGTCAGACACCACGGCAGCAAAATGATCAAAGTTAACATATTGGAACAAATCGATGGCATATGTCTCCTGACATTGAAGAAATATCAAACAAACCCAAATTGAGTGACATTCTACACAATAACTGGCCTCCAGTCAACAGAAAAAGAAAAGGTCACGAGAGAAGACAAATTGAAGAACTGTACCTGATCATAGGACTTTAAAAGGACATAACAACCAAATGCCACATGCGATCCTGGATCAAACTCTGGGCCAGAATTGTACTCAGTATATAATGGGTGTTGTTGATATAATTGGTACAATTTACAAATAAAAATGAGATTTGTTAAATTAATTCACTAATATTTCAATATTTCCTGATTTTATAACTATATCGTGTTTATGTAAGAGAATTGTATTATTCTTAGGAAATAAAAACTTAAGTATTTAGCACTAAAGAACATCATGTCTACAATTTCCTCTCAAAAGATTTGGGAAAAAGTTATATGCACACGTATGTGTATGTAATTATGTATGTAACTATATATCATATATGTCGTATAACTAGAAAGAGGGACACTAAATGTGGTAAAATACCAACATTTGGGGGTGTATAAAGGAAGACTATATGAGATTTCTTTGTACAATTCCTGTAACTTCTCTATAAATCTGAAGTTATTTCAAAATTTTAAAATTACAAAACAAAACAAAACAAAATCATAGGCTTTGTCTTCAGACTAAGAGTCATGGTTGTACTGTTCACTCTCTGTATACATGATAAAATGAAAATGCCCACGTAATAGACTTATTGAAGGGTCCGCATATAACAACGCATTTAAAGCACTCGGTTTGTCATTATATCATAGCATAGTGCAGTGTGGTGTATATCTATCATCTATCATCTGCCTGTCTGTCTATCTAATCTATCGTCTACCTATCACCTACATACCTATCTATTCTGCCTACCTACCTACCTACCTACTTATCTACCTATCATCTGTTTTCTCCAAAAGATAGTTTTTAAGGCATTTCCCCATTAAAGTACACTTATGCCAGGCAATCACACTAATCGCATATATAGAAATAAAATATTATCTGATGGTTGCTATTTTAAAAAGCTTTATATACTTTTAATTACTTCATATGATTAGAATACACAGAATTTTACATATTTTGGAAATATAGATTTAATCTAAAGATAGGTCATTAGCCCCAAGTAACTCTCTGAAATACAGATTTTTAAATATACACCATAAACACAACTGTCAAGATTTTAGCCGTAGGAGTAAGGATGGCTATTTTAGCTGTCGATCACTCATAGCACTGGAGAAGGAAGGTAAAATTGATAATTAAAAGGCCAGGTCAATCTTTAAACTCCGTTTTAGTCCAAAAAGTTTCAGGATCTTTATGCATCAGAACTTTGCTCCGACACCCAAGGGTGTGACTCTAAGAGGTCTGCCTGTGCTGACGGGGGCAGTCGACACCTGCGGGTACATCACGCAGGAGGGACGGGCCCATTGTTCCAAATGCTCCTTGACTCTTCCCAAAAGACGTTTGTTTGTCTCAGTAGAATAGTTAAGTCTAGTTCTGTGAACAATTAGCATATAGGAATTAAATTTACACACAATATTTTATACATACACCTTGTCATAAACTAAACTTTTACTTCACTTCGCACACCCCTCTGTGTCTGCGAAGAACGATTTTTGTCTTCAGTGTATATTACAGAGGTTAAAAAAAACCACCTCTGAGTCTGTGTTCCAGGTTCAGCTTTTCTTCCTTGTATAAACTGACATTACTCTTTATCCCTCCTTTTTTTTTTTTTTTTTTTTTGCCTTAGTCATTGAAAAGTAGCGGTGCTGGTGATAACGGTTTTATTTTGATTTTGCTGAAATGTATAGAAGTATGTTTTCCAGTCTTATGAAATGTGATCATTCCTTTACAGAGTTCTGGGGGGGTGAGTTGCTTTTCATTCCTATTTCCCCGCTCTTTATTTCCAAATTTCTATTAGGAGGTGTGAGTAGGCAGGCAGTGTAGCATCTGGCTTCTTTACGACCCCTCTGACATAGCTAATTTTGTTTCTGAACCCACAGAACTGTCTTAAGGGTTTCCAAATATTTTTGATCCTCAAAGATTGTTCAACCTTTCTCCACTGCAGTCAATCCTTTATCTCCATTGATACAATTACTTTCAAGTATTGTCAGGCTAAGTCAATCATGTTTCGTTTATAAAGGCAACATTGTTATTCCCAGGAGGGACGTAATAGCTTTTTCTTCTGTGACATGTTCTTTGAATTCATCTTTCTATTCCTGTTGTCTATTTCCTTTTACTCTAAATTGGGAAGCGTTCCATAAGGCATTTTATTTTAAATCCAAGGATGATCGTTGAGAGTAACTGACTGTGACCACGATCGTCTTAGTTTTTCCAGCTTCTACGGGGGATCATTAATCCCTAGACTTTGTCCAAGTTCCTGTTTCAATTTCTATTGCATGGTACTCGATGCAGAAAATAACCCTAAATATTATGCATGTTGCTCCATTGTTCAATTCTCAGCCATGGCTGTTATATTTAGTGAAGCCTTAGAAACAAATGCCTCTGACCCTTTCTCCTCTTCTTTCTGGGGCTTCCAATTGACCAAAACTAATGTAGCCCATATAGGTCAGATTCCTGGGCCAGAAAGTAGAGTGGAGAAAGGTAGAGAGTGGACCCGAAGTGACAATAGCAGATATCCAGCACATAAAGTTCCCAAAGACATGTTTCTGCTTGTCACTACGTTGTGCAAAATTTTCTGACACAAATATATGCCTTCAGGCTCTTGTTTCTCAACTTCTACCATCTCTTGAGAATTCACAGGGCTTTTCATGGTAACCTTTGTAGTTTGACGTTTCTACCGCCCTCGAAATTGCCAAAAGAAACTCAGTTTTTTGGTCTTAGATAATTTAGTTATACCTCATTTCCCTTTGTGATTTTTTTCACTTTTTATTTTAGTATCTTCCTTAAGTGTGAAGTAGCTTACAAATACTCCCAGAGAGAGTGACATCCGAAAGTATATCCACAGCTATAATTTTCAAACTTGAGTTGTTTATGAAAGCCTTTCATCCAACTATATCAGAATGACATGTAAATTGAGCACCTGGTATATGGATTCTGTTTTTTTGAAAAGGTATTGAAAATTTAGTGTTTGTGGAATAAGGTTATTATGGATTAGCCAAGATATCTATAAATTCAAATTGATTTGGAACCTTATTGCATGCCTTTGGGAGATGCTAAGCCATTTTTCTTATTTTTTTTCCTCCCGATATCATATGATTAAGCTAATAATATCTGCCAGAATTTTTTGTGATGAGCAGATGGATCACTAATATTTTGTTGATTGATTTCTTACACAGCTCTGCTATAAAACTTAATTGATGATTCCGCCGTAATCAGTTTAAGTGGTACCTATTAATTTTAGACTTGGAGACTAAAAATCTCTTGCCCATTAAGCTTGTTTTTTCATTGTCTGTTTTAATTTTTAGAAACATAGTCTCAAAACACCCCCATCCTTGACTTAAGAAACATGTGTTAAACTATAAAATTTTTCTCTGAAGTGGAGAGGTTTTTTTTTTTTAATATCTTTGATTTCTTGCCTAAAATTATGTGCTGTTATGCGTATGAGTATTATTGTTATTGTTATTACTATTAAAGAATATATTCTCTTAAGTTTTTAGCATATAAGAGTGAACCCAAGACCTTTTAATGTGATATAGTTGAATTTCCATGAGACACTTTTTCCTTCATGTCATTCCAACATGTCCACTGCACTATATTCTGAGACCAATGACATTTCTTTCTTTTCTTTCTTTTTGTTTTTTAATGCCTACAGCACCTGGTATTCCTAGGTGGTCTCCCATCGAAGTACTACCAATGGCATTTCTTTAAAGGCACAGTGCTTCGTTAAAAAAAAAAAAGAGAGAAATTACTAATAGAAACATTGATCTTCAGGCAAAATTAAAATCCATTTCTAAAAAATGCTCTTTTCCCACCATCCTTTGGATCTGGGTTGATAAATTGTATATACTTTCCATTCATTGGTTCATTCATTCGATTATTCACTGGTTCATTGATTCAGTTATGCCTGGCAGTGTGTGCCTGGCACTCTTCTGAGTTCCAGAAATTCCGTGATAGAAAAGCGAGGGTCAGTGGCCTCGTCGGGGACTTTGCATGTTCCCAGGGTGGAGAGAGAAGAAGGCGATTTAAGAGAAATAAATAAATGTTCGTTAATTAAGATAATGTTAGGTGGTGACACGTGCTGCGGCGGAGATCCATGTAGGATAACACCATCAACAGGGAACAGAGTGGGGCGGAGGCTCCTTTAGTTTGTGTCTCAAGGATCCTGGACTGAGACCTAAGTGGCAAGAAAGAACCAGGCATGTGAAGTTCAGAGGGCAGAGCTCACCTGGCCAAGGGAGCAGCTAGCGCCGAGTCTCAAGCAGGGCGTGAGCGTGGCGTGGCTGAGGACCAGGAGGAGAGGGTTGGGAGTGTGGGCGGGCGGAGCCTAGGCTGGCCCGGATCCCGCAGGGTCGGGCACCCTGGTAAGAAGTTGGGGTTTCACTTCTCTTGTGCTATGGAAAACTAGAGGAGAGTAAGCAGGGGAAGAATGTGATTACCTGGTTCCCATTGTTGAAAGACTCACTTTTCTGGGGGAAGCACGTGGGCGAAACATCAATTAACTGTATGACGTTATAATACATTCAGTTACTTTTTAAAGTTGCAGTAATTGTCAACGTTTCATTCGGTTGAATCAACAAATATTTGTCACAACTGCTGAGTTATGGAATAGTGCTAAGTATAGTGGGACATGAAATGGGAGAAGTGGAAATGAGATCAAAGAAAATCACAGAAATAGATATAGAATTTCATTTCAATTGTTTAAAAATGAGAGAGAAACATGCTTATCTAGTTTTGTTCAAATAGGATAGCTATGTGTTGACATACCCATTTAATTAAATTTTAGTAATTTTAGCAATGTCACTATCAGCATCAAATGTCAATAGATATATAATATGCTTTTCTATTATTTTAAAGTCATAAATGGCTCTAAAATCCCATAGTTATGGATTCATATTATATGATTAAATAGATTTAAATAATAGAAATAATATATAGTCTTTCTCTTTACCATCTTCTAACCCTTATGTCTACCACTGATTTTAAAAGTTAATTTTCTTTTCCCAAAAAGGTCAGGTTTGATATATTGGCAGAGACCCTGCAGGTCTGTATCTCAGCTGCTCTAAAGCTAACTCAGAAAAGTAAACTGAGCCCAAGGCGCTTTTATCATGAATGCCGGCTTCTCTCTGGCAGGGCGATAGGTCCAGGCTGTCAACACTCAAGCACGAGCTCCAGAGTTTCTCTGTTGCTCTCTCTCTTTTCTTCCTCCTGGCAGTTTAAAACTTGCTCTGAGAGCACAGAAGGGCCGATTCGAGTGTTTCATTGAACCTAATCGCCCCGAGCCTTTCTTCTGCTTAAACAAAGTAACGGGTTAACTTAATTTTTAATGATATGGGAAAATATCTTACCATATGTTATAACACGCCTCGTAAGTCAATTTTTGTCTTCATTTTATAGAGCCGTTTTTTGCAAACTTCCTACTTTGTTCAACTTTCATGCTACTCTGTATTTGTCCTCTGCCTTATCCTCTTTATCATCAATTAAGAGTTAAATGTACAACAAACTAAAGCCCTCAAAGTCAGAGACCTTATCTAGGAAGAGGCACACATTTCAATTGTTGCCATTTTTCTCTTTCCGATTTAATTATATGAATATATTTAGCTTCAAAGTTTAGCTTGATGTTTCGTATCACCTTTTTGTTCTCCGGATTAATATCTTGATTTCAAAAGCTATTACTCTGACATTTTATTTTAAATAACTCTTTTCCAGGCAACTCTTTTTCATTCCTAAAGACAAATAATATGCTCCTGCTCAGAGCAAAATGTATATTTTTAGCATCTGGCAAAATAACCAATTTAAAAAAAAATACACTATTTTCAGCCTTTTCATGAAATGTGACTTTTCCTACTGACCGCAACATCAAAAATATTTCCAGGGAAGTTACTTTTCATTCACAATCGAACCTTAGTCTGGGAAGCCACTTACGAAGTGGAGCTGCTCCGTGGGCCCTCTGGGATGGCCGTTGCTCGTCACAGGGAAGAAGGCTCTGCACCTCGGTAAATGTCTTACGTGGATTCCAGGTGCTCCTTGTGCTATCAGTTCAGTGATTCCTTTTCTGAGCTACTGTTTTGCAACAGACATTTCTAGAAAACTTTCGGTGCTATCACTACGTTTCCGTGACCTCCACTAAAGTTAAGAAATTTGTTTATTGCTATTGTAACTCTAAATACTCCTTATCCTCAAGCAAATGAGTAAGCTGTAATTCTCAACTATCATCTGCTGCATTGGGGGTCTGTAACATCCTCTCGGATAAATGCCTAATTCTCTGCGTCGAGTGTCCTAGACCCCAAGCTTTTCAGGTCTGGACACAAGTTGCTTCAGGGTGAGGATAGTTGGCAGTCTTTTGTATTCATCTCTCTCTAGGATGACAAGAGTCTACTTCTAAGGTTTGTGTGGGTGGAGAAAAAAAGAAATAGAGTCGAAGCTGGGGAAGGCTGATTCTTGTCCTCTCTCGATTAACCTAGAATAGATGGAATTGAATGAAACTATAAAGAGTGTTGCTTCTGCTTTGATCAGCACACTCAGGTCAAGCTGGATTTTTGAACAATTGTAATAATGAAGTACCTGTCTCCACTTCCATAAAAATGGTGAATCGGGGACTAGATTTACTTTTCCTTGGCCTGAGACAAACAAACAAAAACTGGACAAAACATATGAAACAGTGGTTTTTAAGATGCCAGCAACAGAGGGCAGTGAATCTTGAGACAGAGAAAAATGAGGTGAGCTCTGTGGTTGCCTCGGTGCGTCGCCTTGAGAGAGTATCCAGGCTGTGTCCCAGGGAAGGATTTTCCAGGCAGAGTCCAGCAGATTCTCTGAGTTTAAAAGGTAGATCTGAGAATCTTGAAACTAGAGTTTATAGGACAAAGTCCGCAGGGAAAAAAAAAAAACTACATAAAGAAAGAATCCAGAGACTACAGTAAAAACTATCTGAAAGGGTTAGAGAAGCAGTATCTGGCTCTCATGTAGGGCTGGGATGCTGCTTCTCACCAACAGCCAGACTGGAAAATGTCGTAATTAATGGGGCACTGGCTACCATGCTCAGAGGGACCTTTCCTCAGTAGTGGGAAATAATTTTCTCTAATCTAAATGCTTTTCTGGACCCAACTAACAAATCTGAAAAGCAAGACCCTAACAAATAAAACCATTACCAAGTAACTATATTGTAACAAAAAGTCCAAGAATATTTCTTGGAATATAAAATTATTCAGCATCCAACATGGCAAGTTAATGATACTTAGCATTCAGTCAAAGATTACAAGTCATGAAAATACATGACCAATAATGAGGAGAAACACCAACCAATCAAAATTGAGCCAGAACTGACCCACATGTTACAAGTGACACACAGGGGCTTTAACATAGTCACTATAGCTGCATCCCATACATGAAAGAGTTAAGTGGAGACATGGAAGATGTAAAACAGACCTAAACTGAACTCTTAATGAGGAAAACTACAATGTCTGAAATGGAAAATATGCTGCTTTAAATACAGAAAGAACAAAATATTTCAACCTAGATTTCTATACCCATCAAAAGCAAATTTCAAAACGAAGTTGAAGCAGACTTTTTCAGACATAGAAAAGCTGAAAGAAAGAAATTATCACTACAGTTCAATAAATATTAAAGGAAGTCCTTGAAGCAGAAGGAAAATTATATCAGATGGAAACACGAGAATAAAGTGCACTGGGAATGCGAACTTCAAAATTAAATATCTAATTTTTTTTATTAAATACATTTTAAGTAACTAACTCTTTAAACAAAAAGGAATGTAATGTAGGTTTATAACATGTATAAAAGTGTATGACCACAATAGCACAAAGCTAGGCATGGAAAAACTGGAAGATTTTCGAAAGTTCTTATACTAGTGAGAAGTGACTTAACATCACTCTAAAATAGACTGTGATACGTTAAAGGTGAGTATTATAATTTATGGTAAAATCCCTAAGCAACAACTGAAATAAAAAAGAGCTATAGCTGATATGCCAAGAAGATAAAATGGGAGCGCAAAAATAATTAACATAATAAGGCAGAAAAGAGGAAAAAAGACAAAGAGGTATGAAAAATATAGAAAACAGTAAGATGACTGACTTGAATGAAATCATATAAATAATTGCATTAAATGTAAATGTTCTTGGCACCTCAGTTAAAGGCAGAGATGTTTAGATTGGATAAAAAAAGCATACCCACCTATATACCTATGTACTGCCTACAATAAACCTCCTTTAAATAGAAAGATACAAATAGATTAAAAATAAAAAGATGGAAAAGGTATACCATGCTAAAATGAGTTTAAAAAAATTAAACGCTGGCTTGGCTCTGTGAATCACAGACTAGTAGATTTCTGAGCAAGGAATATAACAAAGAAGGAAATTTTATAATGATAAAGGGTTGATTTGTTAAGAGGACATAATAATCCTAATTATATACTTAACGTACGTGGAGATCAAATTTTATAATTTAAATATCTGCACTTTATTATAAAGTGTGTCAATTATACCTTAATAAGATAAAAAAATAAAGCACGAGAATAAATGGATGTCTTTCATTGTCAGTTTAAACCACCAAATTATAAACTTGGATCAAGAAAACCAATTTACAAAACTTTTGTAAAACAAATTTGTTCTAAATTAAAATTTCAAGCATACATACCTTGTATTACTATTAACATAACCACCATGTTGCTAGTAGAATTTATGTGAAGTACAGTTATCAGTATTTTAAAAGTTGTTAGTAACCCAGTTATTACTATTTATTATTAATTATTATTTTGTTTGTTTATTCGTTTGCGGAATCAAAAGTCTGGGCTAGTGTGAATTCAGAGAATCCTTAAAGCTTACTTGAGGGAACTGGCTCGCTGCGGTCGTGATCCTCAATTTGCTACGTCACTCGTTACCACCAGAAGCGGTCACTCACTCTGCATTATTGGTGCAGTCAAGTCCAGGCCATGCCCTTGTCTGAGGCTGTCATCTCTCCATTCTTTTCCCCATCCGTTCCTACCACAGCACCCAGCCACACCTGCCCTATTGCAGTCATTTTCATGTCTCCCCACGGTATCGGCTGAGATGCCTAAAGGCACGTGTTTTACCTTCTGCCCTGGTACCCACAGGACCTAGCACCTCACCTGACACACAAAATGCAGAATGAACGCTGGTGCACGAGCAGACCTGTGATGGAGCACTCGCCTACGCTTAGATGACGATTTGCTCAGGTGTGCTCTTGCTTTTGGTAATTTCGACTATAAGTCACCTTTTACTTTTCAGGAATCGTAAACTAGTCCAAGGCAGGGATCGTCACTCCTTAATACCACAGAAGCAGTCGCCATTAGACTTCAGTGTAGATGTGGGCACGAGCAGAATTAGCATCCTGATATCAGTGCGAAGGCACACCCATTGGGCTATTTGTCCGTTTCACATCGTGCAGGTGGTGTCTTCTGTAGGCAGCTGACGATGATTTTGTTTTTATTGTTACTTCCGAGTCACGATAGCTCACTGCGGTCCTGATCCTAAAAACGTGAGCAGGGGCGTGTGGGAAAATCTGCCATGATGGGGTGAGCAGGGGCATGTGGGAAAATCTGCCGTGATGGGTACACACTGTATGATTTTGTGTTGGAGCTGCTGGAGACCTCTCTTTACCCTTCTCCGAGTCTATTGAGAATCTACATATCTTTCCATCAAACATTTTTGTGTGTTCAGAGCACAAAACGCAATAAAATGGTTTTCATTCTCAAAGGACCAAAAAAATGATTATGATATCGTGAAGGAAATTACCAAACACACATACTCATTTCACACTACTCTTCTTTAGAAACATAAACTGACACTATAAATCACTTATTTCCACAGTGTGATTTCCCCGAAGAGTCTACTATATTGAGGCATTCTGGGGGAGAGGAAATATACTGGAAATTGACCCTTTGACAAATTTACACTGCAAATATTTATAATGCAATCGGATTTCTCATGCACCATCTTATTCTCTTGAGACTTTAGTGGAGTCCAGAAAATTCATTTAAATTTTCTCTCATTTAATGTATGAATAAATGTTTTTTTAAGTACTTCAGTCACAGCATGATGGGCAAACTGTAGCTAATGAAACCCTGGACCAGGATAGAAAGCTGTAGCCGGGGTAACTGGCCGCAAGCCCTGGCAACACATACATCACTTGCTGAGGTTACACTGATAGCTTGATTTATCTTTGACTGTCAGACAAACATAGAAATTTGACAAAACATATAAACATTTATTTATATTCAAATATATATGGAATTTCATATGTGCAGCAAATATGTTCCCAGTTTTATAAAACGAGGTTAGAAAATAGCAAAACACGACTTGATGTCAATTGTGATGACACCTAAATAATTTTCTACCAGACATTATAGCACAGATAAAGACTAACGACAGTATATTTAATATGTGCATGCAAGGATTTGAGGCAGATAGTGGGCTAAAAATAGTAAACTCATGATTTCCATATCCATAGATCATCCCAGAGTGTTATTGGTATTACTTTCTCACTCAAACTTATATGGTAAAACTCATACATCCCAAAAATTCTCATAAAGAAAAGATGAAATAATATATTAAGCGGGCTTTATAATTACCATATAAATGTGCAGTTTTATATTTTAATATATTTCATAATGTGTTTCCCATATCTCCACATCACTGCCTCATATAGGACATTTTTATGAGCTCTCTTACTTTCAGAGGGTTATGAAGGTCATTACAACTCATCATCGCCTGGCACCCATGTTTAGGACACAGGCCTGGCCAACTCTGAGCTGGCTCATGGCCATTTTTGCACAGATGGGCTTACATGTAACCAGCCAAGTAATGATATATTCACTGCGCACCAGGTGTTGGTGATCAAAAGGATGTTTACAGCTAAAAATATTGACAGTACTGTCCCACTTGGGGTTACTTAAATAGGTTTGGTTTGGGAAAGGTGTCTCATTCAAGGATATAATCCTAAGTAATTGCCAGCTTTCTGATAAGAAATTCGGTTGATATGAGTGGGGTAAGGAGGAAGATTCCACAGCAGCAACAGAACGGGAGCTGCCTGATATAACTCAGTGTGCTCCCAGTAGACCAATTGACCCAGCCGATCTGAAAATGGAAATGAAGCCCCACGGTCTTCATTTGTGAGGTGGACCAATGAGCAGGCTGACGCTGAGCCATATGACGGGGGGAAGAAACTAGTGACCATGTTATCAGACCCCCGTGCGGAAAGGCACAGGACACAGCACAGAATCCACAGGTTGCAAATTATCGCTGGTTGGGATGCTCGGCCCAGGTAAAGCCCTAGCAGTCCAGAAGAGTTAGCAGCAGAAGCCAGATGCCTGGTTTTTACACCTCCCATTCCGGGTAGAAGGTGGTCGTATATACCTGTGAGTAACAAGATTAATGTTTTACTCTGCTTCCTCTGCAGTGTAGAAACACTTTTTATTTTTTTTTTGCAGAAGTCACTATAATTAATGAGTATGTGATCTATAGATATAAAATGAGAATAACTCACCTAATTTAATGGACCAACAGATAGAATGGGCCACGTCTATGAAACAGAATGCACTGTGTTGTACGTGCTAGTTTATTAGCTATTTCAGTGTACGTGTTTGCTGTCGTTCATGAACTTAAGTCGAAGCCTACTGTTGTATGTACGGAGGCTGAGTAAGTTTTCAAGATTTATGTGTCATTTCAGTTGTGAGCCACCTACTGATACAAGTGCAATGTCAGGGGCACGTTTCGTGGTCGGATTGTTTTCAGCGCGACTTCCTTTTGAAGCGTGATGATTTAGATGCCTTCTCCATGTTCATTATTACACACAAATTTCCCCCAGCAAGTTTTGTCACCTAACCATAAATATCTCTAGGTTCATGCTTGATATATGAGATCCTAGGCAAAGACATCCTGGGGAGATGTTGTTTTTCATACTCGCAATTTTCCCTTCCAACACGCTATCTAACGCTTAATAGTATTGTTAAGTGCATAAACATAAAAGTATTGAGATAGTAATATATTGATGTAACTTTCTTACATTGATAACAGATTGAAAGATTTACTCTCTAAGAATCTGTCCTTCGTATAATTAACTGAATATTACTTACACCGAGTACGTATGAATTCGATTATTAAGAGGAGCTATAAAACCAGAGAAATTAAATACAAAAACAATATTAGGCTTAGGATACCACTAGTAGTTACAATGTCATGTTTGGTCAATCGACTCCATTTTGTCAAATCAGCCACAAAGAGAATGAGCGTGGTCTAAAGCAGAGCGCACATTGCCGGCTTGACGGAGCATGTAGGAACCTACTATTGGAGTCAGCTACGAAAGGTCAAGTACCCGGACTGGGGCCAGTCGAGCACAGACATGGGGCGTTTATCTTGTAGCCGGCCGGCCGGCCAGCCTTGCCCACACTGCAGCACGGCGTCGGGGTCCACAGGGAGGGTCAGGACGTGTTGGCTTTTTGTGTTCCTCTCCGATCAGGAGTTGCGGGCACTGTTTTAAACCTCGCATCGCTCACCCACTTAAAATCAGTCAAGGCTGCCCATTCCCTTCACGATGAAGCCCCCCCAGCCCCTGAGAGACGCCCGCCTCTCCAGACCCAG
>NW_011889011.1:915350-917822 GCF_000151845.1 Pteropus vampyrus
GAGCACGTTCCTTCATATAAGGAGAGACTCGGTTTATATATTTTCAAAGCTCTCCCCACCACTTCCATTGCAATTTATATGAATTTCTGCTGATGCTTTTTCATTTAATAGTTTATTAAACTTTTTGTTATTTTTGTATTTATGCAATTAATCCTTCTGGAATTCTTTTCATGGTACAATCCATGAAAGAAATGGTTGATGAGCTAGACTTGATTAAAATTAAAAACAAAACAAAACAAAAAGAACTTTTGTTCTACAAAAGACAGTGTCAAGATCATGATAAGACAAGCCACAGGCTGGGAGAAAATATTTGCAGAAAACACATGTGATAAAGAACAAAATAAACAAAGAACTCGTAAAACTCAACACTAAAACCAAACAAACAAACAAACCAAAAAAAAAAAAAAACAATTAACAAATGAGCCAGAGGAAATATACAAATGGCAAATAAATATTTGAAAAGATTCTTTACATCATTTGTCATCAGGGAAGTGCAAATTCAAGCAGCAAGGAGATACTATGCCTCACCTATTAGAATGGCCAAAATTGGGAACACCGATAAAACCAAATGCTGGCACGGATGTGCAACAACAGAAACTCACACACTGCTGGCGGGCGTGCAAGGTGGTACAGCCACTTGAAAAGCAGTCTGATGGTTTCTTAAAGAGGAAATGCTCTTATGTGCGATTCAGCGATTACCCAAAGGAGTTGAAAACATGTTCGTACAAAAGCCTGTACATAGATGGTTATCACAGCTTTATTCACATCTGTCAAAACTTGGAAGCGACCAAGATGCCCTTCAGCAGTTGAATGGATAAATAGACTGGTTCATCCAGATACTGGAATGCTGTTTATTCAGTGCTAAAAAGAAATGAGCTCTCAACCCATGAAAAAATATAGAGGAACATGAAAATGCATATTACTAAATGAAAGTAGCCCATCTAAAAAGGCGGCGTACTGTGTCATTTCCGACTGTATGGCATCTTGAATAGGCAAAACCATGGAGGTAATAAAAATATCAGTGGTTGCCAGGGGTTGGAGGATAGGGCGGGATGAATCGTTAGCGCACAGAGGATTTTTATGGTATGGAGATAACTCTGCACGATACCGTATTGGTGGATAAATGCCTCTGTGCATGGATTCCAACCTGTAGAATGGACCACTCCAAGAGTAAATCTTCATGTGAAATGTGGACTTTGGGTGATGACGACGTGTCAGTGTAGGTTCAGCGATGTAACGACTGTCCCATTCTGGTGGGGGATGTGATGATGGGGGCTGCTATGCTTGCGTGAGGGTAGCAGCTATGAGAAATCTCTGTGCCCCCTCTCAAGTTTGCTGCGAACCTAACACTGCTAAAAAAAATTGTCTTAATTAAAAAAAAAAAAACTGTAACATTTATTTGCTAGTTTTGTTCATCTTAGTTTTCCTGCATGTGTATAGTTTAGAGGTAACTTTACAAATTACGTTTCAGTTCCTTTTCTAACGAGGAAATAAAATAAATGTGGAGAATGCAAGACACTATTAATGTATATAAAGCTCTCTTGCCTTTGCCCAGTTTTGTCTTGAGTGGAGTGTTTATGGCCGTGTGTGCTGCCTGCAATAAAGAAAACAAATAAAAAGAAGCTTTAAATTCTACTTGCCAAAAAAAAAAACGAGGACTTTTGAGGGGAAAAGTTTAGATTCCAAGTCTAAAGTCATTTAAAATGTTTTAAAGTTAGGATTTTTTTATTGTTCAATATTTCTCTTTGCTTGTAGCCAGAACCAAGTTATATGATCATTTTGTGAATCATTGCTACCGAAGGCATGTTTTTCTTGCCCCGCCTCCCCGCCCAGTCTGGACACTTTGAAGTCGCAGTAGCCGTGGTCCTCAGCCTCAGGCTGCAGGGGGAAGGTGACAGCATCGTTCTGCCAGCACTCGCTCCACAGAGGGGGGCTGTTTGCCAAATAAGCAGCACAGCAGAGTCAGTGACAGGAATGACAAGAGAAACAGAGTGAAGAGGAGGGTGAACGCTAACCAAGGACAGAGGGGAGGACGCTGAGTTTCCAGGAATACAGAAGCCTCTGGCCCCAAAGCCCCTGTCGACTTCCTGCCCCAGAGCAGGTCCCACAGCCGAGTTTCCTTGTCCCTCCTCGCGTACATTCAGACAGCGCGTTCTTTCAGCCACTCGGACGCCTGCGGTGTTCAGGCCCTGTGCCAGGCACCGGCATGAAGTGCCCTCGGGTCATTTGCCCCCTGGTGGCTCTGCTAGACAAGCGGGTGACGTCAGTACCACAGACCAGGGGCTTGGAAGGCGCTAAGCAGAGAGCAGGATAGAAGCAACGGGTGCCACGCAAACACCTCCTGCCCAGTCCTAGGGAATCGGGACGGCTCCCAGGGTTGGCGACATGGCACTGAGACCTGAGGACGGGAGGCGGTTTGAAAGGCAAAGTGAATGGTGGAGGCGGAAGGGGAGACAGTCCATGCAGAGGGAC
>NW_011889011.1:918031-920100 GCF_000151845.1 Pteropus vampyrus
TATTTAAGATCTACTGTTGATTAGAGTCAGTGTTTTGCACGTTTAGAAATCAATGCGAAATAACTGCCAGCCTCTGGAAATCGCTTAGGAAATGCAGGGGACGCAGTTCGTCTTCGGATGGTGAGTCACTGTAAATTTTCAAAACTGTGACTCGTCTCCTCAGCTTCTTACAAATCATTACCAGCCAACAAATATCTGTCATGTACCCTCTCCCAGAGGTCAGCGCGCGTAATTAGTGAAAAGTTACCAAAGGAAACACTCTTAACCACCAAATATTTATATCTTATTTATCTGAGAAGAGAAGCTGGAAAGCTTTGCCTAAACATGAAACTAGCCAATGCCGTGGGCGCCTTTGTGTTCTTTCGAGCTGACACATCTTGAGAGCATGCGAAACCTTTAGCTCTAAAGGAAATAAAGAACAGTTCGAATAGTGAACATTGTCTTTAATAGTCCGGCCGAGCCTCTTATTCTCAGCCGATGACATCACATAAGTAATTGCTGTTATGTTGCTGCTGGAGGGAAGTTAGGTCCCCAGACGTTGCTGGAATTGAGATGGAAATCCAGGCAAAGGTTGGACCACGTGGAGCAACTCACCAGGCAGCTGAGTGTCAGATCTCGGGAAAGGAGTAGGTGCTACGTCGTGCGTAAGTCATTAATCAGATTCTCCTGAAATGGCCAATAATTCCTGGGATTAAGTGAGACGTCAGGAAAAGCTGCATCCTCTGGCCATTAGGGGCCTCTTAGCTCAGCTGGGACTCCATCCCCGGTGGAATAAATACAACTTTCACGGCTGTCCCTAAATTCCAGAAAGGATGGAGTCAGGACCTTTAATGGAGCAAGGTGATTGAGCACAAGCTGAGAACTGTTACCAACCATACTCAAAGCATTTGATCCCCAAATCCTCCAGTGATTCATTATCTTGGTCACAGCCTTTGGGGTAAAAGGTCTCTCCAAGATTCCAAAGGACAAAGAGGGAAACCTGTGTCTTCCAGTCTGAAAGATAACGTGAAAGTTTGCCTCGGAAGTTTATATGCACCGCTAAGTTAAACGATCAAAACCCTGTTTTGAAAACGTGATCTTTTAAAGTTGGTGACAAAGAAACAGTCATGGTGCCTGTTCTTTGCCATCACACCTCAGTCTTTTTTTTGGTCTAAGCGAGGAGCCACGTGATGGTTCGTGTGCAGGCTGTCGAAGCATGGGCAGGGGGCTGATGGGATGAGGTTAAGGCTCATGTGCTCAGAGAATCACAGATTCCCCGTCATTTCTCTGTCCCGGCACCCCGAACTCCGGCGAGTCTCCGAACCCCAGCTCAGGTGCTCGCTCGCCTTTGCTCCTGCGCTTGGGGCTCTGCTTCTCCGCCTAGAGAACTCATACCTTTTAAAACCGAGTTCAAATTCCCCTTCGGTAGCAAAACCTTCTCATCGTCCCCCAAGCTGTACGTGGCTCTCACCCATAGCCCAGAGCTGAGGCGTCCGTAGGCGTCTGCCTGGTTTTATTGGGCACGAATGTTTGGTGAAGTGGTTTCCTGCTCCCGGCTCAGGACTTTTGTTTTGCCTTCGTCTCTCAGCCCCTGGTTGAGGGCTGAGCAAGGAGAAGATACAGCACTTCTTTATTCTTTAATGAGCGAACAGGGGCAGAAGCAAGTTCCTGGAAGCATGGTCATCACTTATGCAGATGACTCAATGAGCACCTGCGGCAGAGGCAGACCAGAGCACGGTGCCGTTGCTGGAGTCTACCTCTCCGTCTTTGTCCCTGTTCCCTCTGAGCTCTGGCTTGGTTCTCAGACACGTCTCTGGCTGCGGAGACAGCTGGGGAATGTTGTGTTCTCACTGACCTGGCCAGAGCCGCCTGGCCATCCTGGGTGGGGGCCCCGAGCGTGTCTACGCAGTTGCTGGAGCTGGGAATCAGGACTGTCTTTCCTGTTTGAACAAAGTCATCTCTGTAAAGATATGCATTTTATAAGCGCTGGTGATGACCCCAAACCTTCCAGTTTACTCTTCACGTATCTATCATTTGAAATGTATTCTTCAACAACCCCCGCACCCTTTTATCCTTA
Organism: Pteropus vampyrus; assembly: GCF_000151845.1. Classification (NCBI taxonomy): domain Eukaryota; kingdom Metazoa; phylum Chordata; class Mammalia; order Chiroptera; family Pteropodidae; genus Pteropus; species Pteropus vampyrus. The sequence goes on from NW_011889011.1 coordinate 920,088, forward strand.
AATTAATAAATAG
>NW_011889011.1:920735-928798 GCF_000151845.1 Pteropus vampyrus
CTTTAATGAGCGAACAGGGGCAGAAGCAAGTTCCTGGAAGCATGGTCATCACTTATGCAGATGATTCAATGAGCACCTGCGGCAGAGGCAGACCACAGCACGGTGCCGTTGCTGGAGTCTGCCTCTCCATCTTTGTCCCTGTTCCCTCTGAGCTCTGGCCTGGTTCTCAGACACGTCTCTGGCTGCGGAGACAGCTGGGGAATGTTGTGTTCTCACTGACCTGGCCAGAGCCACCTGGCCATCCTGGGTGGGGGCCCCGAGCGTGTCTATGCAGTTGCTGGAGCCGGGAATCAGGACTGTCTTTCCTGTTTGAACAAAGTCATCTCTGTAAAGATATGCATTTTATAAGCGCCGGTGATTACCCCAAACCTTCCAGTTTACTCTTCACGTATCTATCATTTGAAATGTATTCTTCAACAACCCCCGCACCCTTTTATCCTTAAATTAATAAATAGCACGTTACGGTCGAGGAGCGTTACAGTCAAATGAACTTGTGGTCTAGGCTCCTGGAGGAAGTCGGCATCCAGGTGGGAAGGGGGAGATGACCCTGGTCATGGCTGAAGCTTTCGGTTTGAAGTTAGACTTCTTAAAGGCTTGTGCCATTAAAAATTTCTTAAACGTTACTATCTGAAATTGAACGGAAATGTAGAAAGGACACATGGATCCATTTACACACATTCATATTTCAAGTAGGATAAGATGATTCCTTCGGAGCGAGTTGAAAGTGCCTTTGTGGCGATTTAACAAGGGACTCTGTCTGGTGTCTCAGGGATCGTCCTGGGTTCGTGAGAATTTAAGACAGTTTTGTGTTGCAGAATCGTAATTGCTTATGAATGGGGGCCAGAAGTGCTTGAAATTTAGAATTTTTTAGATTTTCGAAAAATGATGCAATTCATACAGTTTAGCTCTGAAATATCCCCAGGAGTGTCTACACTCTGTCTTTTTTTTTTTTTTAATAGTAATTTTGCAGTGAAAAGTATGAATAGTCACACTAAGATGGATAAATATAGGCTAGTTTATTTTAGATTTTGCCATAAATGAAATTTATGCCAAATTTAGAGGCAGAAAGTAAAACTTGGGGTTTTTAGAGCCTTTTGGGTTTTAGAATTTCATTTTAATTTTTATTACCCTTATACCTTGGCTAGGGAACAGACCTGGTTTATACTTTTAAACTTTGGTCATAAGCTAAAATTATAAAAAATGCTTTTGAAGTCCAACAGCTGTATTAATATGAAATGGCAACGCTGTTAAAGCTGGCCCAGAAGTGACATTAGAAAGCTCTGCGCTTTCTGGATTAACATCTAAGACTTTCCGTCCCACTCCAAATGGCGCTTGGCTTGGTGTGTGCATGCAGGCCTGTGCACGCATGAGCATGTGTGTTTATATGTATGTATTGTATGTGTCTGTTGTTCACCAACAGAGGGCCAGGGTCAGGGTAGTCTTCTGAAGACTTCAGCAGAGGCAGTGATGTGACACGCAGCAATGACCTTCTCTGCAAAGACATGGCTTTGCTTTCGTGGTGGTACGCTGATTTTCTTTCCCCCGATAAACTTAGCTCATCATCCAGAGGCCTTATTAACATCTGGTTATGAGAAAACAAACTCATCGAACATGAGAACAGACTCATTAACTTTTGAGGTTTTATTTGTCTAACTAGGTGTAAGCTGATTTTACAACAGGCATTGCTAAATTAGCAGTCCCCCAGTGTGACCCAATCTAACAAGTTGCATAGTTATTTTGCATCCAACCTTATATCATTCTTCCTGGATTTATGTAACAGAAAGTGAGTCTAGCGTTCTAGTATGAAGGCTCAGACACGCTAATAAAGTCACGGGATGAAGAGGCCATGGCGTGGCTCATTCATAGGCTTTACTTAGGTACCAGGCAGAGAGTGTGGTGATTATTCTTTTTCATGTTTCGCTCAGAGAAAATTAAAACTATAGTATTAACATCGATAATGAAACTTCCAAATGGATAATAAGACTTATAATAGAACTAACAGTAGCTTCTTACAAAAGAACGTGCATCCAGCCAATGATGAATGTCAGGGCCTGCAGTGTCTGTTGTTAGCTATGGACAGAATTGTAGGTCCGTGAGAGCCATTTGGACTGATCCTAAGTGACACATTGTCTGTGGTAACTGGGTCGTCCTCAGGGTGACCCAGTTACCTTTTTGATGTAGACGTGAGATGCTTATTACTAATTTTCTCATAAATAGTGACAATGGCCTCTGTTCATCTTATTTGAAAATTTGGGTGGAAAATCTTTTGACAGGTTTATTTGAGTATAAATTTAATACACAGTGTAAATATTTATGTATCTTTAATAGATTTTAAAGAATGAGTATAAATGTATCATATTTTTTATGGTGGTTAATTAGAAGGCGTCCCACTAACGAAGAGGGAAAGTTGAAGAATTTGGGCTGTACCGACTGACTGCCTTTGCCTCGCAGTGGTGCACTGGTCACCTGCTGGTGGCTTTCAGATCTACCTTCCCGTCCCAATTCTGCTAGGTGTGTCCTGCTGGCCAAGGCAAACAGCAGCACCCAACTCCCCCTCCTGGCTCCGGGCTGGCTTTGACCAGTGAGGGTGGGGGATTGAGGGGAGGTGGGGGGCAGAGTGAAGGCAGAGCCAGGGCGTGTGCCCCCTTAGTCTTCAGGAGGCATCTCTGCAGTGGCCGCGTCTCATTCATTCCTCCAGACAGCCCAGCTGCTGAGCCACCTCCAACCACTGTCCTCCAGCCCCAGACGACCAGGCCCTAACGCCGGTGACTCAGGGTGACTTCCTGCTGCTGTTTAGCTCCCGCTGTCATTGCAAGGGGACCCCAGTGTCGAAGCGCCGCAGCCCAACTACCTGGCATGGGCCCCGTTTTCCTAACTTGAGTCACCCATGCGGACGGCTGGTTAATTACTTCTTTAGCCCAAACCACAGACCCCCTGCGACCTTCCAGTAAAAAATTGTGTGTCCTTTTTATTTTGTCAAGAGAAAGGTGTGTTTCCTTTGGTGTTGTTAACATTAACATGTAATGATTTGGAGAATAACAAGGAATTTAACTCTTCATAAAGACAGACACAGTTTCTTATTTGGAAAACAACATTGTGAACAATATCTATAAAAATTGTTAACTTTACGCAGTTCATAAAAGCTGTTAAAAGGCTCATGAGCAAAGAAGCCAGGTCTCACTGCTGATTTTTCAGGTTCGTGAAACTAGATCGCACTTGGGACAAGCAGGGCTTCTGAGATGATAGTTCTGAGCGATTTTTGTCATAATCTGGAGTACATCCGTTTGTGTTTGACATTGACTAATTGGCTTTTTGATCCTCGAAGTTTTTATACAGTTGAGTTTTGGTATTTGTCTAATTTTCACACGTTGCTGGTTTATTTTGCTTCTTTCCATACTTGTTAGTCTTTCCCCTTTTGCCTGTGGGAGACGCTGACAAGGACTCATGAGTCGGGTGGTGGGCAGGAGTGAGCGGGAAGGGGTGGCTCCCAGATGCCGCCAACGGTTGAATGGACATGTTCGTGGGTCTTTCCCCTCGCTGTCCTTTCGATTTTTACGGGTCTGATTCGGTTAGAGAATCAGGCCTCTACAATCTGAGATGACAGAACAGTTGAATTTTGAGAAAACCCAAGAACTCAGTGAGAGGGAGCGAAAGGGTTGTAGCCTTGTCCACGGAAGTGGCAAAAATGGGAGTACGTTTCTATGGACTCAAAGAATGCAGCTCTGTTGGATTTAGGGTTTTCTTTTTAGTACTAATAAGGTAGAAAACACTTATGTAGCGTTTATCAGGGTCACATTATAAAGCCAAGTGTGTTTTTAAGGACTTATTCTGGGATGTTTTTCATTTTTTTGGAAGGAGTTTACACAAGCATTAAAAAATAAAACAGGCCAATTAGTATCATAGATTTTAGCTCTGTAGCTGATTATGGCTTCCCTGAGCTGCCTGCGTGGATCCAGTGGGGGCTTCAGCCCGGTCAGGCTGAAGGGGAATTCACTTGACTTCATAGGACTTAGTTTGTTGTTGTGTTGTTTGTGGATGAGTTATCTGTGAGCAGGCGTTTTTAGAGGGCGAGGTGGGCCCCTTGTGTCCCCGCAGTGAAGGACCCTGTGTTGCCTCCACCAGGATCGACAGCCATCCTCCCGCTGCTCCCACAGGTGACTGCTGCCCCAGTGGCATCGAGGTGACTCTGCTGGTCAAGCCCTTGCATCCCTGGGAACGAGAGTAATGTCGCCTTGAGCTGTCTGGCCCTGGGGCATAACCGCTGTCACTGGCCCCCCGTTTGGTGCTTCCTGGGCCTCTGCGGGGATCAGACGGTGGCATGCCCCTAACGACTGGGTCTCACGCTGATGCCATGTTCTGCGTGGACTCCCGCGGAAGGTTTTCTGTCTGCGGCTTCCTTGATTTTTAAATCTGAACCATCAAGGGAGACAAAACACAGGTAGGCAGAATCCGCAGACGATTAGTCCAAAAGAATCACGCAGCTGCTTGTGGCATGATAACCCTAGACAAGGAAGCTGAGATGCCCAAGGCAGAATTTCTCTACAAAGGTTCTCATTTCTGTTTAGTTTTGTTTTATAGTTTGTGTGTTTTGAATGCAGACTGGAAATATCAGAAAGGCTTTGAAAACCCCAGTCCACCGATCACATGGGACAGGAAAGGACCACAGCGCTGTGCTGGTCGGTCTGTAAGGGACGGTATTAGTGGTACCGGGAGACAGGTTCCCAGGAGTCTCTCACGTTTCAGCACATCTCGTGAGGGAAGCTCTGGCTCCTCGTTCGTTCTGGAAGTCCTTCCAGCATAATCACGATGACCTAATCGTGACGTCCGCACTGCTTTCTGCCTGGGCTCTGAGGCGTGCAGTCCGGTGTCTCGGAGCCAGTAGTCTCGTGTCTTCTGGCACCCACGAGGCCACACAGACCAACCCGTCCTCTCGCAAGCTGGGCGAAATCTCAGACCCGCCTCGGTTTCTGCGTGTTGCTCTAGTACTATAGAAGAACCTCCTTTCATAAAAATTGGAGACAATGAGACATGCATATTTGATATATAGAGTTAGTAATTTCTGTTTTAGCTTTATCACATCATGTGAATTAGTGGAATTTTCCAAATATCTATATCTTCTTATACCATTATCTGTAAACACCCACCCCACCTCAAAAGAAGGATTTTGGCTCTTATCTGCCTGAATTTTATCTGGTGTTAGAGCACTTTGTGATTTGTTAGCTGAACATCTAGTAGCTTTCTGCAAGCTAAGAAAAAATATAAATGCTATCTATCTATTTATCTGTATATGAAATACCTTCTCAATAGTCCAGCCAACTCAGCTATTTTGGAGGAATTACTTTGTGTTGTGAGTGAGGATTTTTTTTCACGTCTGCAAAAAGCAGTCACAGCTAGCTCGGTGTATTTCATAAGAGCGGGTCATGTCCTCCAAACTTTTCCTTTTGGTCATCAGGAATTGCTTTAACTCTCTTTCTCACTGCCCTTGAACTGGCCTTGAAGGATCTGTAGCATTTCAAAAGATTGAGTAAAAAGTGTGGTATTCCATGTTAAAAAAAAAAAGAATAAAAAAACCCAGTCAGTACGATTTGCATGCGGCTCTGGGAGGGAGCCTGGGCTCGTGGGCGGGGCCCCACAGACGACCCTGAACGGCCTCCCATCGGATGCAGCACAAACCGCCTGTTTCTGCGAGACTATGGGCTCCTGGGTCTGGGGGTGCGGAGGACTGCAGGCTGGTGGGTCGGCCACCACGCCCTGAGCCCCAGGCGGGGCAGCTTCTGGCTGACTAGCAATCCGACCATCTGGGATTAGTGAGAACCTTGTGGTTAGCAGCAGCCCAGGTTCCAAACACCTGTCCTTGGGACGCTTCTCTGTAAAATGGCACACTCCAGGTTTTGGGAGAGTGACATACTTTGCCTGAGGCATGGCCTCGTTGTCAGCTGCGGTGAGTGAGGTGCGCCACAGCTGCTGTCCCCTGAGAGTAAGCAGAGTTCACCCCTTTACCCAGCAGTGGTGTTGGGACCCAGCGGCTCTCCCAGCTGTGGTCCCCAGAGCAGCAGGAACGGGGTCACCTGTCGGCTCGGCTCGTTAGAAATGCAGATCCTGGCGCCAGGGTGGAACCTACTACCTAAAAAATCAGGGGTAGGGCCCAGCACTGCCTGGCCTAACAAGCACCCCCCCCAGGTGATGCTGAGGCTCCCTGTAGTTTGCGCCCCACCGGGAGCCGCTTGCTGTATCTCAGGTGAGGGGAGAATGAAGTTAGTTTGGTTACGAGCAGGGTAAGAAAGAAGAAGGCGGCACTTGTCAAATGAAGGGACACCGGTAGCACTTACTAAATAAGTCTACTGAGTTCTCATTTTAGAAATAATCGGATGCCTAACCTGTGCCAGACACTTTAGGGTACAACTTTGAATAAGACATGCCGCAAATATCTCAGGATCTAGCGTAGGGATCGACATTCTATGGCCTGCAGGCAAAATCGAATTTGCCACATGTTTTTAATAAAATTTTATTAGGGCATGGCGCATCCGCTCATTCGTATATTGCCCATGGCTGCTTTTTTAGGCTACAATGCAGAGTTGAGAAGTACGACAGAGACTAAATGGCCCACAAAGCCAAAAACATTTCATATCTGGAACTTTAATAAAAGTTTGTTGACACCAGGTCAAGTGTTTAAAGGGAAAAAACCACCTTCCATATTCCATGTAGTAACACACCCGTGGAGCTGAGGGGTACGCGTGGGGTGCAAGGGTTCTGTCATCCTGTGACCTATTTGTATAGAAATTTTGCAGCTGCAGAAAACTTAGCTTGTGGATGCTATTATCATGGAAGGCGTAGTAGAGACTGGCAGGAAGCAGAGCGACTCCTGGCCACACATCTCGTTGAATGAAGGGAAGAAGAGGTGTGTGAACAAATATAGAACAAGGAAGAAGTGTAAAAAGAAAATTTTGGTTGAGAAGGGAGAATATTATTAATCAAAAGAATGTGACTCACCTGATAAGCTGAAATAAAGGCGTGTGTACGGGACAAGGCTAGGGAAACGAGTTAACGAGGGGAGAGGTAACGATCTGAGTCCTAAACATCCCCAGCTGCCGGGCAGCGGGGTGGAGGCCCCGTCTCCCAGGGGATTCTGGGATGCTGAAAAAAGGCAGAGAAGCGGGCGGGGCTCTGGATCAGGCTGCGGGAGGCTCCATCTGCTCCTCCGTAAGTCTGTACGTACTCGCACGCTTGCTGATGGCCGGGGTCCTTACACTCCTTGCTCTGCCCTATGCCTTTGTGCTAACTGACCAACGACGTAGAGACGCCCTAACAACAAGCGCCGGGTTTCCCTCTAGGAAGCCTGGGTTACTGCCTGGCTTCACCTGTGATTGGCTTGGGGCAAAGCACTTCCTGGCTCAGGGGCTCCCTCCCCTCACTTGCCAGATATTGTTCCAGGCTTCCCCTGCATCCACACCGAGTTCTACTCGACTCACTCGTTACCGAGGAGCATGGCCGGGGGCACAGAGCATTTCCCCAGCTCCGTGGCCGAAAGAGAGTAAAAGGAAAGGCGAAGATGCTGGGTCCTCCTAAATGGGGTTGTTGGCTCGCTCGGCACAAGGACATTAGTGTCCCTGAAAGATTCGATGCTGATTTATTTCCAACTCATACCTAAGCTAGATCGCTTCTCTCACCCGAAGAGATGGTTTCCCGCGGAAAGGTTTGGAGGCGGGGAAATGGCCAGCCAGCCGCATTCCATGGCCTTGATACTGTTCCTCTTTCTTGCAGGAATTCTTCTTTAAATGTGGAGCACACCCGACCTCTGATGAGGAAACGTCGGTGGCTTTGAACCTGATCACAACAAATAGTCGTGATATCACCTGCATAACATGTATGGACGTCAGGTAAGGATCTGAGAACACTCTCAACACCTCATTCCCCAGCGGTCTGAGCCCTCCTCCGTGGTCTCCCCGACCTCCATGGTGTCCGTTGTACTTGGATGCTCCATCTCGGTATTTTGAATGTGATGAGACTTTAACAACGACAAATCCTTAGCTTAGTCAGTAGTCGCAGAGGATCCTAGGATATAA
>NW_011889011.1:929928-939421 GCF_000151845.1 Pteropus vampyrus
CTCCCTTGGCAAGGCGAACCACTGCATATGGCTAATGCTTTCCACGTGCAAGGACAGCTGACTCTTTTGGTGTGTCAGGAAAAGAATTGGAAAGTGCTAAAAACGTGGGCTCGACTGCTCTGAAAACACTAGGTAATTAAATCACTTTTCGATTTTTTTTTCAGAGGAGAAATTCAAAACATTTTTTTTTCTGTAAGGCAGAATGCAGCCCCCAGCCAGTATTTTAAAACCTTCCATTAAAGTCGATAAGGTGGCGTTAAGATATGTAACGTTGATCGTATTATCAAATTATCTTACTGCGAGCATTTCCTCCACGTTTCTGCTGCTAGCTGTCACCTTTACATTAATAACTCGCAGCATCTTGTGAAGGAAATGAGCCAACTCCCAGATACACAGGGAGATAATAACTGGAATAATAATACTGTCTTTTGCAATAAACACTTTTCCTATTACTTTTGAGGGATCTTATAAATAGAAGCTACTATGTTCGGTTAGATGTAAGTATGAATGTATAACCAATGTGTCACTGACAAAGGTCCCTTCTGTGAGGCAGCAGCGGAACGCCGTATATGTAAGACAGAGAAAGGGTTCGTTCTTCTGATGCTGACGGGCTCATGCACGGGGATGTCTTGAGAGCCCGCACGAGGCATCCCAGTACTCTACGCTGTGCTTTGCAAATTGCCGTGGGGATTTTTTTCTGCTAATGCTTTATTTATTTATTTTTTAATTTAGAAATAATTCACTCACAATCAAATTCAAACGATGTTAGAAAATTTTAGCCTTGATGGTCAGTAAGACTGTGTTTTAATTCTTTCCAGGGTCTTGAGCATACCCGAATATTTGCATGTGTACATGGGTGTGCGTGTGCATGTGTGAGTGTGTGTGTGCGCGTGCGTGCACGCACATGTGCGCTACAGGTAACCGTATTGTATATATAGTTTTGAATCTGGCTTTTTCATTTAATATGATATCATGATAAATTTCCCCTGCCGTGAAATATTCCATGAAAACAAGTTTGTTTGTTGTTCTAAATATGTACCGAAGATTTTGTCACGTGGGAATACTCTATTTAATCTTTTCTGTGCTGCTACTGATTTGAGCTATTTCTAATGCTTAAAAATGTATGTATTGAATTAAGTAAGGCTGAAGCCCCCACGCCTTACAGGGGTCGCCGACTGCAGGCTTCGACTCTGAGAACGGAGCATGGAAACCGGAGCAGACGGTCGGTGGCAAGGGGCACGTTCCAGGTCCTTGTCGCACCATGTGGGATGTGACCGCCCGCGTCTGAGAGGCTCCCGCTGGCACCCTCTCCGGTGCTGCGTTCACATTGTTAGTCTTGGCCCCATTTGCTAAAGGAAATTATATTTATTATTCCCATAGTTAAAAAAAAATTCTTAAGCAAGTTCTAGCATTTCTCATTTATTTGCATTGTCTATTATGAGAGAAAAATGCAAAACTTGTTCAACATGAAAGCTTTAGAAAGAATCTAGAAAACACTACTTTCTCACTCACTATACATGGTATCAGTGTGTCCTCTATTAATATAAGGTTTACTGACTTGTGAATTTATATTTAAAAATATTCCTTTGGTTTTGATTTTGAAATATTATAACTATAGATATTTTTAAATGGTATCTATATAGTTTATGTTTATTTGATTTACTTTTATGTGTACAAATCATACATCATTAGTCAAATTAGACGTAATTAACTACATGCTAGATTGAAACCAGAGAATAGTTATTTTTTAGTATTTAATAGTTAACACAGAATAATTTATAAATATTTTTCTGCATTCCCCTTATCATGCCAGTGCAAGGTAAGAATTTCAAAGATATATTTTTAGAGCAGTTTTAGGATTACAGCAGAATTGGAATGAAGGTACAGATATTTGCCGTACCTGCTACCCCCACACGTGCACAGCCTCCGCCATTATCAGCGTCGCTCACCAGAATGATACCTTTTTTAAAAAGGGTGAACCTACGTTGACACGTCACATTCACTCGAAGGCCATAGTTTACCTTACAGTTCATTCTTGGTGCTGTTCATTCTATAAGTTTGAACAAATGCGTAATGACATGTATCTACCACTGTAATATCATATATGGTGTTTTCTTTGCCCTAAAAGCTTTCCATGCTCTGCCCTCTACCCCTGGCAACCACTGACATTTTTGTTGTCTCCATAGTTTTGCCTTTTCCAGAAGTCATATCGTTGGGATCATACAGTGTATAACCTTTTCAGACGGGCTTCTTTTTACTTGGGCAGATGCATTTAAGTTTCCTCCAGGTTTTTCATGACTGGATGGCTCATTTCTCTTTGGTGCTGAATAATATTCCATTGTCGGAGTGTAACACTGATTCATTCACCTACTGAAAGACATCTTGGTTGCTTCGACGTTTTGGCAGTTGGGAATAAAGCTTTTAAAACATCCATGTGCAGGCGTTCGTGTGGACATAAGTTTTCAGCTCATTTGGATACGTCTCAAAGAGCGTGATTGCTGGATCGTGTGGTGAGGGTATGTTTAGTTTTGTAAGAAATCACCAAACCGCCTTTCAGACATCGTGCCTCGTGTTCCCACCAGCGATGGTGAGTACTCCTGTGCCCCACACCCTCGCCCCAGCATTTGCTCACTTTACTAATGGGGCCTATTTCTGGCTTGTTATTTTGTCCCATTGATGTATTTGTCTGTTCTTTCGCCGATGCCCCGCTGTCTTGATTATCGTGGCTTTACACTAAGGCTCGAAGTCAGGGAACGTCAGCCTCCAACTCTGTTCTCTTCCTCCGATAGTGCATTGGCCATTCTGAGCTTTTTGCTTCTCCATGTACACTTCAGAATCAGTTTGTTCATATCCATACAATACCGTGCTGGGGGTTCGATTGCAATTGCATTGAACTTATAGATCAAGTGAGAAGAAATGACTTTCTGACAATATTGAGTCTTCCTACTCACAAACACAGAATACCTCTATTTACCTAGTTTGTCTTTGAGCTCATTCATCAATTTTATAGTTTTCCTCCTATAGGTCTTATACTTTTTTGATAGATTTCTACCTGAGTATTTCATTTTGGGGGTGCTAATGTAAATGATATTGTGCTTTTAATTTTAAATTCCACTTGTTCATTGTTGGTATGTAAGAAACTGATTGACTTTTAATATATTAACCGTGTATCCTGCAACCTTGCTCTAACTGCGTATTATTTCCAGTAGTTGTTTGTGGGATGTTTAGGACTTTTTGCATATCTGATCATGTCATCTGCGAACAAGGACAGTTTTATGTCTTTCTTTCTAGTCTGTAAATCTTTATTCACTTTCTTGCCTTATTCCATTAGCAAGGACTTCCAGCATGATGTGGAAAAGAAGTATCGAGAGGGACGTCCTGGCCGGGTACCCCATCCTCCTGGAAAAGCCTTGAGTTTCTCATTATTAAGTGTAACATTGGCTGTAGAATTTTGGAATGTAGACTTTATGAAGTTGAGGAAGTCCCCCTCTGTTTCCAGTTTACTGACATTTTTATCATGAATGAGTGTTGGATTTTGTCAAAAAAAAATTTGCGTCTATTGATATCATCTCGTGACTTTTATTTTTGAGCTTGTTCATGTGATGGATTGCATTAAGTCACTTTTTTGAATGTTAAATTAGCCTTGCATACCCGGGATAAATCCTGTTGGCCATTGTGTATAATCGTTTTTATCCTTTTTGAATTTGGTTTGCTAATTTGTTGAGGATATTTGCATCTATGTTCATGAGAGATATTGGTCTTTAAGTTTTCTTTTTCTTGGATTGTCATTGTCTGATTTTGGTCTTAAGGTAATGGTGGCCTCATAAAATATGTAAGAAAGTATTCACTATGCTTCTGTCCTCTGAAACAAATTGTAGAGAATGGCTAGCAAGGTAAGAATTTTATTTATTTGTGTGCTTTACAAACATATACTTTTGTATAAAAGGCGAGCGACATCTCTTCATCTACTTTCTTAATAATAATCCTTAGCCAGTGTATAAGAACTTATTTTCAAGGAGCTCCAAAGCCACTAAGCAGACTTTTTGATCTTAGCAAAATAATGTAATCTCTTAGGCCTTCGGCTTCCTTATAAAATCCAAGAACTGAAGCAGGTCATCTGTGAGGCTCTGTCCAGCTCTTCGGGACTGCTAGAAGTGGGGACAGTGCTCGTTCCCAGCTTATAAATCGATTGTTTCATTTGGAAAAAAAACACTTGTTTGTGTCAGTCTCTTCTGCTGACAGATGCAGAAATAAGAGATTTTCAGTGACATTGCCTTTCGTATGGCACATGTGGTTTTAATATGCAGAAAAGTACGTAAGATAGATATGCTATTCCTTTCCAGATATTAGGCTTAAAATTCCATGCAGATACATGATTTGCGTTCTTTGGGTTTACATCGTATGTGAAATGTTTTCCTCCTAAAGAAAAAGTGAACTATTAGAGCTCAGTACATCCTGAGGTGTCCTATGAATCAGCAGGCTCCCTTCTGCCGACCAGCCTTGCTCTCCTCCAGCTGTCTGCAGTAGAGCGTTGACCTTCATCCTCTCAGGGTCGCCAGTTGATAGTCTTAAGTTTATGAATAAAAAGTAAGGAATTAAACAAAAAGCCAAAAGTTGGGCCAAGAGCAGAAAAGTCAGTACTTGAAGCTGGAATGGCTATGTCGTTAAGTAGTTCCTATAGAATTACGCAGAAAAAGGATTCAGAACGTTTCTGGATACCCCATGTTGGCTCAGGAATAACAATATTCAGCCATATTAAAACGGCATGGGTAAAGCTAAAGGGACACTTCCATTGTCGCCCGACCAGTGTGTGTGTCATGGGGCTCACCCTGACCTTGGGTGCCCCTGGGGAAAACATCATTTCTGCTCGAATATCACTTCACAGTATTATTATCCCTTTAAATTTAAAAATGTGAAACTTGAAAACGTACAAAATAGAAAAATTATCACCATGCCGTCATTTGGCAGAAGGAAAAACGTCACCCCCACCCGGGCCCCGCTCTCCTCTTAAGGCTCCCGGCGCTTCTTTTCACCTTCGTTCGTCATGTTTACAAAACGGAAGACACACTAAAAAAAAAAAAAAAAAACAAGAGCTTGCACAGTCAAAACTTAGCCTTCCAGAAACACGTTTTACGATGCCGTTCCCAGGAGGAAGAGGGGCCCAAGAAGCAGGATTACCTCGTCATCTTCCTCGGCTCCCCCAGTAAGCTCTTATGGTTCTGGTGTCACCAGTCTTTCTTATGAACGGTTTTTATAATATCCTCGTTTTCAGATTTGTCCTGAAACCCCTTCAGCCTCCCGAAGCAGTACAGCCTTGTTCGCAGGCCTGAAAGATCTGCTTGGGCCTGGAGGTTGGTGGCGTCCGTTTGCACCTGCTCTCGGCGTTCCCGGCAGAGAGCGCCTTACCTGTCCTTTGGCAGCGACTGGCCTGCGTTCATTCACGGTTTACAGAGACAAGCAGCGGGCGTCTCAGCTGCTGACCCTTGGAATGCGTTTGTCCTACCTTAGGCTTCTCTTGTCAGTTCACATTTAAAGTTTGCTTATAGTTGGCATTTCTCGTATGACTTAGATTTAACACATACGTTCTTTTGCTAGTTTTTGAGAGATTGCTTAATGGCCATCTTCTATTATCTAACCTTTCTGGACATTGTGGGGTCACACGGGAGCTGATGGTCTCATCCAGGCGTCAGACTCTGCAGAGCTCAGCGTGACCCCAGGTGGACCCACATGTGATTTAGCCATAGTCCTTCACTTGGGCTTTTTCAGTAAGCGGCTTTGTTTCTGTAATGACACGTTGTCGGAATTGTGTTCACGTGGCAGAGCGCTAGAGTCCGTTGCATATACCGATCTAGATCTTTCTCCTGTTTGATCCAAATAGTATGTATCCCTTAGGTAACACAACACGCCAGGAACAAAAGATACTTTCACATAAGTATGGGAGTCCCTTGGCGTGTCCATTCTGCATAGCTGTACAGACGAAGGGAATGGCGAGTTTGTCTTCCGATAAACAGGAGCATGGGATGGAGCATCGTACAACTTTTTAAGACGAAAGAGGAGACTTCAAAGATAGTTGTCCTGCCTTGGGGAGGCCACTTCACGCTGTGCCCAGGAAGCTCTCTCTACTTATGCTGCCCGTGACTCTTTCCTGAAAAGCATGGCCCACCTCAATTTGACCCAGTCTGCAGGGAGAGATGCTATACACCCTTCCAGAAGGGAGACTCCTTCCCCTGGGGGAGGCTCCTATAAAAATAATTGCATCACCTCCTTTGAAGGTCAAAGGCAGTACTTAACGACCTGTAATTTTTACCTAAATTAATTTCAAAGTGTTTTGAACATCTATCTTATAGATGAAGAAATCGAAGCTAAGATATTTAAAAAATGACATGTGGCCATCCTTCGAGGCGCTGGCCGAAGCAGCCTCCTCGCCAAAGCCTGGGGCGTGCACCTCTTCTCTCTCATTACGCCTGACCCTCCAGCCTGGCCCCGACGTGCTCTGTGCAGTGAGAGGCAGGGCTCTCTGGTGAGGTTGAAAGGCAGGATCGTATGTGACAAGGAAAACATCAGCGGTGAAGTGAGATGCAAGACGGTTCAAACACCGTAAGAGCGGAAAATAACAGCTTCCTCCGCGATTCTCTGCTGTGCTGGTTGCAGGACAAGGCCCAGGACCGACCGACGTGCCACTGTGACCGAGGCCGCAACGTCCCATGGGCGTCTTTGCATCAAAGAGACGTAAATAAATAATGCAAATCTGTTTTGTGCAGTGCAAGAGACAAAACAAGCTCTTTTTATATGGAATCCTCTCCCTTTAAAAATCCCTTCTGAATTTAATGGAGTTTTCCAAATTGAATTAAATAAAATGAAGTAATCGGGAGGCAATGGGGAGTTTTAAGGCAGTATTAGGAGTAAGGGAGGAAAGTCAAATTTCTAAGTCCAACTCATAGGGTATAGGTTTTTCACCTATATCCTCTGGGGTCAGTTACTTATGAAAACAGAAGAAATGTCTTATCAACATCGATACTTTGAAATGTGAGTGGTGTCACTTCTAATGTCAGCCGGTGACCTTCACTTCTCCTGCAGTGAACCCTGCAGATGTCAGATCTGAGCGACCGCATCAGCGGGACTTTCTGGGGACCTTCCAGAAGCTCGTGCATGAAATTCATACACCTCACTTTTTCATTTACCGTCACTGTGGGTGCACAGCAGCCCCCTCTGGCACTAGTTGGACAATATTGCAAATCTACCTGGACCAATTTTGTATGCATTAAGGTCAGCCTCGCATATCGTAACCCTCTGAATCACAAGCAGTTCATTTTCTGATGGTGGGTATTCAGCCGCGGCTATATTTCTAAGTATTCAAGTGGCCCTCACTAGAACTTTGGTGACAGTCAAGCATTATTGTTAAGGTCTGTTTTCACTGGAAATAAATACCACGTTGTCCTTTTTAATTTTACTCAGAAAAATATTAAGCGACTTGGGCATTTATTTTTAACTACAACTTAATCCTTGTAATTAGCAATTGATTATAAACTTGGGGAGGGGAAGAAGTTATTTTCATTGCAAATAATATTTGCACTGATTCATGCGCCCAGAAATTTTAAACTGCTGGGAGTGGGCAATGCTGTGATCTACCCCGACCTCTGTCTATAAGCATCATACGTGTAGCTTTTGTTTTCCATGACATTTAGAATTAAGCGTTTTTGAACTTGTCCTTTGGGGCTGCCACAATTTCTAGGGCTGTTGCTACCAAATAAGCAATAGTCTCAATAACCCGGAGTCTCAAACTGTCTCTGCAAACAAAGTGACTTATCGAAGTAAGGGTCACGACGTGGCGATTCCTGCTAATTTGGCAAATTCTACATGAGAGAATGAAATTTCAAGGGTTTCTAGATTCAGATGTAGATTTCCACAGCACTAAGAGCTACTTAATGTGCCGTCGTGGTCATTTGTACGCCATCACGCGCACACGTAAGTGTGCAGAAGTGTGAGCGCGGGTAGCAGCACCCTCGAATGTCGACCTCCCAGGCAGAGCGGTTTCGTGCAGGCCTTTGCATCTTCTCTAGCAGCAGATGCAACTTAGAAGTCAGTCAGCTGCTCATTCAACATATTTATTAAGCTCATCTGTGACCCCAGAAAGTGCTCCAGGTGCTTCAAGCTGTGATAGTGATGTTTGCGGGTTGCAGGGAGAGCACGTGCCAGCCGCGTGCTCCAGCGGGGAGAGTGGTGCGCACGAAAGGGCTGTTAGGGCAAGACGGAAGCTGGCAACACCCTGCAGGGCCTTCTCAGCGCGTCCTCGCTCTGAAACAGGAGCCTGAACTGATTTCTTTGGGCCAAGTCTGTCCAGCGATTCTTTACGTGGCCAAGACAGCATTCAAAACAGACATAGAATAATTCACATGTACGTAAGCAGGGCGTACACCAATTAGCCTCTTTACTATTCTTTTACATCCAGCCAGCGGGACGCTGACATTATCTGTTCTGCTGATGCACCTCCTCTTTGCACATTACTGTGGAAAGGACCAGACCTTGGCCCTTGACCCCAGAGTCAAACTGTGACAACTGGTGCTGTCGCTGACAGTCTGTCTGCATGTCTCGTTTCCCCTCCTGAGCCATTTTGTTCAAAATGTTGTGTCATATCATTGTCTTTGTGTTTTTAAAAAGTTGCAGTTGCCTGCGGTCTTCTTCGAAGTCGTAGCCTAGCTACAGCATTTGAAATTAACACCTTCAATTGATATTTTGCTGGAGATCATAATATTTATAATTGAGAAAATCTCCCTCTACTGGTTGCAAGCTCAGAGAAGATTTTGATGAGAATAGTCTTGATTCCATTTTTTAAATTAAAATGAGTAAATATTTCTGACATCATATTATCCCAAGTTCTGTTTTTGCTTCACTCGAAGAAGCTTTCTTTGACAAACATTCTTACAAAATAGAACTTTTCAAATAAACTATTTTTTTTTACACATATTTTGAAAGTTCCACATTTGGAGGCAGCAAAATCAGAAGTTTTCTCAGTGTTTTTTTATGATATGAATATAAATTTATCTAATTAGAAGTGGAAGTTGCGCTGAGATATTCTTCCCACAAATTGAAATATTTTAAAAGTTCGATTACACATTTCAGAATGAAAATCTCATCCGTCATTTGATTTTTCATCATTTAATCAGGTCCTCACTTTTTGAGGGGTTAATTTAAATTTCTTCTTGAAAATCTTTAGTGTTTATACTTCATGCTTCAAAAGCTGGATATTTGGAGAATTCTACTGAAGATTTTGATAAAGATCGCTAGCCGATTTTGAAAAAATCCAAACAGATTTAGAAGAGTCTCATAAAGTAGTTAATGCTATCGTAGCATAGGGGAGAAAAAAATATTTTCCCTCTGATCTCCTAGGCTCTCCAGCTGCAGTCCTGACGGAAGACAGATTAAGAAGAAAGCAAACAGAAGTTTGCTAACAGGTGCAGGGCACACACACATGGGCGCACGTGGAGATGAGTGA
>NW_011889011.1:939471-945604 GCF_000151845.1 Pteropus vampyrus
AGCAAAATCAGAAGTTTTCTCAGTGTTTTTTTATGATATGAATATAAATTTATCTAATTAGAAGTGGAAGTTGCGCTGAGATATTCTTCCCACAAATTGAAATATTTTAAAAGTTCGATTACACATTTCAGAATGAAAATCTCATCCGTCATTTGATTTTTCATCATTTAATCAGGTCCTCACTTTTTGAGGGGTTAATTTAAATTTCTTCTTGAAAATCTTTAGTGTTTATACTTCATGCTTCAAAAGCTGGATATTTGGAGAATTCTACTGAAGATTTTGATAAAGATCGCTAGCCGATTTTGAAAAAATCCAAACAGATTTAGAAGAGTCTCATAAAGTAGCTAATGCTATCGTAGCATAGGGGAGAAAAAAATATTTTCCCTCTGATCTCCTAGGCTCTCCAGCTGCAGTCCTGACGGAAGACAGATTAAGAAGAAAGCAAACAGAAGTTTGCTAACAGGTGCAGGGCACACACACATGGGCGCACGTGGAGATGAGTGACTCCAAGAGGTGGTCAGAACTCGGGTTCGTGTGGCCTCTTCACCAAAGAACAATAACTCTGTAGAGAAATGACAAAGCAAAGGAAAAGGACTTCGAACTTCTAGGGCAGGTAAACATGTGAGGCATCTAATGGGAGCTAAGGGCCAGGTAGTAAAGTTAGCAACGTGTCCTCTTGGCTGACAAGGGTCTGGAGTTGTCTCCAGTGATTAATTTTTGTCCTTGCTGGCAGAGAGGGGAGGGGAAAGCTTTACAACTTGGCCTCCTTCATTTAGGCAGTAAGGAAGGCCAGAGCTTTTTTTGTATCTGCTTCTTCTCCACTGGCTTTAGCTCAAAATCCTTATGACAAAATGGTATGTTTCGGGGTGGCATATTCTGGCACCCTACAGTAGGCACTAGAGTTGATTTACAAAGTGGGTTGTTTTTTTTTTTTTTCCAAGCTGAAAGTTTTCTAAAAGTGTGATTGAAGATGGGCAGCAAAGAGAAACTGTGCATGCTGGCACCCAGAGACGCTTCTCTATCCAGCGTCAGATTTGTCACGGCAACTTTGTTGTTCAGTTACTCCATCTCTGCAAAAATATTTGTAAATTTTGACAACTGCAGCTTCTGCTTTGATGGGTAGACTCTCGCAGCTTGTTTGAAGACAATTACGAGTTATGTGTGTTCCACAGTTAACTTCCTAGCACATCTTAAGGTCCTTAAATGTAGCAAGTGTGATGTTTTTAACCATAATGCTGTATCCCACCCAAACATGTATTTATATTACCATTTTATAAACAAAGAATATGCTCAATGTGGAACTTTAAACTTTCAATTGAATTCACAAAGTCAGATAATTCACCATCGAGAGAATAAACTTTCAAAACTTTTGAGTTGGTGACCTACACGGAAAGAAAAATTGAACCATAATTGGAATTAGCAGATTTTTTCTTTTTGTCATATACTGACAGAATCCTTTTCGGTGGAATGTTTTATGAAATTCTTCTGCTAAGCAAGCTAACACTAACAGCTATCACTTAATTTGTGCATGCACAAGAAAACTTGGAGTCGAAACTGAAGAAATTAACTTAGAGCCGTCATGTGATCTAAATGAAAAGCCACACGTCACCGAGAGAGACGTACACGAACCTCCTGAGCTGTGCATGTTTTCGAGCACAGCGTTCTTAAAATAACTGCGGACTTGGTGGCAGAGGCTGACGCGTCTTCAGCAGATTCATGTGCATGGTCAGTGACATCTGAAAAGCCTCTCTGGAGGACAGAAAACATTAGATAATACCCATGCAACTTACATATGCAATCATTCACTTTACTGAGCAATAGAAATTCTGTACTGTAATATAGCGATTTGTAATAAGAAATTCCTATGTGTTTTGTCTGGTTCAGAGGTCCTAAAACCTTTGGCCTTTCCCCAGGTGCCATTTGTTAAAGAGGTTACTTTGGGACCTCACCTAAGGATGGGGGCTGGTTGCCAGGGGCGCCAGTCACGTGATGCAAGGGTTGGAACGTTTAGTCCCACCCCCTCAGGGGAGGGGAGAGAGGCTGGAAATCTGGTATGATCACCAGTGACCAGTGATTTAATGCCTGTGTAATGAAGTCTCTAGGAAAACCCAAAGGATGGAGTTTGAAGAGCTTCCGGGTTGGTGACTAGCTGGAGACTTGGGGAGTGTCACGCTCAGAAGGCATGGAATCTCTGTGCCCTTTCCCCACACCTGGCCCTAGGCGTCCCTTCCATCTGGCTGTTCCCGAGGTATATCCCTTCACAATACACTGGTGATCTAGTAAGCAGAATGCTTCCGTGTTCTGTGAGGTGCTCTAGCAAATTAATTGAACCCAAAGGAGGGGTCTTTGGCACCTCCAATAGATAGCAGGTAGGTAACTAGTGCATTTCGGATTGGCCTTGGAAAGGGGTGGGCCGGGGGTCTTCGTAGGACTGAACCCCTAACCTGTGGATCTGGTGCTATCTACCTCTGGACAGTCAGAATGGAGTTGAATCAGAGGACATGCGGCTGGCGTTCGCGCTCGCGTGCTGGTGCGGGAAGCCTCGCCCCTGTGTCGCTGCTGTTAGAGCCTCCCATCCTCAGTATGCACTCCCTCTTTAGTCTACCACTGTTGGAAGAGTTTATTCCCAAATAAATAACTGTTACTAACAATCACAGTAAACAGTCCTAGGTTCGTAATCAGTAAATGGCAAGAAGCTTTGCAGCAAAAGCCCCCTGACAACCTTTTCTGTGCTCTCCATACTGTCCAGCTTCCGTTTTTCGTACATATTCACGTAGAGTGGACCTGCGATTTCCTATGATTTCCGTTGACCCCCCGCCCGCTGCCGGCCTGGTGGCTTCATGCATCTCGCAGACCTCAGAGCAGTCCCGAGACAGGCGGACGCCATGTCCCTGATGCTCCAGATGAGACAGTGGCCGAATGGAGAAGTACGTCTGGTCTACCAAAACTGGTCCAGCTGGTTATAATGTAACTGTTAGTAATAATGATATGACTTCAAATAAGTACAAACGTAGGACGAATCCTAAACCAGACAGGGTGCACACACAAAAGCAAATATTGGGAAGGTCCTGGGTAAATCTTGCCATACTGTCCTTCTATGTATGCTTCAAGGACGAGGGGTCCCTGCTCCCACTAGGGGCTTTGCTAGGGCCACCGGACACACTTTGTAACCCAAAGTGCCCAGAGACCATAGGGCAGAGCTATCACTCTGGATAGGATAACTCCTTACGGAGGAGCACCTGTGGGCGGTGGGCTCCGAAGTTACACCTGCAGCCAACCCCATTCCCCCACCTTCCACGGGCCACGTGTCACCGCGTATTGGGTTGGTGAAAGCTGCCGTGACACAGGGAGGCGCAGCTGTCACGTGATTCTCTCCCTCAGCTCGAGATGCTGCTAGATTCATCGTGCGGTGCCGGAGTGTAAGAGGCGATCAGTCACCTCCTAAATTTGTGTGGGTCACATCTGTCTCTCTCTTCACTAGATTAACCCCAAGTTGTGATCTGCAGCCGTCGGGGTTTGGGGAGGTCCCGGGATAGGTGATAGTGATTAGTGTTACACACGACAGTGTGTTCTGCGTTGTTCTCTGTGCTCGCTGGCGAGAACTCCCATTGGGAAACTGAATTAAGCCTCTCTTTGTTCTCAAACCACAGTAAGTAAAGCCAGGTGCCTAGGAGTTGACGCTTGGTGATCTCATGGCCACAGACTGACCTTGGAGCCTTGTTCTGACAAACATGTTTTATTCCAAGCAAGACAAATTGACTTTCTGTCTGCAGCCAGCTGCAATCCTTGATGGTCCCAGCTCTGACCCCTTTGCTAACAGTAACTAATCCTCATTCGTTGTCACTTTGGCGTTTTCGCTTAAACTCGTCTCCTTCGCGATGCCTCTTCTGCAGAAGGCTTCTCGTATTTGTAGCGGAAATGTGCTCGCTCCCCACGCTGATGCACGAGCTATGTGCAGACCTGCATTACTGCGTCGGCGGTCCTAGGTCACCCCGTATTCTTAACTCTTTACCACGTGATTGTCCCCAACAGGCCAAGGAGAGTCAATCTCTGCTTCTCTCGTCTTCCTCCTCTTTGTTTTCATGGATAAGTTTAGGGCCTCGAAGGCCTTTTCAACTCCCGCAGCGGGTGGGAAGCATGGTGATGGCGAGGGCCATCTTCGAAGACGGACTGTGTGTGTCCCGAACGTGGCTCTGCCCCCTCTCCCCTGTTTTCGTGGGTGAGAAAAGTGTCCTCTTCTCCTGTGGGCTCAGTTACTGTGAGGACAGGTGAGTCAAGTGCAGGTGCATCTGACAGCAAGCCCGACTGGCACAGCCCCGACCTGCCATCTGAGCCATAGTTTCTGACGCCGTAGGTTTTAGGCTCCTTTGTCCCATTTCCTCGGGGAATGCAGGCTGCATTCCACTTTGCAAATGTTGCACACGTGTGTCGGTGGCACCATGAAATGCAGAGAGCCCCAGGAGGCCGTGGCGATATGAGAACGGGCCCTCCCACCGGAATCCGCCACCAATCGATTGTCTGACTTGGGCAAGGCAATTATTTTGACCTTAATTTCTTAAACTTGGTGAGTTCCTGGGGTGGTAGAAGGGTCACATAAGCTAATTTATATGAACACACTTAGAAAAACATAGTTCCCTACACAAACAACACATCAGTTGTAATGATTATTATTAATAATCTTTTCCCTCGTGGAAAATATATGTACATAAGTAGTTCTTTTGGAAATGAGATTTTAATCCACCTGGAGTATCGGGCCCTAGGTATCAGCTCGGAGGAAGTATTTTGGGTTAGGAGGGCCCGTGTTCCTGCAGGCAAATATATTTTAATGTTAATGGCAGGAATTGCGTAGGCATGTGATCGTATAGAAAGTAATTGTGAAAGAAATCGGGCCTTGGTGACACAAAAATATTTGGTTCAGATAAGACTTCTTTAATGGGACAGCTTTAGACAGTTTAGTAGAGATTTTAACTTCTTGAATGTGGCTGCTTTGGAAGCTGTGACAGGGGCCGTAGAGCAGGTTGAGTTCTCCAGAAGCAGAAATTCAGATAGAAGTTGGTGTGTACGATTTTTTTTTTTAATTTATTTATTAAGGACCGAGGCCCGTGAAGGGAAAAGGGAAGAGGCTGGATTGGCAGAAACGGGTGGACTGTGCCTTAGGCCTGACTCGGCCTTGGCCAACTGTGTGGGGAGTTCGGGAATAAGCATGGCCCGCAGGGGGTCCCTGGAAGGGCCAGGCCGAGACGACACGGTGCCTCGCTCATCTCTAACACGGCTGCCCAGGGACGGTGGCGGATTCAGGTCCTGGAGGAGCTGACAGCCGGAGGTGCCAGCTGACAACAGGCTCCACAGCTAGATACCAGATCTTTTGAAAGGGCATCTGGGCAGTTCCTCTCCATGTGTCCTACAGGGCGCGGACGAGGGGCACGAAAGGAACCTGGACTCCTGGGGACAGTTACGTAGGACGGTGTTAAAAAATAGGGTGAACTCACGGTGAGTGCCTCCAGGCAAGGCTTAGCGACATAACCACGTTGAACCCGTCCCGGGAATGTTATAATTACCAGCTAACTTAGTCCATCCTGTGGAAGAATATGCATATTCGAAAGCAAAAATAGATTCAACAACCTTATTAATTAAGCACGCCGACATTCAAGTTACAGGCCAGTGTTAATAGCTGTAAAGAAGGTAAAATTATTCACATTTTTTGTAAATACTGTAATACCGATTCGATATAGAGATCGGACCTGGGTTTGCATCCAGAGTTAATAACAAGCTGTGCAAACTCAAGCTCCTCATTTGCCCCTCGGCTGCCTTTGTATCCAGTGAGGCCAATAACACTCAAAGGACTGTCGTCATAGTCCCATAATAAAACCCATGTGAAAGTGCTTCATAAACTACAAAATGGTATTCACATGGCATAAATAATGGGCCCTTTTCCTCGGATTTGTGTGATGGTGGCCAGCTGACCAGTGTACCCTCCTAGCAGGGGTCTAAGGACTCAAATGTCCCTATTGTCTCAGAGTCCAGTGTGCAGGCATGCTGGTGAGTTGGCCAAGAGTCTTCGGGGCTGAATGTCCAAAATAACATTTTAGTTGAGAGTGTCCATGGAATTTTCCATTAGTGCCCTTTCAAGCCA
>NW_011889011.1:945654-947677 GCF_000151845.1 Pteropus vampyrus
ATAATGGGCCCTTTTCCTCGGATTTGTGTGATGGTGGCCAGCTGACCAGTGTACCCTCCTAGCAGGGGTCTAAGGACTCAAATGTCCCTATTGTCGCAGAGTCCAGTGTGCGGGCATGCTGGTGAGTTGGCCAAGAGTCTTCGGGGCTGAATGTCCAAAATAACATTTTAGTTGAGAGTGTCCATGGAATTTTCCATTAGTGCCCTTTCAAGCCATTAAGATAATAGCCAGTGTGGATCTCTCACAGGTAACTCTTATTACAGAATTTATGCAAAACAATATTCCAGGAAAATGATAAATGCATGGAATTTGATGATCCCATCACACACATTAGATTTCACAGAGCTGTCAGTGTTCTACTCTAATCTGGCTTTCTGGGATGATATTTTTGGCTCTTATAGCTCCAAGTCCATATGGAGAGAGATTTTGATTCAGGAAATTAAAAAAAAAAAAAAATAAACTTCAGTGTTTGAACCTTTGCGTTTTTGCGGGGAGGGGTATCTCTTGCTAAATCACAGATAGGTGGAATGATCCTTTTATTTATCTTGAAAGCTTGTCTTAGCCGAGATAAGTGTATTTTCCAATAAACATATTGGAACCCTTTCCCTGGAGAGCCCTAGGCTTGCTTTTTGTCCGTCCGTGAGACCTGTTTTACACCACACTTTTCTGTAGTGAGCGTGGCAGAAGGCACAGCATCTTCTCTCCTCCCCCAGTCTCTCACCATGTCTGATTTTTGTATTTTCCAGTTTCCATTGACATTTGTTTCTGAGCATAAATCGACTTGCCCTAGAATCCCTCACTGACTGACGCCAACAGAGTCAGCCTCCGGTGAAGCAAGACCGTGATGGAGAGTGTAGGTTCTGGGGAAGAAAAGCTGCTGGGGTCACAGCTGGGTCCAGCGCGAGCTGTGTTGCTCTCTGGGCAAGTTCCCCAGGCTTCCGAACTTCTTTAAAAGGTTCTGAAAATTGAATGAGATAAAATTTGAAAAGTACCTGGAACGCAGCCAACACAGTAAATGTTAGCCGAGGTTTGGGCTCTGAATTGCTAACTGAAAGAGTACATTGCGGGTACGTTTTTACTGATTTTTGTCTCATTAATATTTTGTTCTCCACACTTACATCAACCATGATTCTACGAAGCACAACTAAAGATATTTAATCCTTGCTACGACTGATGTACCTGTTTTGACATCCCAGACATCATCGGTCTGATGAAACTTCTCGTAAATAATCCTTTCATTAGCTAGCTGAATGGGAATATATATTTTTTCCTTTGAGAAAAATAATGTTTTTAAGGTCAGTGTACTTTTACGGACATAGGTTTAGTGGCCACTCTACAACCCCGTTTTCTCCTTGTAGTATTATGAAGTGAGGCAAGAATCTTTAGCTCCAGTATCCTTATGGAGCTGTAGGTTAATGGTTCTCAGCCAGGGGTGGTTCTGACAGTGTCTGGGGACATTTTTGATTGTCACAACTTGGGGCTAGGGATACTGCTAAATATCCTCCCATGCTCAGGAAGTTCCCTCAAAGCAAAGAGTTTCTTGGCCCCAAGTTTCCCAGGATGGGGGCCGGGGAAGCCTGTGGAGGTGGGCGAGGATGTGGAGCAGATCCAGCTGTACTTGCGCAATGCAGGATGCTCACTTCCCATGAGAGGGCTCTCTCCACCCGGATGCGGACCGCGCTGAGCCCAGCCTCCACTGGCCCTCTAAACCACTTCACGGTCTGAAGATAAAAACCAACCAACCAACCAACAAAAACTTAGTTGCAAACGTCAGACTGTGTGGGCGAATGCCTTGCCCTTCCCATTCGGCCATGGGGCTGGGTCTCTTCCGTGGAATTCTGATAGGTAGGGAAGAGGATTGGGCTTAGCTAGCACTAAGGTGATGTGCCCCGTGGGTCTCCAGCGCCGTAGCCATTAGGAAATGTGACTGTGGAGAAGAGGCAAGTCTGGTTGTAGAGACAAAACAATTCTGAGCGTCATTTATTGAAACTACAATCTGTAGTTTAGTTCTGCATTTTAAATA
>NW_011889011.1:949912-954053 GCF_000151845.1 Pteropus vampyrus
TCTGAAGGGTGTTTGGGAGGTGCTGCCCATCATATTTCTCCCTGTGGATGAGACCGTGACCAGATCCAACCAGAGCGAGGAGGAATTACCCTTCTCCTATCATTTTTTAAGGTTTTCGGCTTATCTATTCAACATCACAAGCTTGTAGCTTGTTTGACCTTGAGTCTCCTCCAACTTGAGTGGCAGCCTCTGCACTTTGGGACACCCGCTTCAGCAACCTGCTGGGGACTTTTCT
This sequence comes from Pteropus vampyrus, assembly GCF_000151845.1. Lineage (NCBI taxonomy): Eukaryota > Metazoa > Chordata > Mammalia > Chiroptera > Pteropodidae > Pteropus > Pteropus vampyrus. Next base: position 950,148 of record NW_011889011.1, read on the forward strand.
CTCAAAGACTAATTTCCTGAATCTCTGGCTAAAGAGAGAAGGTTAATAGTTTAGGGAGTTTGTTTACAGGCCATTAGAAACAATTAGCACATTGCCCAGATTAAAAGCACTTCTCAAGAACATTGGATGGCCTAGAAGGGAAAAGGGACTTTAGGAAACGTCTATTTTTAGCGCCTCATTAAGACAGACTGGGAGAGCCCCATCCTCTCTTGCCATGCTATTTCGTAGTTTAATTATCAAGAAAGCCTTAATTTCCTCCAGCCTAAGTTCTGCCTCCATACCTTAAAGTATAGTGACTTGAAAAACTGTTCAGTGATTCTCACAAACAAAATGTGAAATCTTCCCCAACCTTTACCAAGCTGATTATTTCCAACCCCTGTTTTTTACCTCTTTGACAGTTTTTTCTTAGCATTCTAACTTCTTAGCAATTTTCTTTTTCTCCTAAAAATACTCCTTGATTCTGAGTCGGCATGCTCCCCGGTGCCCCCGGGGCGTGCCGGCCCTTCCTGTCCTTGTTTTAGCGCCTTAGCCCTGGCACCTCGTCCTCTGCGACACCCCTCCAGTCCTTCACCCATGTGCGAAGACCCAGTACAAGTCTTACGTGTCATGTAAAGTTTCGGAACCTTCTTTTTCTTCCTATTGAAATCTCACTGCATTGCATGTCGACACTAAAATGTCGCTCCATGACTGACGTCCTGGCCAACATCTGTCCTCCCTCTCTGACTAATTCTCTGCAATATCACGCACTCAGGGACCTCACAGTCCAGCAAGGATGCGTTCAGTTGGTTTTTATCAGTGTCCCCTACTATACTTTGGTTTGTAACCATTTTTTCCTCTACGGTAAAGGTAGAACCAATTTCACATACAGCTGGGCCCACTGTGTTTTGTGTGTCGCATACTACAGTTCCACGTGGGCTGGTCAGCCACCAGTCCAGTAATGTTAATGAAAGTACCTGATGTTAACGAAAGTCCGAGCCCGCCTCTGCCGGCCTCCGCTCGCGTCACTCACTCTGCGTGCCGGACCTCTGGTCTCCCCCCAGTCTGGGAGCGGATCGTGTAGTGACCTCGACACGGGCCATTGTCTTCACATTTATAGCTCTCCCCATGTCCCTCACCCTAAACCCACCTTGTTGCAGAAAAATCAGACTGGCGAGAAACCAAGCAGCACTCGGAGGGTGGGAGAACTCAGGTTTATTAGGCCGGTGGTCCCAGAAGAGCGAGCATGCTGAGGATCTGGGCCCCGAGCTCAGGGGCGACCTTACTTTTATAGGGCTGATCCACAGAGTTACAGTTGCCATGGGCCAATTGGTTAATTTGTCCTCGGGTGGTTACAGAGCGCGGAGTTGCTATGGGCTACGGGCAGTCACAGAGCATGAGATTTTCGGACAGGAACTTAGGCAGAACAAGCAAAGGGGAGGGTGAGTCTTCAGTTGATCTTGAGGTCACTCTGCCCTTCGGCCTGTGTGGCAAGCATGTCTATAGAAGCAGAACAAAGCTGATTACAAGGTTAGCCATTTGAGTGGAAAATTCCTCTTCAACACCCTCTCCTCACACAACTTCGCCTGACGAGAGCAAGCTTTACGAAGAGTTTGGCTGTCAGGGACACCTGCTGACCGTCAGGTAGACTGAGCTGACTGAGTAACCAGGTGCGAGTCCTGTTTTCCTCAGTGCTGTGTGCTGTCCTCCGACAGCTGTGGCTCTGAGGGGACAGAGCTGAGGAGCTGGCTTGTAGGATCAGTGGCAGGTTACCTTGCAGAGGAGTCGGTCGGTCGGTCGGTCGGTCAGTCATTCCCACGAGAGGCATGTCACATGCCGCACCAGAAAGAGCTGTGTTGGCCAAGATGGGGAGGGAAGTGAGTTGGACTTTGACCTCAGCCAAGTGGGGTGGAAAATAGAAACAAAGGATTTGAGGACCCGCTTGCAAATGGCCTTATATATCCTCGTGAGAGGAAGGCGTGCGTGGAACCTGTTCCGTACTGCTGTGTGAAGGTTGTTGCTTTGTCACTTAGTCACTGGGGAGTCATCAGAGTTTTTAAGTCCGGAGAACACAATGGCCAGTTTTTTGGTTCAAGAAGATAAGGCTGGAGTCAGGGCAGTAGGGACAGGATTTCGCCATTTGCGTCGTGCAGCGTGCGCCTCGCAGGAAAGCTCGCAGCTCAGACCCATCCCAAGTTGTGTTCCGCACGCGGCCTGGACCCCAAAGTGTCCGCCGGGTCCCCTCCACCCATACGGTCACCTCTGATCACTTCACTCTGGTCTCCCTGCCTCTCGGTAAAATGTGTCCCCCCTGTAGGAACTAGAGGGCTGCACATCTGTTGACATTCTAGGGCTCGACAGTGAGCTTCATGTGACTGTTTATATCACGCGTGAACATATTCAGATGATCACGGGCTCATTTGGTTCGTTCAAATGCGAACTAACTGCCAGAGGATCTGAGCTGAGATGCCAGCCTGGGCACGAACGCTGCACAGATGTGTTCCTGTGACATGCACCTGGGCCCATGTCACATTCACTGTCCTCTCGGTCCTCCCCTCTGCGCTCCAGACACCCAGACTTTGTTCCCACTCCCGGGAGGGCCCCACACCTCCCTGCGCCTCAGGCACTGCACCCATCCACCGCCCGGAAGGGCTCAGCAGGCTCGCCCTGCAGCCGACTCCCAGGGGTCCTCAGGCCTCTGCTCCGCGTCCCTTCCACAGACACGGAGCACCCGACAGCGACGCCTGCGGCCCGCTACCCAGCGTCTCACGTCCTTCCCTCCTCTTCCCTCACGGGTCATAGTGCAGTGTGGTATTCTGCTTGCATGTGTGACATCATAGGGTCACAGACGGATGCTCTCGGGAGATTCGAACTATGTCTTTTTGTTCACACTTGTATCCTCAGCACTTAAGAAGAGCGAGTGGCAGGAAGTAGGAATTTAATAAGTATCGGCTGAATAAATGAATGAAACAGGCCAGCACGAATATCTAAAATAGTTGGTGAGAACTATTATAGAAATGACACCCCAAGTGCACAGTAAGAAAACAGGAAGTAGACATTCTCAGCTCGAAATTTGCTTTAAGAGGCTGGTGCCGGAGAATGTGCCTCCCATTTGGCTCCGAGCTGCAGCCCGAGAGGAAGGTGTGTGTGGCGCTGTCAGGCGTTGCCGAGTGTGTGAGGGTGAGTCGAATATTTGTAAATCGGTACATTCTAAATGTGCTAAGGCAGCTCATTTGAAAAGTGAGTCTACGTTGAATCATCTTTTGATGTGAAAAATACCCTTTTAAAACTGAATAGTTGTGCTGTAACCGTTTCACAAAAAAAAAAAAAAAATGAAGAAGAAGAAGAAGAACTTTCTTGCATTCTTCTAAGTCGATGGCACATGCATATCACTTCCCCGGAAGTGGCCGGAGATGACTGTGGACGAGGCTCCAGTGCTCGTCACTGTCCCAGGGCCAGGCGGGTGTGAAAAAAGGTGTGAGTGAGCTGGGGACGCTGCCGCCACCTGCCAAGGTCACGAAACAACGTCTTCCAACAATTACATCGTACAGTGTAATTGTGAGCCCTTTGGGGACAACAGTCCCCAGACCAGTAAGAACGGCCCTTCTTGAGAAAAGCCTTCAGGGACGGTGCAGCGTTGGCTCATAAATCGGGACAGGCCCTCAAGCAAACCGCGCAGCTCTGAACGCCTACAACTTATTTTTCTTATATTTCTAAGTGAATGAAGTAAACCTTCACTCCTCCCTCCTTTATGCCCATACCAAACAGTGATTATTTAAAAATTTCATGGATCTTTCTATACCTTTTTATCCATGATTATATAAAAAAATCTATAAAAATACATACATACGATTTACATATATTCACATATAAGCATAAACATTTGTACACACGCTTATACATACACAAATGTGTGAGCACCTACACACA
>NW_011889011.1:954103-962651 GCF_000151845.1 Pteropus vampyrus
TGAGCCCTTTGGGGACAACAGTCCCCAGACCAGTAAGAACGGCCCTTCTTGAGAAAAGCCTTCAGGGACGGTGCAGCGTTGGCTCATAAATCGGGACAGGCCCTCAAGCAAACCGCGCAGTTCTGAACGCCTACAACTTATTTTTCTTATATTTCTAAGTGAATGAAGTAAACCTTCACGCTTCCCTCCTTTAGGCCCATACGAAACAGTGATTATTTAAAAATTTCATGGATCTTTCTATACCTTTTTATCCATGATTATATAAAAAAATCTATAAAAATACATACATACGATTTACATATATTCACATATAAGCATAAACATTTGTACACACGCTTATACATACACAAATGTGTGAGCACCTACACACATAAATATATACTCAGATGTATCCATGTATACACGTATGCATGGTCACAAATATTAGTGACACAGACACAGGTTATTCCTCTCGGAGAAATGTGATCATTCCTAGTGTTGAACAAACTGGTTTTTTTTCCCGTCTTTTATAACTTGTTTTTGACGTTTAACCATATATGATGGGCAGCCTTTTAAGGAGGGACCAGTAGACGTAATTCGTTCTTTACTCTGGCTGCATAGTATTCCATTGTGCTGCATTTAACTCTGTTCTGCTTTTGACGTCGAGATTGCTTGCTGGTTTTCCCTCTCCCAGTAGTGCTGGGGTTGACAGCTGCTCACAGATCTTTATAGCCGGGCTAGTGTTTCTGGCAGACAGATTTCTAGGAACAGAGCCCCCAAGCCGTAGAAATGGCCGAGACCTGAACGGACTAGTGTGTGTCCTGCTGCTCCCAGAGGGACACATGGCATTCAATGCAGGGGCAGCCCGTCAGCCGACTCAGAGAAAGTCACTACCTGAATGCTTTATCGGTATCACCATTCATGCTCTGAAATGGATGCATTTCCAAATCCTCCAGGTTCCAGGCAGATTTGGGTCTGTCTCTTGAGTATTAAATAAATATATATGTGTGTGTATATATATATATACATATGTAATATGTGTGTGTGTGTGTGTGTGTGTATGTAAAGAATCGTATTTATTGTTATCTAAATTTCTCTTAAAGATTCTAAACCGAGATATCACTTTGCCAAATACTCTTCTAGGTAAATAAATTTAAATTTAAAATATCTTAGACGCATACTAAATAGAAACGTCATCATTTCCAGCCATTTCAAAATTCAAGGGTTTGCTATTTATGCTAAACTACTGCCCTTTATTGAAACACTGAGAATATGCTGACGTCTCTGAGAGAGGCAAAATGTCTACTTGTATTTCAAGGAAAAAAAACCGACAAATTCTACTCGCTTAGTTAACAGATATTTTTTGAGGCTTTCCGAGTAAATTCTAAGTACCCTAAAGGAGGAAAATAATAAAACCCAAATTTTTACCTTAATTTCTCATCACACTAAGGAATTGCTGGGAGGAATAACATATAGAAATTTTAACAATATTTCTAGGTACGTGGCAAGACAATGGGAGATACCAAAAAAAGCGAGTGGTTAAAAAAAAGGCTTAACATCTACAATGTGACAACTGTTGTGAGCACAAACATTTCTTTGGTGCCACAGGAGAGGGAGCTATCATTCTTAGCTTCGGGGTGAACGTGCGGTTTGAGCTGAGCGCTGAGGGCCAGGCAGGAGTGTGACGGGCGGAGGTGGAGAGGACGTTTTAAGTGGCGGTGGAGCGTAGCAACGATAGGGAGCAGGACGTATTTATGGACTGGCGCATCATCGGGGGTGGCTGGGACTTGGTGTCTGTGAAGAAGAAATTGAGGATGAAAGGCAAGGTAGGTGAATGTCAAGTGCAGAAGGGTTCGAATGTCCACGAGGAGGCTCTTTGCTGTGTAATGGGAGCTATGGAAGTTTGGGAACAGGCAGAGTGACGTTTTCTCAGCGGGGCTGTAGGAAGATTCATCTGCTTGGTGACATTGCAGAGAGTCGAGAGAATGGAGGGAAGTAAACCAGCTGGACAACGATTGTCCTAAATCAGAGAGAACATTCCAGTCCACATTTAGTTAGAATCTAGGCAGCTCCTGTATAGCTTAAACTGGATCATTCGGAAACAGTGAGTCTCTTAGGGAGCCATAAAGGCTGTATCACAATTTACTAATGAATGAGCAACGAAATTCAAGCCACTGAGTAATTAGAGTGTAGACACAGAAATATTGCAGACCAAGAAAGCTGTTAGTACTTGAGGTTCTGACCCTTCTAAACCTGGGTAATGGCTCCTCCAGAAAACGACCAGCACCTCGAGTTGGCTCAGCGCGAAGTGTGTGTACAAGGCAGGCCATCCAGGCACCCCTGGGGGGCCCTGGTGGGAAACGCCTTCAGCAAAGTCCCCAGGAAGAAGCTGGGGGCGCGAAGAGCTAGAGCTCGGGCGTGGGTTGGGACCTGGAGAGCGGGAGTTGCTCCACCGATGAGCATCTTTGCTCAGGATGCACGGGGAACTCTCAGGCAGGGTCTTCCGCTGTCACCGACGCTGCCAACGCTGGTGACGAAGACGGCCGCGGGGACGCGTGCGCTGCTGCTTTAAGTGGGAGGTCAGGCGGTCACCCCTTCATGGCTTCGGAACACGCGGCGCCCAGAGCACAGCTAGGGAGGCGTTAGGGAGACGTGAGACGTTGCGCGGCCGAGCGCCAGAGCTGGCCAGAGCTGGCCCTCGCCGGCCAGCGAGAATCAATTGTTGAGTTTTCAGGAATTTCACGAGCCAGATGCTAAACACAGTTACTTAAGTAATTGCATGTTATACATGTAATTTAGTGAGTTATAGTTTTAAAAGGTAATAAGTACGCTAAGTTCCCCATTTAGTAATGATCTCGCTGCACTCTGCTGTCACCGCCACGGTGGCGATGTCACAGAATGGAGGGCCGCTGGCGGTCTCCGGCCACTCGGGTTGGGTGGCTCCAGGTCGCGACCTTGAAGTTTAGAGCCACAGGGGTCAGCGAATGCACGACTGGCCCTTTCCCTGCCCCGCCCCCTCCGAGGGCCCCGTTAAACATTCGCCACGTGACCGGTGGGTCCCCACCTCGGTCCCCCGGTGTCCGCTGGGCCACTGCCGCCTGAGACTCCCGCAGGGGCGGTGCCGCCGAGCGCCCTAGCACCGCGCCTGTCCACACTGCCGAGATGGTGGCTCAGGCGACTGTGAAAACGCGCAGGTCACCGCCCTCGCCCCAGGTTATTCATCCTAACATCAGCCCGTTGAAGTTAGCTTTCCCTCGTACCTGACCTTGTCCTTGAACCTCGGTTCCCAGGCCTCTCCATGCGGGGGCTCTCATTCCTAATGGAGCGTGACTGGGTCTGATTCTGAGAGCAGGACGGATTTTAGGTCCACGAGAGTTTGTGTTTAGTTTTATTCCTCATTTACGCGACATCCGGGCACCTTTGCTTGCTCACCAGTGTGACCTACGTCGAACTGCCCCACTGCGGGCTTCATCGGTAACGATTTTTTTTCTCACCTTGCTAGAACGAACAGAAGCCCCCTGCATTTCCGTGTGCAGGTAATAGGACGCTCGTTACTTCCGTTTCTCCAAATGAACCTCTCCCAGCCGGGCCTCCAGGAACCCGGGCTCCCTCCCTCTATTTCGGCTTCTCCTCCAAGATTTTTTTTTTAAGTTATTTATATTCACTAGGCTTTAAAGTCAATCTTGATATTTTCCACTGTTATGATTCTAAACTTTAAGTGGGTTACACTGACAACACAGACAAAGTTAATCTTCTTCATATATAACTTGAGGATAAAAGGTCAAAAGGAAACTTGTTTCTCTCCTTTACTTCTGATAAAAATGCAAATAGCTCATTTCCTTTGAAGTCTGTGGATACAGCAGGTATTCTGTGTTCTTTAAGGCATTAAATAGGTCACTCGGATGCAGAAAAATTTAACCCTTCAGTTTCTCTGTCTGTCTGAGAAAAGGGTTATTTTCTTCTAACATAAGCTTCTTAGCTATGATAAAATCGATTATGTGACACTTTGTTCTTTGCTTTATAAGGGGTGTATTCATGAAGGGACTATTTTGGGCAGACCGTCCTTTTATTTAGAGAACTCAGTGATATCCTTCTTACCAGGCTTGGCCCCGACTCTGACCGTGCTTGGCCCCAGGAAGGAGAGAGATGGTCTCTGCCCTTGAGAGGTTCACAGTCAAGGAGAAACGCGATGCAAGGTGCAGGCATCGTGGTAGAGGTGTATGGAAAGCAGAGAAAGGAGTCGGGATAGTAAGTCTGATGAGTCTGTGATGGCCCCGAGGAGGAGGCAGAGCAGAAAGGACGGGGTGCCCGGGGCCGGGAGGAAAACAGCAGCTACTGCAGATTCAGCTTCTAGAAGGCCAGGGACGTGGGCCTGGAGCTGGCCTGGGGTTGGGAGAAGCTTGCAGGTTCTCCTGCTAAAATTCTCCCCAAGGCTTTGCCAAGTTATCAGATTCCTTTACGCCTTCAGTTGTAGAGTTTTAAGGACGATACCTTGCAATTATATCAAAAATTCAGATTACGGATAATATAGAACATGGTGGGAGAAGCTAAGACAGAGCACAATGATACAACCTCGTTTCTCCCTGCAGCCTGAGAAATCCAGCATGCTTTCTTATTTTCACCTACCAGGGAACTCTTTAAAAGAATGAAATCGTTTGTGAAATAGCACTTCACAAATATAGAATATGAAGTAAAAAATATAGGATATAAGTTGTTCTATTCTCCCAAATACATTATCCATATATTACTTTTCGTGTCTAAAAGATGCTTAATCATCTGTACATTTGCAAAAAAAAAAAAAAAAACTGAGCAAATAAAATAACAAATAACGTAATTTTCCTCCTCTACTCTAACAGTGTTCGGCCCCGAGTGTGTCGGCTATGCGTGATGAATGACATCAGATAGAATTTTGTGGTTTGTTCACTTTTCTCTCTCATTCGACCAGATCGGTTTCTTCCTCTTGCCGCCTTCCTGACGGGGGCGGAATACGGGCAGGACTGAAACGTGGCTGACGACCGCGGATTTAGGGAAAATCTTCAGGTTCGCTATTGAGGTTAATAAGCCTTAAATATCTTAAAAGTAAGCTAACGTACTTTTAGCTTTAAGAAAGCATTAAGAAAGTTTGATGACATTTTAGCTGAAGCAGAAAAAAAACGTCATTTATAGCTGAGATAAGAAGAAAGATTTCTTGTGTTCGTTGCATGCGTCTTAGAAAGAAAACAGTCTTCACTAATCATCATCCTTTGCAAAGATGCGATATAAAATCCCCCCTCAGAACGCCTCCCTGGCGGGTACTTCCGCTGGTTTTTGTTCTGTTTTTGTTTTTGCCTCCACTTAAACGGGCGCACACTGTATTTTTTATTACAGATGCTCAACATCAATGTCCCTGTGTTTTAGATGGCGGTTTCTACCTTCGTGTTGCCAAATAACTGATATCGACCATCTCCTCATTTACTTTGTTTCATCGAGGCGTTCGTATTTTTTTTATCAAATCTCTTGAGTTTTCTCACTTTGAGCAACTGCAGTGAGAGTACTTTGCAATTCCATGCCTTTCCCTACGTTTGAATTAGAACAAAAGGAAGCGTCTAAGAACAAACCCTTGCCAGAGTGGAGTCATTTTAAAACGCCTTTAGTTCTGATGAGTCTTTTGGCAAAAGCAGCAGTGAAAGGCGCCCCCTTTCTCCGAGGTCCCTATTGTTTTGCCACTGAAGAAAAATACTCTGAAACGGTCGGGACTGCAAACGTGCCGCAGTACAGGGAGCCCGCGGGCCCCGTTCCTAACTGTCTGTCAATAGGAACGCATCTCGGTTTCCTTCTGTGGTCAGATGGCATTTTCTTATGCTTTAGGGGAGATATCCTTTTTGTAAACAAAATGTCTTAACTCAAAACTTGGACCAACTCAAGGCATTTGACTAAAATGTCCGTTTTCTGCATTAACGACACTCATTTCGGGCGTCAGCGAAGGACCTCATTGAGTTCTGTCCTGTCGGCAGACCGCGTGGCCAGGCAGGGTAGCAGGGGTGGTGCGCGGGGCCCGTGCAGGGGGCGTCTAAGGTGTGTGGGACGCGAGAGCACCAGCCTGAGAGCCGGTATTTCGGAATAGCTCCAAGAAGCCACCGCCCCCCTCGCAGAATCTGGGTCTCTGCGGGTCCTGGCTTCACGTGCCCAGATGCAGGGAGCAGCAGGGTAACTTCCCCTGCCACGTGGGACGTAGACACTCTGATTTCTCAATGGTCACTCTCTGGCTCTGCTTCTTAGGGCTCTGGGGTGACAATGAACTTAGGTTCGTGAACCGAACTTCGTCACTCTTTTATATAGTGTCTGGCTAAGCGTTGGAGAAACAAAAAGCATGTTGCATGTTGTCAGAAGCCTGGGCGTTCTTTACAGCCAGTATGGTCTCTGGTTCTGAAACTTTCAGTCAGTCCCCAATATTTTTTAAATAAACGTCCCTGCTATTTTGCCTCGCGTTTTTATTTTGAAAAATGTCAACCTGAAGAGAAACCGTTTTTATTTTGAAAAATGTCAACCTGAAGGGAGGGGCCGCGCGCCCTCCACCCAGTCCCGCCAACTACTACCTTCCGTCTCCTTGGTTTCCGTGCTGTCTCCCGCTCTGTGCTCACACACACACAGACACGCTTTTTTCTTTTTCTTTTTTATCTTTTGAAAGTAATGTGCAGATGTTGAGATACATGACTACTCACTATTTCAGCGCCCAGGGCCTAAGAATAGCTCCATTATTCCATACCATAGTACTCTGTCACCCCTAAGAAAATTACGATTATTTTTTATCTAAAATGTCACCTATATTAAAAATTTCCCATCGGTCCCCAAATTATATTTAACACCTGTCATTATATTTTCAATTCAGTTTCCAAATGGTCCTGATTTGAAATTGGTTGATATTTCCTATTTGCTCTTTTTCAAAATCAAGAATATTCCCTGTTAATACTGACTTTTTAAATTCTTAAAAATATGATTTTTTTAAAAAGTCATGATTCTCATACAAACATAAAAAAAAAAACACACGTCAAAGGTTTCATTTTAACTTATTTTTGAGGCAACAGTAAGATGTTCAAAATGGTTTGAGAGGAGAAGGCCCCCGAGCGGGAGAGCCGCGGTGTCCTTGCTGACAGAGGCAAAGTGGGCTTCGCTGTGGGGCGGTGGGGGACCAAAGCCACTGTACCTCTGCGGCCACAAATGACCCGCACGAACATCCAGGTTTCTAAAAAAGCTCAAACACAATGAATGTCACAGACCACTGTAAAATCAGATAGCGTGCCAGGCAGGCCAGCATTCCGTAAAACACCCTCTGAGATATGGACGTATGTGTGCGTGTGTATGCACGCATGTATACATGTGTGCACACATGGGCATATGTGTGCGTGTATGTGTGTACATGTGTATGGTGGTGCATGCATGTGAGTGTGTGTGCACATGTGCATGTGTGTGCACATGTGTGGATGTCTAAACATGTGTGTGTGTCTAGATCCACAGGTGTGCATGTGCATGCATGTGTGTGTACATGTGTGTGCATATATGTGTATATGTATATACATGTATATGCACACATATACTCATATGCACGGTGAACCACACTTTACTTTATTTCAACCATGAAACATTAATTTATAAAACTTTTACGTTAGAAAGTAATGCAGCAAGCACTCACCTGGACTAACCCATCTTCACCTGTGGGTGGACAGGTAAACTGTCACCAGGAGTGAGGCCTGCCCAGTTCACAGCTTTTCCCGGAGCCAGGCCTGGAACCCAGCCTTTCGGCGCCCGGCATGGCTCGTTGTCATATTCCCACCCAAGGGAGAATGCTGGATTTAGGACGGCCACACTGCGTTGCTAAAGATTTTCCATTTTACTGAAAATGCAATATGCAAAAGACAAAGGAAATAATTTCCTTGTTTATTCAATTATGAAAATGGAATCCCAGTTAATTACCTGTCTTATAATCTCTAAAAGTGGCTCGAGACCTGTTTCTAGGTGAAATTCACATAACATAAAATTAACCACTTTAAAGTGAACAATTCAGTAACATTTAGTACATCCCCAATGCTTTGCAGTAACAACGCCTCTTTCCAAAACGTTTTTGTCATCTCAACCCCCAAACTCGCTACAGCAGCTCCTCACACCTCCCTGTCCTCCACCACGGGCCCCCACCAAACTGCCGCCTGTCTCTGTAGATTTGCCTGTTCGGACTTTGCATACAAGTGGGACCTTCCGTGTTTGTGCTCTTGCATGTGGCTTCTTTCACTGAGCGTCACGTTTACAAGGTTCCTCCGTGCTGTCATAGACGTCAGTACTTCGCTTCTTTTTTATGGCTGAATAATAATCCGTTATATGTATATACCAGAATTTGTTTATTCCCTTGTTTGTTGATGGATGTTTGGGTTATTTCCACCTTTTGGCTATTGTGAACAGCGCCACTGTGGATATTTGTGTATAGGTATGTGTTTGAGTTTGAATCATTGTTTTTACTTTTTTTTGGATATATATGTAGGAGTGGAATTTCTGGGTCATGTAATGATTTGGGCATTCACTTTCTGAGGAACTTGAGGCT
>NW_011889011.1:962701-976487 GCF_000151845.1 Pteropus vampyrus
TCCATTTTACTGAAAATGCAATATGCAAAAGACAAAGGAAATAATTTCCTTGTTTATTCAATTATGAAAATGGAATCCCAGTTAATTACCTGTCTTATAATCTCTAAAAGTGGCTCGAGACCTGTTTCTAGGTGAAATTCACATAACATAAAATTAACCACTTTAAAGTGAACAATTCAGTAACATTTAGTACATCCCCAATGTTTTGCAGTAACAACGCCTCTTTCCAAAACGTTTTTGTCATCTCAACCCCCAAACTCGCTACAGCAGCTCCTCACACCTCCCTGTCCTCCACCACGGGCCCCCACCAAACTGCCGCCTGTCTCTGTAGATTTGCCTGTTCGGACTTTGCATACAAGTGGGACCTTCCGTGTTTGTGCTCTTGCATGTGGCTTCTTTCACTGAGCGTCACGTTTACAAGGTTCCTCCGTGCTGTCATAGACGTCAGTACTTCGCTTCTTTTTTATGGCTGAATAATAATCCGTTATATGTATATACCAGAATTTGTTTATTCCCTTGTTTGTTGATGGATGTTTGGGTTATTTCCACCTTTTGGCTATTGTGAACAGCGCCACTGTGGATATTTGTGTATAGGTATGTGTTTGAGTTTGAATCATTGTTTTTACTTTTTTTTGGATATATATGTAGGAGTGGAATTTCTGGGTCATGTAATGATTTGGGCATTCACTTTCTGAGGAACTTGAGGCTGTCTTTCATGATCTATCCAAGACAGGTTTTAAAGACACTCTCTCACAGGTCCCCATCTTAACTCCAAAGGCTTAGTAGCAGTGAGATGCTTTGAAAAGTAAGCAGATCCCTGTCTTGCCACTGTGGAACTGTGTGACCTTGACCAAGTTGTGGGAGTATACACTGAGTCTCAGTTTTTGCCTCTGTTAAAACTGAAATAAATAATAAACCCCACCTTACTTGGACAGTTGTGAGAATTCTGAAAATAACATATAGGGGGTACTTACAGTGTATATGTATTTCTATTTGATGCATGTACATTATCTTATTTTTCACTCCAAAATATTTAAAGCATTAATTTTCTGCCTGGTAGTCATTCTAGAAGAGGTCGGCCTTAAAATTAAATGTTCTCATATATCAAAGCCTTCTATATCAAACTATGAATTATTATCTTTGTAAAAGGAGGAGCAAAAGATTGAAGGGGTTTTCTCTAAAGCTTGATTTATCTCATTCTGCTGGCAGACTCCTGGTTTGATCCGTTTGAATTCTTTGTAGCACCTCAGAGCTTGTTTGAATGTCTTATATTGAAAGGCGGTTATATCATCTTGTAATGCATGTCGGACTTAGAGTAAATTTCAAAGAAACCTCATATGTTTTCATTTCAAAGTGGGTTCTTTCACCTGCATCTGGGACTAAAGCTAAAGTGGAAGCAGACCTAAAGCTCGCTGTGCAGTGTTTTCCACAAACTAGCCATTGGCTGAAATCGGGACCCAAAGAGCGTGGAGGGCCACCTTGAAGGAAGTCATGTGTCCCGGGACGTGGGCCGTGAGGGGGTGCTCGATGCACTGCAGCCTGAGTGCCTAGGCTCGCCTCGGCGCTCAGAGGCTGTTCACTCAGTGCTTCTTCCTGCCGGTGCTGGAGGGCCAGTGGCGAGCAAAGCCGGAGAAGCGCCCTGCCCTCCTGGAGGGTGAGTGGCGGGGTAGGCAGGCCGCAGTCCAGCACCACCACAGGAAGGCCAAGTCGAAACAGCTACAAGAATGTGCAACAGCGAAATTTTCCCAGGGCTTGACCTGCAGATTCTGCGTATTTTAGGTATGTGTGCAAATATCTCTTTTAGGATTATGTCAGAGACTACAGTATGCCCGCTGCCCCCATCCAACGCCTTCCTACAGGCCGATGACTGAGAAATGTGAACTGCTGTGATCCTGGGTGTTTACACTCTCATTTACTTAGAGGCAGACTTGTAATCTCTTGCAGAGAGTTCGTTTTGAGGAGTTCCTGTGTTAGATGATTGAGCTAAGTTCAGCTTCCACTTACTACTAGGTGAGTGACCTCGAGAGAGTCATTTGACCTCTCTCAGCCCCAGCATTCTCTTAAAAAAATCAGAAGTGATACATACAAACCTCAAAAGAGTGTTGCAAAGAGGAAATGAAGTAACTTAATAAAGGGAGGTAGTTGTTATTTCCTTCATCATTATCGTCATCAGCATCATCATCACTAGTAAAGAGAAAGGGTGTGTTCTATACCATTTGAGTCCTATGTTGTGACTGGATTTCTAACATTTGGGGAGGACACCTGAAGTTTGCAAAGAATTTTAATTGTATTTTAATGTATCTTATCACAAGTCCATATAACATGAACTAGACTGATGAAATATAAATTAAATCTTCCTTAGATATTAATCTGTCTATAAATTGGAATTTCTAAAGAGATTTTTAAAGATCACTTATCTAAAACCAAAGACATGCTATTCTATTCAAATTTTAAAAGTGTAACTTCATATTAGCCTATCAGATAAATTATTTTATATCCAGATCTTGCCAAATATAAATTTGTACAATTTTATAAGTAATCATTATGTGGGGATGAATTTGAGAAACTTTCATTCATAAACCTAGCAAATATTTTCACTTTAATTATTCATTAGAGGCTCGACGTATTTTCCCCTGGATTCATTCGGGGAAAAACCCATATTTTTCCCAATGACTCTTGACTTTCAGCCTTGACAGTGATGGTGGCTCAATTCTAAGCATGGTCCTGAATCGCCTCCAGCTGCATTGAATCCGTTCGCAGGTGTGCCCCGTGGCAGAATTCGAAAGACTGTGGCTTCCCTTGTTTACCCCCGTGGGACTTCCACAGTTTACATTTTCACTCACTTTTCACTGTTTCTATGAGTACGAAATGGATGGCTCATCTCCCTGCTTGTAAACGTAGTTTAAAAAACAAATCTAACATTGAATTTAATGCCAAGGAGATGGCGAGGAACTGATTGCTCAGAAGAAGGAATCCTCTCATGTTTTGTTTTAAAGTGTGAAATTCAGCACACTTGAAGTTTCACGCCGCATGCAAATAACTTTCCCTGGGTAGGTGGGCATTTCTGAGCCCCCAAGAACGTGGATCAAGTTTACTTTACCTGACTGAACCTTCCCTGAAAAATTAACTGCCAGCCTAGTTTTGGAAAATGATTTTGGCTATTAGACTCTGAAATTCATTCTGAGTTCTTAATTATTGAAATTTATTTATCAGTTCCCAAAGTGTATATTAAAACCTTGCCGTGTGTCAGGTACTTTGCTAAGTATTAGGCTTATGAAGTTGAATAAGTAGGATTTATTCACTACGACAGAGATTTCGAACGCAGACCAAAGGAAACAAATGAAAAAAATATGCCAAAAAATTATGGTAGGTGTTTTTAGAGAGGAAGCACAAAATTGTTAAATGCACAGGCAATATGGAGCTCGGGGAGGCCTTCCCAAGGAGGGCGAAAGCCAGGCTGGGGTCTGAGGAATGGATGATCGTAGTAGCAGCTGCGGTAACAGAATGGTCCTCGTACAGCACCAGTGAGTGCGTTCTGAATGCTCGCCTTTCCCAGGCACTCCTCTACTCAGCTCTTGCCTAAAGGATCCGGCTGTCTCCTCCCATCGGTCTGAGGAGACACTCTTTCTAATCCCAATGTGTAGATGAGGAGGCGGAGCTACAGAGAGGTTAAGTAACCGCCTCACGTCCCCACAACTGTCAAGTGGCAGAGCCTGGATTCCAGTGCAGACACAGACTCGAAAGCAGGTTCAGCCGAGGTAAGAACAGAGTCGGGAAAAGTATTTGAAAGGAAGGAACTGCAGGCACAAAGGAACGCAGGAGAGCAAGAGAGTGTGGCATATCAAGGACTCGACAGTTCAGTGGGTCGAGGGGGACCGGGGCCAACAGGGCATGGTGGAGCTGGATGGGCCAGATGGGCCGAGCAGAAAGGGCCTGGCCAGTCACATTAAGAATTGGCGTTAGCTGAATTTGGTGATTACATAACAGCGTTCTCTCTTTCGTAGGAGATACTCACTGAATTATTTGGGGTGAAGAGTATGAAGCCTACAAACTGATCTCAAACAGTTCAGCAAATACATAACAACAGCAGCAATAATAATGTTACATATACTCATAAATATATTATACGTATATATTAGGTAGGTGATAGATAGATAGATAGATAGATAGATAGATAGATAGATAGATAGATAGATAGATGATAGCAAATCTGACCCGTTTGGCAAAAGGTGGTTAACCTAGGGGAAGGACATATAGTTTATTGTATTATTTTTATAACTTTTTTGTAAGTTTGCAACTTTTCCCCAGTAAAAATTGAAAGAAGAAGAATTTACTTCATACATGTTTTGGGGATCCAGTGAGGGCGTAAGCTAAGGAGTGACTCAACGGGTTTGCACATTAAGATGCAGGGAGTGGGCTGGTAAGATCAGGCACAGGAGGGCCAGGTGGGAGGTGCCCCAACAGTTAGGACACATGACAGGAGTGGGCGAGACTGAGACCTGATGTCCACAGACGGCCACAGCAGGGTGTCGTGCTGAGCAAATTGGAGCATTGTGGTTCTGTTTAAACTTCAGTTGTGAAATGTGTATAGTGATTGTAGGCAGAATAAGAGCATCACTTTTTACTATAGTCAGTTGTGTTTTGTTTGCTATAAAATCGAAGATGTATGAAAGTTAAAAGCAAAACTCAGATCACTTCACCTAATGCCACTTCTTTATCCTTAGTCTCCTTGGTAATCATTGCCTATATTTCCAGAATTAGGATCTCGTTATGGGTTACGCAGTATCTAATCATGAGGAATACATACTCTAGAACTTCCATATGTCAACATTCAATGCTGACATATGATACTCCATTTTATTCAGTAATTACTTCATGTACCTATGTCATGTCTCCACAAATTATGAAGTTCTGGTTCAAGACCTAGGAAACAAGGAAAATTTCCATGTACATATGTGCGTGTGCACGCACAAACACGCGCACACACGCACACACACGCGCACACACACACACATCTTTCACAAAGTACTGTCTAAGATGAGAGGGAGAGAAACTGGGGTCTGCGTGCAACGTGGGACATGGTGGGTGTCTGTTTTGCTCACCACGACAAAGCCCTGGAGCAGCATCTCCATCGGACCCATGGGTCCACACAGTGGCTGGAAAAAGCTTAATATGAAATTGAAAGGACAAGCAAGAAAGAGCTAGAAAAAAGATGGAGGAATAAAGGCTTCTGAGGCAGTCGATGCTCCGCCGAGCTCTCCGGCATTTGTCAACAGAAGTTGTGTTAGTGTCTCTCGTTCGCATCCCGAGTGGCAACACGATGTTAATAGTGTAGTACTTGCCTTACTGTATGTAACTGTTAATTGTCTGGGCCTTTCAAACATCCAGTCAGAATTACATGCAGGCTCCTTATTGTTTGTGAGAAATTCAGTCCATGTTTCTGGGATTTAACCGATTGAGGCTGACATCTGCCTTGGAGCACCCTGTTGAATCCGTGTTCTCTTGATAATTGAAACGCTGTTCTACAAGAAATGTCTCAAAGAGCCTCTATGTGTTTCATTTCAATTGTCAGCCTATCATATGCTACTTGTGTTCTTACTAAGAATTAGGAGTGGATCAGAGGGTGACGCGTCACAAAGCTTCAGTAAAGGGACTGTTTGGCATGTCAGTATGCTGGCACGCTGGAGCTGTAGCGTACATTCATGATGACTTTCCTCAACGGGTGAAGCCAGTGTCATTCATAACCATGCTTTCCAGCCTTGCTGCAGAGAAGACCCTGATCTCTTGTCTCTTGCCTTCATGTCACTGTCACTAACAAAGCTGTTGAAATGCCGACATATTTCCTTAACCGAGTCATCCGTCCAGATCTTTAAAATTGTCCCTGGCACTTTCCACCATGAGCATTTGCTCGGTGAGATCAGTGAAATGACTTAATATGTATTGCTGACCAGGGCACTGAGGGTCGGACTGCCTCTCGCAGTTCCGACCCAGCGTGTGGAACACTGGTGAAGACATCTCACTGGTCTGGGAACGTGACAACGCAGAGTGATCCGATCATAGAAAGGAATTCCTGAAACCTTTCACCGCGTAGAGCAAGCCGTGTGCTTAGTTCTCTGAAAGAAAGTTTCGGGAGGTAGATAATGTTGTTAGTGTGTGATGATCACAGACTCATTTATTTTTAAAGTAAACTTTTTACAACTTGTACAAGAATTCACAAATTATAAGTTTATACCATGGTGCATTTTGATAGCTTCGTTGGTGTATAATTTATACGTCAGGCAGATCACCCAGTGTACGTGTATAATTTGATAGTAAATATATCCCAGTGTAGAGCCATCATCACGATTCAGTTTCAGAATACTTCTGTCACCCTAAAAAGTTCCCTCATGCATATCTGAGACATCTTCATTCCCGCCTCGGCCACCAAGCAACTGTCGATCTACTCTCTGCTTATAGTTTTGCCTTTTCTAGAAATTTCATTTAAATGGACTCATACAACATATAATCATTTGTCTGGTTTATTTTCCTCAGCAAATGATTTTAAGATTTTTAAGAGTCGTCGCATGCACCTGTCTTCTTGATCTACAAAATCCCATTGAATGGCCAGGATGCGTTTTGTTTTTCTGTTCGCCAGGCGATGGACATTTGTATTGTCTCTAGATTGGAATTAGTATGAGTTGAACCACAAATCTTTGTGTGGACATGATGTTTTCATTTCCCTCAGACACCTAGGAGAGGAATTGCTGGGTCCTCTGGTAATGTGTGTTTAACATTTTAAGAAATCGCTTAAATGTTTTCAACATGCCTGTAACATTGTACATGCCACTATCAAAGAGGAGGGGGTCCGGTTTCTCCACGTCCTCATCAACAGTTGATATCGTCAGTCTTTCTCATTCTTGCCATTCCGGTGGGTGTGTAGTGTTCTCTGACTGTAGTTTTAATTCACATTACTCTAATCGTGAGTCGTCTTAAGCATCTTTTCCTAGATGTATTAACCAGTTGTATCTCTTGTGTAGTGAAATGTTTATTCAACTCTTTTGCCTAATCGTGGCATTTTATTTGTCGTACCACGCAGCGCAGCGTTTGCTGTGTGCGGAGGCGCTGGAATGTCCTTTCCTGGCAGTAGAACTCACCCCACTGGGATGCAAAGATAATGCACCATGGTCATGTCGCCTAGGAGATATTTGTATAAAAGGCAATGCTTTTCGTAGCTAATGAGATTTCTAAATCTAACTTCTGGAATCAAATCCATTATTGTTCTCCCATTTGGCTCCCCGTTTTATTGTATGTGTCTGTTGATAATTCATGGTTTAAAAAGCATGTCTGCCTCACAAGAGGTTGAGTCTCATCCCCCTTGCAACTTTTCCATGAGTAACTACTTATCGTTAATTATGATTAAAACAATAACTCTCTAACAAAGCATAAGTAACTCGGATTAATCAGCTGCTTTCCAGGCAGACAGTTTCTGAGATCTCTAGGGTTTTCATCAGCAAATTGTAGTAATGACGCTGCCTTGCATGGCACTATTATTTCAGTGGTAAATATGTGAATTGATTACCCATGAGCCCAGGTCGTGATGTACTGTTGTTTTGCTTTATTCTTTATTATGTTAGAAATCCTACACAGCAGGGGGCCAGTCTCCAGTACAGGGTCACCTTGGGACTTCTAATATGAAAATCTAAATGAATTCCTTGTTGCTATAAATTACAAACAGAACACAGCAGCCTGCTTCTCCACTTATAAATATGTATATCCTCGCTACCAATGAAGTTATGGTGAAGGATAGATCAAAGTGAATTAGAGCCTGTCAAGGAAATTTGATAGGTCATTCTGTGCTATAATTTTATCCCCTTTTCTTCCAAGTGTGACGTAAACGCTAAACCCTGCACCTAGCTCTCCTTTACCCGCTGTGGTTAACAGCAGCTCACATGTGGAAATGAATCGCCTGAGATGTTACTTCTGTGCAGCGGGAGGCAAATGGGAAAACTAATTTTTCACAGTCCAAATGAGTTGTCTGTATTTGGACTCTAAACACTGTGTGGTATTTGTGGCTCATGTAGTATTTCATCTTTGCGTACCTAAACGTTATAAAATTTCTTCTCTGTAAATCTGTTAGATTTTCATGAAAAGCTGCCAAAGCCAGCAGTCCTCATGATCTGTTCACTTGACCGTAGAATTTTCCCGGTCTTGTTAATGTAAGAAGTCTACCGTCATCGTAACCTTTGTTTTCCCCCAGTGCTAAGAAAGCATCGAATATAATCTCATTACTGCCACAGACATTCATTCCCAAAATGCTTTTAAAATGGTGCATTTTTTTTTTTAAAGGAGAGTACGAAATGTGTGGCCTAAATTTGAGGTGGAAATGAAAACTATTAAAAATAACTACATGGCCTATGCAAATAGTAATAAAACAAATAGGAATGAAAGACCAAATTTGACTAAAGAAAAAATATCTACAGAGCTTAGACTGTTGTAACCTCACAACTTCTTTCTTTAGCTTTATCCTAAATCCTTCTAATGACATCTTTATAAAAATTCAAATGTAATTGTATCAGTCAGTCATGATGTTTTTCTACTTAATGGCTTTATGTTTTTATTTACTTATTTGTTTTGAACTTAGTTTGTGATACTCAGCTATTGGAAGTGAACCGTATATATTTCCGGAGTAATGTGCAGTTCAAAATATTTTTCATTCTCTTCGCTCAGTTACGTGCGGTCTTTCCTATTTCATTAATGGTTCTGCCCTCTTGATCTTCTCATGATTCTTCTCTCAATCAGTAATTTCTCTGTAATCCTTCAAGAACATCTTTTGGCTCTGTAGAGCCTGAAACACCCAACTAGACTAATTTTCTTATTAAATTTTTTTCCAAATATTCATGTTCAAATGTTAGTGTCCTTAATATCTTTTGTGCCATTTAGTTTCAACTGGATGTTTCTTTCCTTTTTTTTTTGGTCTCCATTTGTCTTTCCAACTAAATAAGTTTAAAAGTTTAATGCTTCTTATTCCCCAGTAAATGCCTAACTATTTTATTTGCCAGTTGATATATTTAGAAATAAAGTTTATCCCTGGTGGTTTAGTCATCACTGAGGCCTCACATCCATGATCATCTTTTTAATTTGCAGTAAGGATCCATGCTCCTGTGTTGTGTAGTTTGATGGTGTCTCTGTCTCTCCCTCTCTCTCTCTCTCATAAGTATTTATGTTTTTGAACCATAATAGTGAGTCTGTTTGGACATTTCCCAGTTATTTATTCACATATTGCAGAACGTTTTCCAAATGAGAATGCAAAATGAAACTATCATTTTTTAGAGCAGATAGTTTTAATAGAGATTTACAGAACATTCCATATTAAAAAAAAAAAACAAAACAAAACAACAGAATACACATTCTTCTCAGGTACATATGGAACATTTTCCAAGACAGATCACATGTTGGCTACAAAACAAGCCTTAATAAATTTAAGAGGATTAAAATCATATCAAACATCTTTTCTGACCACAGTAGTATGAAACTACAAATTAATTACATGAAAATAAAAGACAGGAACAACTTGGAAATGAAACAACCTGCTACTGAATAGTCAATGGGTCAAAGAAGAAATCAAAAGACACATCAAAAAATACCTTGAGACAAACAAAAATGGAAATGTAACATACCAGACATTCTGAGACATAGCAAAAGCAATTCTAAGAGGGACATTCATAGCAATAAATACCTCATGAAACAAGAAAAACCTCAACTAAACACTAATTTCACACCATAAAGAACTAGAAAATGAAGAATAAATGAAGTCCAAAGTTAGTAGAAGGAAGAAAGTAATGAATATTAGAGTAGAAATCAATGAAATCGAGTATAGAAAGACAATAGGAAATATGGACGAAACTACGAGCTGGTTCTTTGAAAAGATAAAAATGACAAACTTTTAACTAGATTCACCAAGGGAAAAAAGAGAGGGCTCAAATAAGTAAAATCACAGATGAAAGAGAAAAGGTTATAACTGGTACCACAGAAATACAAAAGATCGTTCGAGACTACTATGAATAATTACGTGCCAACAAATTGGACAACCCAGAAGAAATGAAGACATTTCTAGAAACCGACAACCTGCTAAGACAGAATCATGATGAAATAGAAAATCGAAACAGACCAATTACTAGCAAGGAGATCGAATCAGTAATCAAAACCTCCCAACAAACGTCCAGGACCAGACAGCTTCAGTGGTGAATTCTGCCAGACATTTAAAGAAGAATTAATATGAGTCCTTCTCCAACTCTTCCAAAAATAGGGGAAGGGGAAGCTTTTCCAAATGTCCGAATAGACATTTTTCCAAGAAAGACACACTGATGGCCAACAGACATATGAAAAGATGTTCAACATCACTAGTTATTAGGGGAATGAAAATAAAAACCACAGTGAGCTATCACTCTACACCTATTAGAATGGCTGTTATCAAAAAGACAAAAATCACCAGTGCTGGAGAGGACGTGGAAAAAGGAAGCCCTCGTGCACTGTTGGTGGGAAAATAAATTGGTGCAGCCACTATGGAAAACAATATGGAGTTCCTCAAGAAATTAAAAATAGAACTACCTTATGATCCAGCAATTCCACTTCTGGATATTTATCCAGAGAAAACAAAATACTAATTTGAAAAGATATTGCAGTATTATTTATGATAGTCAAGATATGGAAACAACTAAAATATCCATCAATAGATACAGAAGAAATGTGTATATATATGTATATATATATATAAACACACTCACACAATGGAATATTAGCCATAAAAAAGAAAGAAATCTTGTCATCTGAGACCACATGGATGGAACATGACAGCATTATGTTAAGTGAAATAAGGCAAAGCAATATCATGTGATCTCTCTTATATGTGGAATCTAAAACAAAAACAAACCAGTTCATAGATACAGAGGACAGAGTGGAGGTTGCAAAAGGTGAGGGATGGGGGTGGAGGAAATGGGTGAACTGGGGGTTGGTTTTGTTTCTTAGTTTAAATAAATCAAATAAAAATTTTAAACAATAAATTAAACTGTCATACCAGTCATACAAGTTTGCACGCACGCGATCCTACTAAGGTCCACAAACTGATCGTCATGCCTGTTTGACACACCGCTTGACAGAGGTTGATGAAAACGTTTCAGTTCACGCGCTTTTCGAGGTCTGCTCGCCTCCGACCCTGTTTTCGCTTTGGTCTGTCACATGGGCGTAACAGAAGTCAGTCAGTTCTCACATTTACAAGCGTTGGCACAAAAGAGATTAAGAAATCTAACATTTTGATATGAAAGCTTATGAGACTTTTTTGATAAGAAAATTTTAAAATCTATTTTGGTTTTCAAGCCCTTAGAAATATATCAGAGTAAGTGTATCTAAACAAAGCTTGTGAGTGAGTGTGATTCTGCTCGAACATGAAATAAAAAGAATAAGGTGTTCTTCCATGAAACATCTTTCAGATTCAGGAAAATTAATCAATACAGGTTAAAGGAACATTTAGAAATGACGTGAGCATCAGTGGTACCTGTCCGTTTCCGCCCATCTGAATGCAGCACCAAGATGTGTAAGAGTGCTGAGGAGGTCCCTCAGGTGCCCCCGAGAGACCTCAGACCTCACTGTTCCTGAAACAGGTTTATCATTGGGAAGTTTGGGATGGGACAAGGAGAGCGTCTCTCCTCGTCAGTGGAGCCTGAGTCTGCTGATGTTGTGAGCAGTTAGGCAGTGTAGGGAATGTGCGTTTCTTCCAGAAATCTCCACACTTTTTCCAGATCTTCCCGATGCCTCTCCAAACCAGGAGAGAGGGGTAGTGTTTGCATAATGTCACCTAACACAACTCCACATGCATACGTGTGCCCAAAGCTCGGATTACTGTGAACAGAGCCCCAGTGTTCCATGCCTCGGGGAATGGCAAAGCTCTCGACACAAAGGCCTTTAGAGCGTTTCGTTATTTTTCTTTTTAATAAAAATCCCTGTTACTACCTAATGCGTACAGATGGATGTAGAGTAAAAAATAGGTCTCTATTCCCTCTCCCCTAAACGTTGCCTGCTTCAGTATTCCCAGTCCTCAGAAGTAATCACCATTAGTAGTTTCTTGTGTCTACTTAGAAATATGTTCTATAAGCATACATGCATACAGATGGTTAATATGTGTGCGCATACATTTTTTTCATAAAAGGTTACAAATAGAATCCTACAGTACATTCTGATCTGTGGTTCGATTTTTTTCACTTAACCAACATCTAAACATCCTCCTAGATCAGTGTGTGTTGTTCTACCTTATTCTTGCGAACGTCTACCCAGCATTACGTGTACAGATGTGCCCAGCATTATGTGTACAGATGTGCCCAGCATTACATGTACAGATGTGGGTGCTGTAGTTTATTAATGTGCTTCTTATGGCTGGATATGTGGAATTTTCCAGTAGTCAAGATATTACAAATAATGCGTAACGATCGTCTTCTGTTCATGTCTTCGTCTGCTCGGGATGCTGTAATAGAATACTCTAGGCTGAGGGACTTGAATAACAGGAATGTATTTATCACAGTTCCGGAGCTGGTTATTCCAACATTACGGCACCACCAGATGTGACCCCTGGTGAGAGCTATCTCAGGTCCCTTGCAGACCCCTGCTTCCCAGCCATGTCCTCATGTGGCTGAGCCGGAGCTCGGGTTTCTCTTCCTCTTTTTATAAGGACACCAGTCCCATCATGGTGGACCCACCCTCATGATCACCTCGCAAGGACCTCCAAATACCGTCACGTTGGGGGTTCAGGCTTCAACGTAGGAATTTGCAGGGGACACAGATGCTCGGTTTATAATATTTCATGTATCTTTGCATCCTTTAGTAAATCATCTCTAAGACATCTTGTTAGAAATTATATTCCTGGGTCAAATACATACACATTGTGTTTTTTATAAACACTAATAAATTGCTTCTACCAAGAAGTACACATAAGTATGGTGGCCCCACACCATTCCTGTTCTGTTTATTGATAAGCTTTTTGTTTTATTTACTGCTAAGCTTTTAAATATGTTTCAATGCAATAGGCAAATCCTGGAATCTTATTCCAGTTTTTAAAAAAGATTAAAAGTGAACTTGAGCATCTTTCAAAGTATTATTGACTTTCTGGATTTTGTTCCTTTGAATTACTATTACATTCTTTTCATTTATTTTCGTTTGGAGTTATTTGTCTTTTGTCTTAATGATTTGTAAGAGCTTTTCGTATATTTAAGAAACTAGTTTCTTGGGATGTGTATTGTTTACACATGTCCCAGTTTGTTGTTTGAGCATCGAATGTTCCAGTTACTTGTTGCTTCTTAACAAATCATACTATATCTTCAAGAATATTTTATTCTCAAAATTCTGAGCATCATAGCAACAGTGTGATGCTCTGTGTGATGCTCCTGGGACTGTGATATCTCAAATAGCTGCTTCTTTCCAGATATCTAGAGCTCAGCTGGGAAGCTAGGACGCCTGGTGGCTGGCTGGAATCGCGTGACCAGGGTCACAGTTCTGGGGCCTTGGCTCTTGTGTCAACTGGGGCCTTTGGTTCTCTTCGTCGTAAACTTGGGCACTCCCCCCGCCCACCACATGGCACCTCTCCGTGATTTCTCGGTCTGGTACCTCCAGCAGGATGGCCGGGCTCCAGCCTCATAGCTCAGTGCCTCCGAAAGCACAAAAGTGGGATCCTAGGCCTAAACTTCCTTTCCATCCTCTTAGAGCAAGTCACAGGCTGGCCCTGATTCAGGGCGACGGGGCTACACAAGGACATCATCCTGCG
>NW_011889011.1:977782-980919 GCF_000151845.1 Pteropus vampyrus
TAAGTGTCAAGGCCTAAGAACCAGGGGAACCAGTGCTGTAAACCCTAGTCCAAGGGCAGGAAAAAAATGATGCCCCAGCCGAAGGCAAGGCAAGAAAAAACGGGGCACATTCCTTCTTTCTCTGCCTTTTTGTTTCATTTAGACCCTCACCAGATGGCGCGATGCCCACCCCAATGGGGGAGGGCGGTGTGCTTTACCCAGTCCATGCATTCGAACGTTAAACTCACCCAGAAGCATCCTCGCAAGCACATCCAGAAATAATGTTTGATTTGGGAATGCCGTGGCCCACGCAGGGTGACACGCAAGCTCGACCATCGTCGCCAGCAAGTATGCGTGCAGACAGGAGGCATCCAGAAAATTTTACCTCCTACGCAACTTTTCGGAAACCATCTCCTGGACTCCAGCAAAAGACAGAAGAAATCAACAAAGTAGAATACACAGATACTTCAGGATGAATAGAAAGAATTCTCATGGGAGGAAAAAAAAATGACCCGACAAGGTACTCCTGAAGAAATAAAATCGAAACCCAAGATGAAGGAAGACAGGGGACTCAGTAAGAACATTTCAGAAAGGTTGGTAGCAGACCTGAAAACGGAAGCGTCCTTCCGGAACAATCGAGGCGACAGGGAAAGAGCTGGAAGAGCTTAGGATTCGGGCGGAGAAGGCGTACGTTTATTTTCTCAGCAAGAAGGAAGAGAGGAAATTTGACATTCAAGAAAAGCAAAAATCTGTGCTAGAACTATCCATTTACAAAGCAAAAAGCCAAAGGCAGTTAACTGTGTATAAGGGAAAACGATGCAATTGATGCGAATTTTGGAAAATTTCCCCCTGATTGACCCTGGTTACTAACATAGGCATGGGACCTTTCCTTAAAGTTGGAACCAGTGAACACCACTTGCATAAACTTAATATTACGAATGTTTAACTTAATTTCCAGACTCCACCTACAGGCATAGCATGGAAGATATAACCATGGATGTCACAGAACCAAATGGAAATGTTACGTATCTTGAAAATATAAAAATAATCACGCGGCCAGGATCTGTATTCCCAGACGACACCACGCCGGCCTGTGTTCTTGGACCCTACGCCGGCCCGTGTTCCCGGACCCCACGCCGGCCCTCACAGGCCTCCAAGGGCAGGCGTTTGTACGGCGGCGGGAGTTCAGTGCGTACGTTTACATACAGGTGCATGTGTATTTCACTGCATTTTTAAAAATTTTGTACACATACGTACATGAGTGACTCTATACTATTCTTTGCCTTAGAAATGCAATTATTTGAGAAGAATAATAGAACCTATATGAAACATTTAGACCATTTTGCCCAGTTTAGGTTAGAATTTGTATTTAATCACGACACACAATTTCAAAAGAGAATGCAGAGACCTGTCTCGTGGTTGAATCAGAAGTCGAATTTGGAGGCTGATTTCTTGTGGGCCTCAGCAGCCTGGTGACACTTTGACAACTGCAGAGTGGGCCAAGGCCAGGCCGTGATGGCACAGGGTGCTGGCACACGGTCAGCGCCAGGAGCGGTTCAGTGCCTCGGCCGAGGGGGCGATGCGCCCAGCCTTACTGGCGGTTTGGTGCAATGCAAGCGTATAAACTCCTTTTGTCCTGTCTTTCCCGAGTCGAAGGTAAAGTCTGCCGAGGACATATTGCCCTGACGTGGAGGCAGAGGCAGTGGCCTTCTGTAACGGGAAGAAAGCCATGTTCGGAAAAGTCTTCTCATGAGACCCGATTCAGATTCATCACTTAACGTGCCAGCCCAGCTCTCTGCTACTCCATCGCCGCCTCCCCCTGTCCCTCCCTCCCCTGGGAGCATCCTCAGAGCCCTGAGCTGAAGCACCGATGGCAGCAGCAGGACCACCAAAGGGTCCTTTCTGAGAATCTTCTTGACTAATTACTTCCTGGAAAAAAACCATCCTTATTTTCGCATCAGACCTATAGATGTTAGAACGTACGACAAAGCCGACTGTTTCCTGTGGCCAAGATGAATTTATAAAATGCAGCAAACTAAACCCATTCGTGTGTGTGTGTGTGTGTGTGTGTGCGTGTGTGTGTTTAAACACCTACAGCACCTGGCATTTCACCGTGGTCTCCCATTCAAGTACTAACCAGGCCCGACCCTGCTTCGCTTCCGAGATCAGACGGGATCGGGCACATTCAGGGTGGCATGGCCGTAGACAGTGTGTGTGTTTCGAAACAAACATCTTCGTTTTCACATCCTCCTCTGCTAAAATCAGATCCTCACCATTGCTCGTAATCATTTACCTGAGTGTCATTGTTTCTTTGTACCAGACCAAAAATTCAGCATGGACGTGTTTATAGGAACAGCGGAGCAGGGTATTTGAAATTTGGACCATGTCACGAAATCCGAGGCATGTTCTCATAGACCTTCTGTGACACCCCATGACGTAAGCAGTGGACTTGAGGAGAGTACGGTGAGCCTGCCCGCCCTCGGGCACCGGGGTTGAGCTGGCCGAGCTGGCCGAGCCGCTGCTCCGTGCTCTGTGGGCCCTCGTTACTCACAGCCGTAACTTCTGTCATCCCTCAGCTTCGCTTCTCATTGGGGACATGTTTTCTCTCTGAATTCATCGGGCTGCTGACTTGACCTGTTTTTTGACTTATTTTTATATGTTTATTAAATATTATTTCTCTCTCCAATTTGATCACACATCCAGTGACAGCGGAGTCCGGGCCAGCGGTTTGCTGGCCTGGCGCCGAGGGCCTGGGCCTGCCTCGGTTTCTAGTGTCTGTTCCGTCTTCCAGCTGAGCTCCCCTTCTGCTCCCATTTCAACAAGTGAAAATCTTAGTCGTTCTTCAGAGAGCGCCGTCTATGTGCTCTCAGTTCCAGAAAGACTTTCTTGATGTTGTCACTATGAAAATTCTCCTACTTCCTCGGAATTCACCTAAAATATTCCAAATGTCTCATTTTCTTAAATATGTTACTTCCCTATAGTACACAGTCCCACAATACTCACTTAGTTCAATGCCTTGTAAATAGTGTGTCTTCAAGATATATTTGTAGGTAACTGAGTGGGGGGGGTGGAAAGAACAGATGGTTAGAGAAACGGACCGTATATTTTCAGGAAGTGGTTGTTGATTTTGATTTGATTGACGATAACCAGGAAAGATC
>NW_011889011.1:982169-984235 GCF_000151845.1 Pteropus vampyrus
GATGAGCGCAAGTTACATGTGGCTCCGTTTCCCCATCTGCAAGGTGGAGCTAATTCCATGCATTTTGGAGAATTGGCGCGAGGCGCACATTAAAATAAACGCGGACGAAGGGGAAGGGACGCCGTGAGAAAGGAGAGCATCAGACAGAGATGGTGAATGCGCGTGGTCGGCGTGGCGCGTGCACAAGTCTGTGAAATCCGAAGCTCACCTCCCCTCCCCGCCATGCACAGCCGACTTTTAACTTCAGGGCATAAAAGATTTTCATGTGAAATACTTCTTTAGTTCAGAGGGTTCACTGTTCCCAACCAATCTGATGGCTCATTAAGATTCCTTTGTAATATTTTAGTCGCACAGACTTATTTTAACCGGAAAAGAGGCAAATAGAAGACAGCTTAAAGTATGAATTACTAGTATCAATTTTAGGGGTTCGGCAGTACTGTGCAAATGTGCTTCGTTGCAAATTGGTTTCTTGTATTCATCCTTTCAAAACTCAATAGCCAGAGATTTGTTCTTGATTTCGTGGAAGATGCAGTAGTTGAGAACAGCTTTGTCTGTAAAATGAGAAAACATTTTGTCTAACGCAAACAACATCAGTTGCAATAGAGGGGGAAATGTCCGCTTTTAAACTAAAATGTGATATAGAAGCAAAAGTATTTTTTAAGAACTGAACATATATCATCTAAATCTATTATTTATCATTTTAAATTGCATTTCTTTGTTCTCTAATATTGATAAAACGTACTTCTTATTGAAGGAAAATGAGCCTAAAATAGAGACGGTACTGTTTTAACAGCAAGATCTTGGATTGGATTTTTAGTTCTGGAAAGGGAGCCCGAAAGCGTCCAGAGTCAGGTGATAGCCTAACTGCAAAAAGAAAACAGGTTCCAGGGATGGGAGAAGTGGCGCGAAGGACCGGCTTCCCCAGGAGCGCGCTGCGCAGGAGCAGAGTCTTCACTTCTGAGACCCAGGCTTCCGGGCGCTCGGGGGCTGCAGATGGGGCTGGATGTCACGGGCGTTGACCTCAGCCTGAATGCAAGAGAAGAGCCTCTGAGGGCAGACCACCGCGGGCTCTGCGAGCAGTCGTTTCTGCTTTCTGGGCCACGGATTCGGGACATCGATAATGTCAAACATCCAGAGGAGAAAAGTCGAAAGACCGAGAATACTCTGAAAACTGTCACCTGTTCCCGGTTGAGCTGGGGCGACCATTTCCTTCTTTCCCTTAACTGTCATCTACAAGAGGGTCTGCCCCGGTGTGCTGTACGTTCCTGTGTCGCCGGGACTGGTGCCTGCCCATTGCTCCCTTCTGCAAGGACACTAACAGATCCGTACTTTAGTCTCTGAAGAGCATTGGAGTAGAACATGATCAGAAAATAGATGCAGTGCTTTTCTGTTGTTCCAAATTTAATTTTAGCATATGGATGTGGAAAAAGACAGAGAACCTAGAACCAGAAAGACAAATGATGTAATAGTAATAAAGGTCACAAAAACAGTGACAACATCACCTTATAAAAGCTTACAGAAGCCTGGCACTGTGACAGTAAGGACATGTTACCCCTCAAAATAATTTTTACGTGCCCAGCTTTAGTTAGCTCTCGCTATGCAACAAAGCTTCCCAAACTTTGCACCTTGAAACAGCAACATTTTCTTGCCGCCAGTTATGTTCTTCACAGATTTGGTCAAGGGCAATTTTCCTACTCTGCGTGGACAGACTAGGGTCACTTGGTGGTGCTCAGCTGGCAGACGGGCACACGTGTGGCCCCTTTGTGGGGGTGCCTGGGAGGATGGCTTCAGTTGTGGTCATTGATGGGACCACCTACGTGTGGCTTCGCCAGGATGGGCAGCATCGGAGCTCAGTGCTCCCAAGAAGAGCCTTAAGAGCTAGGACATGGAAGCTGCCTAGTTCGCGTCAGGACCCAGAACCTGGCCGAGCACCCCTGTTTCCTGCCGAGCGATGTAGTCACAGGGTTGACCCAGGTTCAAGGAGAGGCCACAGGGACGCCACCTCCAGTGGAGGAATGCAAAAGAATTCTGGACCATATTCCATTCTCCCAAAGCCTTTTCCTTGC
>NW_011889011.1:984925-990644 GCF_000151845.1 Pteropus vampyrus
GGAAAGAATTTCAAGGGCGGAGTTATCCAAAGGAGGGTACTGTAGATACAGACAAGTGGGGAGCAAATGAAGCAAGATTTGGAAACAAAGGATTTCAGACACGTTAAGGTCCAGGTAAGAGGTGAGTCTTGCTTTTGGTTTAGAAAGGAATGAGACTCCACTGACATTCCTGAGGAAGTACGGAGCTGTTTATGGCTATCATTGAGGAAGATTAATCTCTTGCTCATCTGTAGTCTGAAATCGATTAGCCGAGGTAGTTACAAGAACACCGTGGTGTCCTGTAAAGGAGCAGTGACGGCTGCACGGGAGCTGTCCCCGTGGAAGGGAGGACAGGCACATGGGAAGGGCACGGAGGGCAGCGGCCACGGAAAGATTCCCATCCGGCTGACATCGGGCTGATGATGCAGAGCGGGTGACAGGTCAGCGGTGCCGTTAATGCATCGGTTGGTGTCATCCTCGCCTCCAAAGTCGAGAACGTCCCACCCGAGAACGCTGGGAACGGCCTTCCGTCCGGCAGGGTGGTGGCCCTGCCTGGGGTGGGAGCGGCGTCAGTGACGGACTTTGACTCAGTGAGTTTGTTTATTCAAAATAACTCACCATGTTTCTCTTTGTGCCCAACAGCGTGTGCTCAAAAGTTTGACAATGCGACTCACGTAGTTCTGTCTAGGAGGGCACAGACAGGTTTGAGGAAAAAGGTATGAAACATAGGAGCAGTTCTCAGAAACAGATCGGGAGCAAATTCCGCAAGGCACGTTCTTTTACACGTGGAAGCATTTCTTGCTCACCTAGGGAGCGCGATCGGTCACCGTCATCACCGTCATACACGCGTCGGGTTATTCTTTGCCGAGCACTGAGCTATGTGTATCAGACGTGTTACTTAGTCTTCAGAGAACCTCTGTGAAGTAGATGCTGCGGATTGGCATGTATTTCACAAATGCAAACTGAGCCTCAGGCAGGATGGGAAACACGCCCCAGGTCACCCGTGCAGTAAGCCTGTTCTTCCGCCAGTGCAACAAAGATAATATAGTGAGGATGAGCTTTAAGCCTAGGATCTATTTTAAACAGTATCTTCTTTGTTATCATCCCCATGCATCTAGAGGATATTCTGTTTCCTTAAAAGAATAAAGCCTTCTAGATGACGTGGGGTATAAGACAGTGGCCAAATCTCACGAATTCTGTGCTTTAACTGGCTAAGCTAATCATCAATGTGTTAATATAATTTTGGGTTGGCTCCGCTTTCAAGTTTCTCAACAAAATCTCGATGGTTGGGGTTGTCTTTACCTTGGCTTGACAGAGCTTACTGCAGGCGGCTTTCGGATTTAACACTGTATGAGGGAAATACAGAAATACTTCTTTATTAAGGACATTGAAAACGAAACGTTAGTTTCTGTCACCAAATAAGTTCTTCAGAGCCTTAAACTGATGACCAGTTTCACCAACTGACCATATTAAGATACAAGCACGTAGGAAAGATGGGTGCTGATGATAACAGCATTGGGGGGTGTTGACCTTGTTTCAGACTTTAAGAGAACCTGCTCCTTTCCAGATGTAGTTAGGGATCACCTAAAGCATCCCTCGGGATGCTTTAGATTGGGAATTTGCGAATCATCCACTTTTAAGACGACTACACAAGAATTTTTGTAAGAAGTCCAGATAAAAACTAAACAAGGATTTTGTTCTAAAAGCATGTGACGGTGCAAAGCCCTCAAGTCTTAACTGTGCTCTTAACCTACATATTTGCTTTTCTTGATGCAATGAATTCTCTCTACCAAGAGCTATAATTAGATCTGTTTTCTCCGTAGGTGGCTCCGACACTCTAAGTCTTTTACCTCTAAAAAAAACCTAGTTTATGTCACAGTAAGATGTATCTGTCTCCTCCCCTGTAGATGTGTGTGCACTTTACAAAACCACCGTGTCATCAGGCTGTAATTTGGAGACCTTGAAAATTCAGTAGGAGTATTTTCCTGCTTACATACCTTGGACAAAGGGACTGGTGCTTGGAGGACCTTGTGAGAACAAACTTTCTGTAGTTTCTGAAGAAATACTCAAGCTTTGTGTCTAGGAGAATCGTTATCCAGCAAAATAACCCCAGTTCTTCTCTTCGAGACCCAGTTTTCAGTCACACACAGAGCAGCAGGAAATCGAGGGAAGTAAACAAGAGCTGGCAGTAGCCACTGACATCTTCGCTTTAACCTCTCTTTACGGAAAGTGCTTTTTAGTTTTAAAAGACAAGTCGCTTTATAGTAAGGTTGCTTTGAACCACTCAAGCTATTCCTAGCATTTCCTCGGGGCGTCCATGAACTCAGTCGTGATACCCTCAACAAAAGGGAACAGCAAAGCCAATGCCGAGATGGGGCCCTCCAGGGGCCACCACAGCCCACCCTCCCTCGTTTCCAACATGGCTCGGCACCTCCATAAAACTCTCCCGATAGCATTGTAAAGGCTTTTAAAAGAATGCCCCTCACGCTGCGTCTGTTAGAACAGCGACCGTGCCTGCTATTTCTCACTTGCTGCGGCAGTGCGTCTCCGTGGGGTACGTAAAGGATGCGCTGAGACATGCCGACCGTGGATCATAGGAGCCCACTTCATTTCTGCCGGGAAGGCAAGTTCCGCTTGCTGTCCGGTGTCTCGGCCGGCATGTTCCCCTCTGGAAGAAGTGATTGTTTGAGGACCCTGGAGGCAGAGAATGCGAAATGGAACTGAGTTTGCTGGGAAATAGCATTATGGGAAATAAGCTCTATGTAAAAACCAGAATGATCTTGTTCCCTGTCACCTTATGGACTCACTCGTTCTCTGAATGATCGAGAGTATTTAGATAAAGTTAAGAGTGTACCCCTGACGGGACTATGTTCGTGCTACAAACAGAGGTCCCTGAACCGTTGACTCCGTCTGCCCATGTCCACTAGGACCACGTGAAATCTGAGATGACGTCAGCCTTTCCGCAGCGTCTCCTCGGGGTCTGTGGGCAGTCTTCCTCATCAGCGCGGGCGTCTCTAACTCAGCTCGCCCTTCTCGAGGTGTAACGTAAATCAAATTGCTGTGTTTAGACCTCGTGTGCTCCAGTCTTGCCTGGAACAAAACGATCCTGTGATCAGACACATTTTTTTTTTTTCATTTTTCTTTTTATTTTATTGTGGCAAGGGAGTTTAATGTGATATCTAACCTCTTAAATTGTAAGTGTATATCGTTGTAATTATACAGTCTTGCAGCTTGTAAAAATCCCAACATATTTAAGAGTAGTTAAAAATAAATATATGTGCACTCGTGTTGTCCTGGGTCACCTACTTGTGGCAATGTAATCAGCTTATGCTTTATTTCCAAATGGCTATGGCACTAACTTCTGTGGAAGTGGTGGGAACGATTTCACATGCACATTCAAGAAAAAAATGTGTCAGGTCCTCCCACTGCAGACATCTCGTCCCCTCATCGCGCTGTGTCCTCCGTCGCTGATAATTACAATCGCTGCTCTCCGCGTACTGCCGCGTCCATCCTGGCGACCAGCTCAGATGCCCACGTGGGCCTTGGTGATGGACACTGCCTCCCGATTTTCTCTCATCATAGCTAAGAGTAACAAGTTTTAACTTTTGTAAGACTTGACCGAATGCTTTGAGATGACAAAAGTAACGTAGGAAAAATAAGTGACAACTATGTGTAGAAGCTGTTCATAGCTGACAGGTCCTACCTGGTCTCAGAATCCCCGCCTACCTCGTGCCGGTCTCCAGGTGCGGGAGGCCTGTCCAACCAGGCCCAGGGGGCCGTCCTGCACACCTGTCCCCCGCCCAGGCTCCAGGCTCTCGTGCTTCTCCGGACCCAGACGATGAGGCATCTGTCTCTTTCCTCCTCTGAGGTTCGACTCACTTGGGACCAGCCCGTGCGTCCCCTTTGCTAATGAGCACCGCTGCTCACAGAAAAAAACCCTTAAACATGGGGCGGCCCCGGGCAGACGCTGCACAGCGTGCTCACTCCGCGATGGCACTCGTGGTCCGGTCCTTCGGCTACTTGTTTGAGAGTCAGAGGTTATACTCCCGGGGCCGTCCCTGCTGGGCGGGATCGAGTGACAAGTTCACGCCCCTGGCATGTGAGTGGCGCGGTTCCGTGTCCCTTCCTGGCCAGTGCGGTGGGAAGCAGGCTTCCCTTCTCTGCTCAGCCTTTTCCCTTCTGTCACCTGGAAGCACAGAACTGGAAACCCAGAGGCTGGTGGAGTCACAGGATCCCAGGAATTTATTTGGGAAGTAAAGCCGCCGGAGGACCGGAGCGCTGCTGTGGGCCGGTTAGCGAGTACCATAAGTGAGTTCATGTGATGAGGTCGTGCTGGTTAACCTTCAGAGCTACGAGTGTGGGAACGCATTCCGTCTGGAGGGACCGTCACTGCAGCCGGCTCTGCACCACACGGGCATTCGAGGACACCGAGCGTGGGAACTGCCTCCTGGTGGCATAACATACAAGCACCCTCCGTGCTGGTCTTTGGTCTTCCACGGGAAATGAAAGCCAAAATAGAAACAAACGGATCAGGAATCTGCCCCAACAACAGATGCTAGTGTTGATCGTAGAAAGCAGAAAGCCTTCGTTGGCAGGTGGTCTGGCCTCAAAACAAAGTTCAGGGTCTCTTCACACTTACTGACTCATTAAATTACAACCAAATCTTGCTTTGCCCAGCTTTACTTTGAGTTAAATTGTGTATCCTTCACCTTATAAAAAACAGTCTGTTTCCACAAATATTTTGAGCTCTTTTTCCCCTAAGCATCCTGAATTCTTGACCTTCCTCACAGTTGTAGAAGCCCAACGCCGGGACTGTCACAGCGATGCCATACCCCCGGGCCACCACGTATAGAATAGACTCTGATATGGAGTCAGCTCTCCTTCATCCCAGAGGAAAAGGAAAAAGTTTGCTACGATGAGATTGGCAATGAGAAGAGGGACTCTTTCCAGAAAAAAATCTGATTTTGAAAAATAGCATCTCAGGAAGAAAGCCCTTAAAATGATAGGAAGTGAGTGAAATAAGAACATTCTCCAAATACAGTAGAATAAGAACAGATTTTCACAGGACTCGATGAATAAATCATCTCATTGCTTCAGAGTCACGCAAGGGAGATGGCACAATAATAGCATCTCGGAGCCGGAGAGCTGGCGGGGGAGCCATCGTGACCACTGGGGTCTGAGCAGGGGCCCAGGAGCCCCAGCTGTGCCAGGCACGTGTCATTTCACATACGTGGAGCTCGTGCACGGATGGGTTTTTGTGCTTTGTTTTGTGCTTTGTTTTACTGCTAAGAAGCTTAAAATAAAAGGTAGGGATTTTTCTACCTTTTATTTTAAGCTTCTTAGCAGTAAAAATAATAAATCCTTTAAAAAGATTTTGTTTAAGAAATTACAGGTAATTGAAAGTCGTACATTCATTCGTCCTACGCATTGTTAAGCATCTTGCACTTTTTCTTCAGCGGAATTCTGAATAGTGAAGTTTACGCTTAATGAATGCGTTTTCTCAACACAATTTTAAAAAGTTTTCTTACTGTTCGTTTGACTTTTTTTTTTCTTTTGATGTACAGTGGAATTTAACACAGGCGTAAATTAGTGTGACTGCCACCGTCGCCAGGATTCAGAATTCTTCTCTCTCCCCTAATCCTGGATGCTATCTTTTCATGGTTGTCGCCCACTGCGCCCCTAACTCCTGGCACCCACCGATCGAGTCCCCATCCCTGTGGTCCTGTCTTTTCGAGAGTGG
>NW_011889011.1:990694-1001550 GCF_000151845.1 Pteropus vampyrus
TGTTCATAGCTGACAGGTCCTACCTGGTCTCAGAATCCCCGCCTACCTCGTGCCGGTCTCCAGGTGCGGGAGGCCTGTCCAACCAGGCCCAGGGGCCGTCCTGCACACCTGTCCCCCGCCCAGGCTCCAGGCTCTCGTGCTTCTCCGGACCCAGACGATGAGGCATCTGTCTCTTTCCCCCTCTGAGGTTTGACTCACTTGGGACCAGCCCGTGCGTCCCCTTTGCTAATGAGCACCGCTGCTCACAGAAAAAAACCCTTAAACATGGGGCGGCCCCGGGCAGACGCTGCACAGCGTGCTCACTCCGCGATGGCACTCGTGGTCCGGTCCTTCGGCTACTTGTTTGAGAGCCAGAGGCTATACTCCCGGGGCCGTCTCCGCTGGGCGGGATCGAGTGACAAGTTCACGCCCATGGCATGTGAGTGGCGCGGTTCCGTGTCCCTTCCTGGCCAGTGCGGTGGGAAGCAGGCTTCCCTTCTCTGCTCAGCCTTTTCCCTTCTGTCTCTGGAAGCACGGACTGGAAACCAGAGAGACTGGTGGAAGTCACAAGAATCCCAAGAAATTTATTTCGGAAGTAAGCCGCCGAGACGGAGTGCTGCTGTGGTCCGGTAGCGAGTACCATAAGTGAGTCATGTGATGAGGTCGTGCTGGCTAACCTCAGAGCTACGAGTGTGGGAACGCAATCCGTCTGGAGGGACCGTCACTGCAGCCGGCTCTGCATCACACGGGCATTCGAGGACACCGAGCGTGGGAACTGCCTCCTGGTGGCATAACATACAAGCACCCTCCGTGCTGGTCTTTGGTCTTCCACGGGAAATGAAAGCCAAAATAGAAACAAACAAACAGATCAGGAGTCTGCCCCAACAACAGATGCTAGTGTTGATCATAGAAAGCAGAAAGCCTTCGTTGGCAGGTGGTCTGGCCTCAAAACAAAGTTCAGGGTCTCTTCACACTTACTGACTCATTAAATTACAACCAAATCTTGCTTTGCCCAGCTTTACTTTGAGTTAAATTGTGTATTCTTCACCTTATAAAAAACAGTCTGTTTCCACAAATATTTTGAGCTCTTTTTCCCCTAAGCATCCTGAATTCTTGACCTTCCTCACAGTTGTAGAAGCCCAACGCCGGGACTGTCACAGCGATGCCATACCCCCGGGCCACCACGTATAGAATAGACTCTGATATGGAGTCAGCTCTCCTTCATCCCAGAGGAAAAGGAAAAAGTTTGCTACGATGAGATTGGCAATGAGAAGAGGGACTCTTTCCAGAAAAAAATCTGATTTTGAAAAATAGCATCTCAGGAAGAAAGCCCTTAAAATGATAGGAAGTGAGTGAAATAAGAACATTCTCCAAATACAGTAGAATAAGAACAGATTTTCACAGGACTCGATGAATAAATCATCTCATTGCTTCAGAGTCACGCAAGGGAGATGGCACAATAATAGCATCTCGGAGCCGGAGAGCTGGCGGGGGAGCCATCGTGACCACTGGGGTCTGAGCAGGGGCCCAGGAGCCCCAGCTGTGCCAGGCACGTGTCATTTCACATACGTGGAGCTCGTGCACGGATGGGTTTTTGTGCTTTGTTTTGTGCTTTGTTTTACTGCTAAGAAGCTTAAAATAAAAGGTAGGGATTTTTCTACCTTTTATTTTAAGCTTCTTAGCAGTAAAAATAATAAATCCTTTAAAAAGATTTTGTTTAAGAAATTACAGGTAATTGAAAGTCGTACATTCATTCGTCCTACGCATTGTTAAGCATCTTGCACTTTTTCTTCAGCGGAATTCTGAATAGTGAAGTTTACGCTTAATGAATGCGTTTTCTCAACACAATTTTAAAAAGTTTTCTTACTGTTCATTTGACTTTTTTTTTTCTTTTGATGTACAGTGGAATTTAACACAGGCGTAAATTAGTGTGACTGCCACCGTCGCCAGGATTCAGAATTCTTCTCTCTCCCCTAATCCTGGATGCTATCTTTTCATGGTTGTCGCCCACTGCGCCCCTAACTCCTGGCACCCACCGATCGAGTCCCCATCCCTGTGGTCCTGTCTTTTCGAGAGTGGCACGGTAAAGGAATCCCATGGCGACCGTTAAGACTTGCTCCTTGTACTCAGGGCAGAACCTTTGAGGTCCACGCACGCTGCTGTGTGTACCCGTAGTCTGGCCTTTTGGTGCTCGGAGGTGTTTGCCATGTGCTTGCTTCAGGGTGTGTGACCGTTCACCCCGTAAGGGGCGTGCGGGTGGTCTCTAGTGCTTGGCGATTATGCGTAGCACTGCCGTTAGAATTCACGTACAGGTTTGTGTGTGAACGTAAGTCTCCATTTCTCTCTCTCCTCAGAGTTTGATTATTTTGTCCATCCTTCCATTTGAAACTTTCTTCTGGGACACTCACGTGTCATGCTTCTCTGAGCGTCTGACTTCGTGGTTGCTTTGTTGTTGTCGTTTTTCTTCTTTTTACCTAGTTACTTAATTTAAAAATTTTTCATACATCTTTTCTTTTTTTTCCTCTTGGCAATCGTATCTCCAAGTGCGATTTTTATGCAAATAAACTAGCAGTTTGGATAATTATATTTAAATTCAGACCTATGGGTAAGAATGCGAATTTTTATCTGCCCAAAGTCGATTTCTCAGAGACGGGCACAGAGTAGGATGTGAACTGTGTTCATTCGTGTTCGTTGATTCGCCGGTAAATCCAGCGAAGAGGCATCCGGCAAAGGGATGGAGGAAGCAGGGACTCTAAAGAACGTGAGAGAGTAGTGAAAAGCACCAGTTGGTAGGGCTGAGGGACCGCAGGGTCTCATGGGATTGAAGCAGTATCCAACTGGACGCACTGACAGGACTCCCCTGAGGACGGGAGATGGCCATCAAAGGGTGCCTGAGGGCTGTGATGATTGTGGCCCACGTGCTGGTAATGACAGTCCCATGCCAGGGATTTTCTACGCACCCACGTCATGTGGGAACAAATTTAAATACAGTCGCCCATACCGCACCCCTAGAGAGGCTGCTCCAGTTGGTCTTGGATGGGGCCAAAGCAGCTGCCAGAGGTTGAAAACCATCGCTATGCAGCGTCACCTTGGGAGGGGTGGACACAGTAGAGAGAAGGGTAGGACCCTTTGATGTGAGGAGAAAGGAGACTGAGGTCAGACTGGGTGATGCTGTGCATGCACGTTGAGGTCACAAGGCGTGGTAACATGTAGCGCTGGAAAGTGAGGCAATAATCTTGTGCCATCTGTAAGGGCTACAGAGAGTTGTAATAAGGATGGGTCGAAAGTAAGCTCTGAACTTCAGCTCTCACTCCTTGTCATCGCCGAGGAAGTTAACTCACAAAAGGAATTTCTTCAAGTGGAAAAACCACAATGTCAGCTGCCTATTGATTCATGATATTAATGCTTAAATCATATCCACTGATTAGACAAAGATTTTTCTTGAAATCTGAGTAGTAAATTTCTTTATTGATGTCAGGCAATTTTAGAGTGGGTCATTATTGCATTTTTAACTAAATAGGTTCAAACTCTCTGGAACATCTCGTTTAAATTATTTTTAAACAGAAAATATGCTTTTTATTTGCAAGCATTTTTAAGGGTTGCAGATATGAGTGTTTTTATAACACAATTATTTTTAAAAAACAAAATCAGAAAGGAGTGAAACATTTCTAAACATTTGTTTTCAGTGTTCTAGCCCACACTCAAGTGCCTTTTTAGGAAAAAAATGGGGAAGGTCTTTTTGTGCATGGTTAAATTTGCAACTACCCTACCAGGACAGAGAACTTTTATTTTTTTCCCCTAAAATTATCTGCTAGGTTGAATTTCTACTGATAGCCACATGATAGCACAGAAAAGTCAAGCCAGCCACTATCCCATGTGCTACTTTTATGTAACTTTTTAAAAAAACTTCCTCTTTCTCAGGAGAGTAGTATCAATTGGATTTTTTTTTGAATAAAGATATGTGAATCTAGAAATTCTGAATCACGTAAATATAAGTGGTATTCCTTAAAATTAGTGCATCACCTACATAATCACGCATGATGACCTCGAGAAGGTTAGCAAATTTATTAAAAAGAAAAATGAGTAACTGTGTTTCACAATACTTTGAAAGTTTGTTACCACGAGTTGTGTTTCTTGATAGCTCCCTATTTCATTCATATCGGTGGGCAAATTCAAATTGGTCTTGTTTTTGTGACACTTGGCAACACTTTTTACTTCTGGCTTCAACTTCTTTGCTCAAGTCTCGCCTAGAGTCCTGTGATGAATGAATTCTTTTCAGTGCTACCTCTGTAATCACTTGCTTGAATCGTTTTTTCTAATCGAGACACCTGCTGCATTTAGGGGTTAAGTCACCCAAGAAAACCATCAAATAGTATTTTCTAATCCAAGAAATTATTTGGATTGAGACCACATCTTTCAGAGTAAAACTTTACTTAATGGCTTACAAAAATAAGTTTTTCATCTACTTCATTATTGAAAGATCATATAAAAAATACCATAAGCTGCCACGTATAAGAAACATCTACAGCTCAACACAGCAGCAAACCTTCCATACTGTATTCATTCTAATATTCGCTTTTTAATTCTTCGGTAATAATTTCTATACATTTTCATAATAAATTTTGACAAATGTGTTCCAGTTGTTGCCATTTTCTGTGTTGATTTCAACCACTTTTGCTGCAGAAGTTCCCCTAAAGCATATAGCTTTTTTTCTTTTACTACTAAGAAACATAATAACAACAATAATAATAAAACATGACAAAACAAAAAAAGGAATTTTTGGTTTTTTCTTTTTAAAATTTTGAATTTTTAAGTTTTTGGGTTAGTTTTCCCTTGCTTTAAACTTTTTTGGTTGTTTTTTTTCATCTTCCAAATGCTTTTAAGTCTTGCTAATAATGATGTCTTTATCCAATTATTAGCTGAACTCACCAGTTACTTTACCCCCTTATACAGAGATTTATCGTCAGCAATAGTAGATATAAATCTATATTTCAAATAATCATTTTATCTATCATCTCAAGTTGGGAATTTTAATTATTATTACTATTTTTACCTCATGCTGTGATGTATAAACGTGCCAGAGAGAGAAATATTTCAGTTCTCTCTTTCTTGCTGTTCAGTTGTGTTTATATCGTTAGTATTATTTTAGCTTTTGCAGCTTCTTTGCAGGAAACACTGGAAAGCATTCGTTTGGGGAAGATTCATTCAGTTAAACCCAGAGGACGTATTTCACTCAATCCTACGCAGTGCGAACCCGTACTATACATCACAATAGTTGGAAAGGAGACAGATTTACAGTGACTGAGGCAGCGCTGCCAGCCTTCTGCGGGATGGAAACCTGGTCCCGTCCTCAGGAAGCATGGCCATGTGCACATCCCGGGGGACAGTCTGGAGGGGGGCACCAGTGACCACCTGTATGGTGAAGAATCGTCATGCATAATTTCACTTGATTTTCAAAGCTTAACACTTGCATAAATTGTGATATCCAGCGAATTAGTTTAGAGAATGCCGGTCTTCAGGAGAAGGGGAAGCCGAAAGATTAAAAAGCGTCCTTTCCTGGGCCACACGGAGAGTGTGTAGAGGACCGAGGTCTCCCATGCTCTCCTCCCGGGATGGAGAGTAGCCCTCCCCCCGCCGCCCTGTGACTCCTGGGGGAGCCAGTCTCCTGGTTGCGTTGGGGGCTTCCCGCACTGCAGTATGCGCTGCGGTGCCCCGGCACCTTGCAGAATGCATGTTAGGACGTGGTGAGTTCATAAGGCCTCCCGACAATAAACATTCCTAAGAAGCTTCTAGTTAATGCTGATGCAGCTGGTCTGTAACCGCATCTGTGAATAGGAAAAGGTTAGATCGGAGGTCTTTAGACCATGATTAACATTTTTATAAATAAAGTTTTATTGGAACACAGCCAGCCCCTTAATTGCTGCTGCTTTCTTTGCTGCAATGGCGGAGTTGAATAGTCGTGACAGAGACCTCCTGGCCTGCAAAATCTAAAGCATTTATTATCTGACCCTTTACGTGAAAGGTTTGCTGACCCCTTGCTTAGACGATAAATATATGTTTCTTAAATGTTTCTTCATGGATAACCATCCATCTTGATTCGCTTCATAAAAAGTACAGGAGTTAATACCCTTGTTTCACATGTCCTAAATAGTACGAGCGTTCTCCTGTGAGGGGGTTTACTGTTTCAGTGAAATCAGAAATCATAGAAAGCAAGCTAGTGAAAATAAATTACTTGAAAACAGAATTTCCATTCATATTGAAATCTTACATTTAAAATAGAGTCTTACATCAAAAGTCCCATATCCAATATTTTATGGTCACATAAAGTTAGGTGAAGGTTTGAAACGTTTGAGTTGAGTTATATTCAGTGCACAAGAGTTGGAGTCAATATTTTTCTCCAGATAAATTTGTCACAGTAGAATTTGAAAATGAAACTAAGCTACACAATGAAATTCAGCTCATACTGCGTCCACAGTGTATTCTCATAGGTCTTGAAATTTCATCGTCATGCACTATGAACTGTTTGGCACACTTAACTGGTGAAATTATTTGAAAGGACTCATCTTCACCAAAATGACTACATTAGAAACATACCGGTGCACCTCAAAAGGTGAGCATTTTCTATCATTGTTGTGTATTTCACGAAACTCTAAAATGTTAGGTGATCTATAGTGACGTTGTGCCATTGTGAGAAGTAGACCCTTGGGGGATGTGCTTCCTGAAGTGATCAAGTTAAGTCAGTGTGAAGAATTAACATTCTTCCGTGTTATGGTTCAGACGTTAAGTTTTCTAAAAGCATGCGATTACCTCAAAGTTTAGGAAATTTATTTTATTCAATTATGTTTGTCTAACCAAAAACGTTTGTTGAATCTTTTGGTTAAATATTGAATTTTAATTGTATGTTTTTCTCTGAATAGATTAGATTAGATACACAAATGTAAGGCAAGATTTAAAGAAATAGGGATAATACCTACCCAGAGCCATTTCTTTATTCCGCCTTATTCACTGATCTTCACACAGTTTTGCTTTATTACAGAAATGTGGGAAAATAGCTAAAACATGGTTGACTTCAGTGACCATGCCCTCTCCCACAGTAATTAAAACTAAGGTTGACCTTGGTGTGATCCTGAAACTCAGAATTCCCCCCGAACTGGGATAATGGATGAAAAACGGACTGACGTGGGCAGTGCCTGAGCTCATGCTGGAGAGCCTGGGGAAGCTGCGGCCTGGGGAGCCCTGTGCTTCCTGCCTCTGCGGGGGGTGAGGGCCGCGAACCTCGTCCTCCCAGCGCCCTGCTCCATGCCAGGGCGCTCAGTGTGTCCATGAACTTGGACGGCAGAAGCTACGCCTGTGCACACTGTGGGAGAATACAGAGGGCTAGGCGTTTTTTGCTTTGTGTGTGTGTGTGTTCGCTTACATTTGCTGTTTTTATTCTAGAAATAAGGCGGTTAACAAGGCCCTGTGCAGCTATTTTAAATAATCTGTTAACTAAATG
The DNA here is from genome assembly GCF_000151845.1 of Pteropus vampyrus. Taxonomy (NCBI): domain Eukaryota; kingdom Metazoa; phylum Chordata; class Mammalia; order Chiroptera; family Pteropodidae; genus Pteropus; species Pteropus vampyrus. The sequence goes on from NW_011889011.1 coordinate 998,169, forward strand.
GGTGATCGTCTGCCCACCCACAGTGCTCACACTCTGAAACTGCTGGGGGATGGGCAGTTCTAGTAGGGTTTTCGTCCCAGCTCTGCGTTCTAGCTTTCCTGCGCTGCCTGGCCAGTGGACAATCCGTATCACTTTCCATTTTTTGAAAGTCGTTGATCGTGGGACTCGGAGCCCGGGGAAGCGGGCAGGAGGTGGGCAGCGGCATTGAGGCCGGTCTTTCTGCTCTGCGCGTGTCCTGCTGCTGCAGTTTAAGGGTGTTCTTTCTACGTGAACACAATTTCTTCCAATATGGAAGCTTAGAAATTGGGAAAAAACAAATAACTGATTTTCCCTAAGTGCTATTTGAAGTAACTGGTCCAGAGTTAAATGGGGAAACGGTGGCAGAGGCTCTCACAGTCTTGAACGTCATGGCTGAATCTCAAGGGTTTTTCTGATACTTTTTCAAAACAAATGCTCCTGAACTTTTTGGTTACAATATGCCATAGACCGAATGTTTGTGTCCACCAAAATACACATGTTAAAACTTAATCCCCAGTGCGACGGGATTAGGGGGACTCTGAGGGATGATGAGGTCACTAGGGTGGAGCCACGCGAAAGGATTAGTGCCCTTACAGGAGGGACCCCAGAGAGCTTGTTGTCCCTTCCACTCTGTGTGGACACAGAGCGTACATGGTCTCCTAAGAACCAGTCTAAGAAGCCAGCTGATCCGGTGTCTGTCCCCAGACACCAGATCCACCAGCGACCTGGTCTTGGGCTTCCAGCCTGAGAACTGTGAGAAGCAGGTTGTTTATAAGCCACTCGGCCTGTCGTAGTGTGTCGCAGCAGCCCCAGCAGGCTGGAACGCCTTGCGAGTGATTACTGATGACTCTGCAACAGAAACGAAGACGAACAGGAGGACAGGGAAGGAAGGAAATGTCTTGTCTGTGAAGAGCTTTCTGGTCACGACACACGGGCGCCAGGAATGTAGGCCTCTTTCCAGGCAGAAATGTCATCCAGCATCTGGGGACCCACACGGCGGGAACCTTATTGCCCCCCGCCCGCCTGTGAGCCCCTGCTCTGACCCAGCCAGTGTGGTGGTGGCCACACCCTCTTTCTGGGGACAAATATGAGGGTGACGCCCCGGTATGCCACTTTCAGAGAGGAACACTTAATACCGGTAGCATGAGGGACGGTAGAACGGAGATTCACAGATATGCGTGTCTCTGGTCACGTAACTTATGCATGTGCTCACATTTCTGAAGTGAAGACAAAGGCGTGTAAATAACAGGTTGGACACCCTGCGGAGAAGACAGCCATCTCTCTCAGCGTCATAAAGCTTGGCTTTGATCCTAAATATGTGTATGTTTGAAGTGCAATTTTGGAAAGATGGCCAGAAATGGTAATTTTTACATCTTAGCACATGTTAGCTAACAAAGAAAAATGCATGAGCCATGTACACATGCCATGTGGCATAAGGAGTTTTCCTTTCATCAGGATTTTTTATGCTTTCAAAATATGAAATATTGAAATGCATTGTCTACTAGAATTTTTAATAGGATATTTTAGAGATAGTGGCGTCTACATATAACATCCCTATGAATGTGTTCTTCTAAAATTAAACATGAACACAAATAGGATACATTTGATTCCCAAACCACTGTTTATATCACACATAGTGTCAGACTCCAGGCTTTTCTCCTAAAGTACAATATATTTTGACAGAATTCTCTTTATTCTGTGCATTTTCATCTACTTCTAATGTGCAAATGCCTAAAATGTAGAAAATAGAAGAAAATGGCATGCTGTTTCTAAGTGGATAGCCCACAGATTTGAAACAAAAAAGAAAAGCTTTAAAATACTCTATAATTATGTAAAATGGTGTGATTTTTGCTTTGATTATCTAAAATAAAAATTAGAAGTTTGAAAATGGAGAAGACTCTATAACGATGATTTGCAAGGTGTGTTTGAGAGTATGGAGTTTGTAACTTTCACAAAGTAACCACGGTGGCCTCTGTCATAAACCCTGTCACGCCACCAGTGCAGGAAACAGCGACACAGTTCCATGGAGACGCTGGATAGTCAGGCCGCAGACCCCTGCCTGGCCTGGCTGCCCCCGGCGGCTTTGTCGCCACTCACTTGTCCTCTTGGCTACGTGACAATCTGATCTTGACATTCTGCAGCCTTCAACTCATTTGACTCTCATGCACCAAGAACATTTTTTGTTGTTGTTCATTTCAAGAGAGCTCGGTTGATTATTATGGGTTCCTGACTTGGCTTAGTGATGAATCGCTTCGCTTAGAAAAATTCAGAATCTGAGGGGAAACCCCAGCAGTGTGGATTTGGTCAGGTCTGGAGTGGAGTGTAGGAATCCGTCTTTTAAACACCTCCCCAGATTGAAAAAGAGAAAAATTTCAAGGGTTGGTGAGGATGTGGAGCAACCGGAACTCCGTCCGAGAAGTTTGGAACTCTGAGAAGTGTGAGCTGGCAAAACGACAGTGCCCGTATGTGCCCGAGCTGAGCGCGTGCGTGCCAACAGCTCTGCAGTCCCACTCACACCCGTGCGCGCCGTAGAAACGCACCTGCATCTTCACCAAAAGATGCGCAAGAGTTTCCATAGCAGCACCATTCAAAACGAATGAAGTCAGCGAATGAAGGCTGCTCGGATGTGTCCATCAGTAGTGGGGCGGACATATGAACTATGGTGTGTTTGTCCTTTTACGATCCTGTACATCGAGGCCGGCTTCTTGGGTGTGCGATCTGTGACTTGTGCACGGCCCCTGGATTAACGCTCTGCTGCCGCCATCTTGAAATTCACAGGTTTTAAACAAGGGACCTGCATCTTCATTTTGCAGGGGATCCTGCAAATTATGTGTCTGGTCCTACTATATGGTAAATTTCACCCAGCGTCGCATGAGGAAAGTCAACTACAAAATAATACGTCCTGAAGGATTTCAAAAAGAGGGGAAAATGAGTCTGTAGTGTCGGAAAGCAGGATAGTGGTTGGCTTTGAGGACGTGGGTGGGGGTAGTGATGGGGAGAGGTCCCAAGGGCATTTCTGGGTGCTCGTTGGGGTTCACTTCTGGCTGTTGGTTCCCCGGGTGGGATTCCACTTTGAAATGACCTGAAGGCACACAGCCGACTCTTCTAAACGTTAGCCTCTCGTGCCATCTCCGTCCGGCAAGCTGTGTCTGGAGGACTGTGGGTGCTGCTCAGCGCATCAGCCGTACACCCGGCCCTTCTTAGAGAGTTGACCGATGCTGATTCGTATTTATAATGAAAAATGGTCTGTTTTAAAATTTTTACATATTATCACGTAGATATTTAAAATAATCACAGGCCTCTAGGAGAGTTTAGAATGTTTGCGGCGAAGCTAGTGGCAGGCAAAGGGAAAATGTGAGAAAGA
>NW_011889011.1:1001600-1005262 GCF_000151845.1 Pteropus vampyrus
GGGTAGTGATGGGGAGAGGTCCCAAGGGCATTTCTGGGTGCTCGTTGGGGTTCACTTCTGGCTGTTGGTTCCCCGGGTGGGATTCCACTTTGAAATGACCTGAAGGCACACAGCCGACTCTTCTAAACGTTAGCCTCTCGTGCCATCTCCGTCCGGCAAGCTGTGTCTGGAGGACTGTGGGTGCTGCTCAGCGCATCAGCCGTACACCCGGCCCTTTTTAGGGAGTTGACCGATGCTGATTCATATTTATAATGAAAAATGGTCTGTTTTAAAATTTTTACATATTATCACGTAGATATTTAAAATAATCACAGGCCTCTAGGAGAGTTTAGAATGTTTGCGGCGAAGCTAGTGGCAGGCAAAGGGAAAATGTGAGAAAGATGTCGAGGGAAATAAGGACCTTTCTTGACAGGTGTCATGTCATTCTACTGCAGTGGCGCCCGTTCTGTACTCAAACTCCTCGGCCAGCAGACTAGTGTTTTGCTTGTTTGTTCATAATTTGGAATGTAAAATAATTCTTTTCTTCGAAAGACGGGCATTTCCATTTTTTCTGAGACTGTCAGTGTGGTTTGTGCTCGGTCCGAGGCAGAGGCCAAGTGTGGTTTCCGTTCTCGTCTTCAGGATTTATTGGACACAGTTGGCATCGCGTTTCTGATCTTAGGTAAACGGAGGTGAAGGGACCGTTTTCTGTGCTTCTCGTCCTCACGTGACCGCACGTTTCAGGCAGACGTTGTCTCCCGACAGGCATCGTGGCATCTGATCTAGGATGAAGCACGTTCCCAATGTGAAGAGAGGACGGTTTCTAGGTGTAACATACACACTCTCTACAGAGAAGGGTCCAAAGCGACAAGTCGGGGAAAGGTTCCAGAAATGGAAACCCCGAGACTGGCGTGGGGCCTCCGGTAACGCCGAGCGTAGTGGGCTTGGGGATGGGGTTCGGGTGGTGCTTTCTTTCCTTCTGCAGTTTCATCTGATTGATTTTATCGTCCACCCCTTTCGGGTCTCGGCGCTCGCTCACGGCTGCGCTGCGGCTCACCGGTTCCCTGCCTGGTAACCAGCAGCTTCCGGCGCTCGGCTGGGCTTTGTGAAAAGCAGTCACTGTGTTTCTTACAGCCATCAGTCCACCAGTGCCCAAAGACTGTGGCTTCTTGTCAACCCTCGGGAGAATAGCTCTATGAGAGACACTAAGAGAGATGAAGGTGAAGACAGGGCGTCTGTCCTCTAAGACATGGGTGTCGAGGACAGGGCGCCGTGATCCGGGCTCCCCAGCAAGTGGAGCCGAGGTGCAGGGCTCTGTGCTGGTGCTTCATGGCTGTGCAGTCCCAGGACACAGGAGCGGGGGCTGAGGGGGTGAAGCAGGGACCGCGAGGATCTGGGGAGCGGGCCTGTGCCGAGTGCTGCTGGCTGCTGGGTACCAGGGACCATGAATGAGCAGGGGCACCGGGGCGTGCAGGGACAGCGTAGCGGGCAGCCTGGCACGTGAGGCGGGGCACTGGGCCCGGCTGGGTGAGGATGGCCAGGGCCCACATGGGGCCAGGGCAGGAGGGTCCGACATCACATGGGAGCTGGTCTGGACCGGCGGGTAAGACAAGTCCACAGAAAGTTTAGTATTCGATGCAGGGTACAGAATTCGAGAAATATAAAGTGATATAAATGTCCAGTACGGTCACTAGAGGTGTTACGTTTTCAGTTTGTAGAAGTGCGAGCATTCAAAGCGTGACAAATGCAGAATGGGCGTGACTTTCGTGAAGTCATTTAGCTACTCACGGCTCATCACTCTCTTCAGCTCTACCCAGGAAGGCATCTCCCGGCCACTTTCTGCAAAATGCCCCCCACACGCCATGCCCCTCCAGACGACTCTCTGTCCCCCGATCCTGCTGCACAGTTCCTCGGGCACTTCTCATTGCTTGATATCAGGGTGTGCATTGGTTTGTCTCTTTATTATCTCTCTCCCCACCTAGAATGTGAGGTGAATAGGGCTGACGTCCGTCTGTTTTGAGAAACGCCATGGCTCCAGGACCTAGAACAGCACCTATCAAAAATAAAGGCTCAGTCAGGTCACGGAAATATGTTCCTGTTGACTACGTAACCACGATTAATCTGTTCCATAGGCCTCGAGAATTAAATGAGAGAATGATGAACGTGGCCTGCTGAGGCTTTGCACACAAAAGACACCCAGCGAATGCTGCATTCTCCATTTGCTGGTGCCCGCGGTGTCCCCAAAGGCAGATGTACAGTTGAGGCTTTACAGCACAGACATGCTAAGAATTCCATACGTGGACCACAGCAGCTGAGAATTGAGCACTAAAAGTCCGTGGTGTGATTCCTGTTCATAGCCACAGAAGGGAGAAATAGACACGCATCTTAAACGTTACACGAGAGCCACCAATGTCCGTCCTTGTATTTCAAAACCGTATACAGAGAGCTTGGTGCTATAAACCCTTCCAGTCCTCTCGGCCCCAAACGACCCCTGGAAATGTCCAGTCTTCTCCCCAGAGTCGCACGGTAAAGTGTAGCCCTTCTTATTGTGCTTTTACAGCGCAGGGCAACCGCATAGCTTGAAGTGACCCCGGCACAGTATATAAAAACTGTGCGCTCTCGGCTCTAAGTGCGGGCGTGATTTTAGGGTGGCTGAAGTAATGGCTACGCGGGTGTCTCCCTGAAGGACCTTTCTTGACAGCCGCCAAATGAATGCAAATAGGGTTATTTCATTCTGTTCTTTTAACGACCGCACCAAAAGTCCCATGTGGGGTTTCCATATCGGAGACCGTTGGGGCCATCTCGCTGGAATGAGGTGTATGTCTCTACCAATGTAAAAAACGAGTAGATTGTATCTCTACTAATATGAAATAATTATCACTCCGGAACAGTGCATTTTCCAGGAAGAAGCGATTAGAATATGTTTCAGGGTAACCCATGGCTCACTGGAAGCGTTAAAAATGATCAGTAGGCTTTAGACGGCAACGATGCACATCAAAGGTCGGGGTTCCTGGTCGTGGGGAACAGTCTATAAAGCCTGTCCCGCCGGAGCGTCTGGCTAAAAATATGGGGACTTCTCCCTCCGTCCACCATTCATGTTTTGTTCCGAATTACACCTATTTTTCATTCATAGTCTGGCAGAATCTTCCTAACTATTCCCATTCATTTTCTAAAATCAGGGTATGTTACTGGCCCTTAACGATTTTTTTCCCTTTAATAATAATAGAAAGCAGGAAACATCGCTCTCTTTCTGGACGAACTCTTCTGCCTTGGTTCTGCTTTTTATCTAGAATGATTTTTTTCAGCACAATATCTGAAGTGTCTCGGCATTTTTTGGCGGGGGGAGGGGAGCCTCTCTTCACCCCTTCCCTCCTTCCTCTCGCCTCCTTCTCCCCCAGCCCAGGGAAGGCGTGCTGCTCCTGCCTGCACGGGAAGCTGGGGACAGTGGGACTATGGCTGCAAGCAGATCTGAAGGCCAATCCTGCTCTGTCCCTCGCCAGCCTGCAAGCCCTGGCAAGTGAGATTACGTGTCCTTGTCCCTTGGAATGGATGTGGAACATCTCACCCTCTGTGTCCTGCGGGAGGGCAAGGCTAGCCAGCCTCCAGGGTGTCATCATGATGAGAAGTAAGGACTATTAGGTTCTCAGCTTGGCTCCTGAGGTTCCTTCCCAGTGCCACTGTAA
>NW_011889011.1:1005572-1009934 GCF_000151845.1 Pteropus vampyrus
AAGTGACCCCGGCACAGTATATAAAAACTGTGCACTCTCGGCTCTAAGTGCGGGCGTGATTTTAGGGTGGCTGAAGTAATGGTTACGCCGGTGTCTCCCTGAAGGACCTTTCTTGACAGCCCCCAAATGAATGCAAATAGGGTTATTTCATTCTGTTCTTTTAACGACCGCACCAAAAGTCCCATGTGGGGTTTCCGTATCGGAGACCGTTGGGGCCATCTCGCTGGAATGAGGTGTATGTCTCTACCAATGTAAAAAACGGGTAGATTGTATCTCTACTAATATGAAATAATTATCACTCCGGAACAGTGCATTTTCCAGGAAGAAACGATTAGAATATGTTTCAGGGTAACCCGTGGCTCACTGGAAGCATTAAAAATGATCAGTAGGCTTTAGACAGCACATCAAAGGTCGGGGTTCCTGGTCGTGGGGAACAGTCTATAAAGCCTGTCCCACCGGAGCATCTGGCTAAAAATATGGGGACTTCTGCCTCCGTCCACCATTCATGTTTTGTTCCGAATTACACCTATTTTTCATTCATAGTCTGGCATAATCTTCCTAACTATTCCCATTCGTTTTCTAAAATCAGGGTATGTTACTGGCCCTTAACGATTTTTTTCCCTTTAATAATAATAGAAAGCAGGAAACATCGCTCCCTTTCTGGATGAACTCTTCTGCCTTGGTTCTGCTTTTCATCGAGAATGATTTTTTTCAGCACAATATCTGAAGTGTCTCGGCATTTTTTGGCGGGGGGAGGGGAGCCTCTCTTCACCCCTTCTCTCCTTCCTCTCGCCTCTCGCCTCCTTCTCCCCCAGCCCAGGGGAGGCGTGCTGCTCCTGCCTGCACAGGAAGCTGGGGACAGTGGGACTATGGCTGCAAGCAGATCTGAAGGCCAATCCTGCTCTGTCCCTCGCCAGCCTGCGAGCCCTGGCAAGTGAGATTGCATGTCCTTGTCCCTTGGAATGGATGTGGAACATCCCACCCTCTGTGTCCTGCGGGAGGGCTAGGCTAGCCAGCCTCCAGGGTGTCATCATGATGAGAAGTAAGGACTATTAGGTTCTCAGCTTGGCTCCTGAGGTTCCTTCCCAGTGCCACTGTAAACTCAGTGACACCCGAGGCCGTGTATGTCTCATCACCCTCTGCGTCTGTCCCCAGCTTCGAGAACAGTGCCAGGACATAGTAGGAAGTCACAAGATCGGCAGCATGAATGGTTACGGATGGCTCCGTATCTAGGGCACTTTCTTGGGCCACTCAGGAGAGCTTGCAGTTTTGTTTCTAGCCGAAATGTGCTACTTTCTCTGCCGATGTCGTTTCCACTGGCTGATGTGTCTGTCCGTTGTCATGTTCTCTCTGTCTGTCTGTCTCTCTCTCTCTTCACCGTGCCCCCCACCTCCATTCTCCGTCTCCTGCCTCTTTGTCTCCTGAGTTGTCTGAGTAGGCAATTTTCTTAGCTCTAATTTCATTCCCCGAGAAAAACTCTCTTCGGTATTTTCTTTCCCATCTCTCATTTAGGCAGGGGGAATAGTTCACGATGCCCAAAATGGTTCCTCAGAGTTCTCTAGTAAACTCTAAAAAAATTCTTCGTAATGAGTGTGCATGGTGAGAATCGAAGATGAAGTCCATGAAAATATTTAGTACTGTCCCTGGCACATAGTGCACTATCAATAATTAATAATTACTTCTTTCTCATTGCCTTTCCTTCAAGACCGGAAGAATTTTTAAATAGCTCCACTGCTTTTTTTAAAAATAGCTCCACTGCTTTTCTCGGCAATTAATATAAAATATTGATAGCTCTCTGATCATGAAACACTTAAAATATTCTCACTTTGGTAGAGCAGTAAATAAACTGCGCTAAGCTTATGCTGGCAATTGTGACTCTCACCAACGAAAAGAAACAGTGGCATAAATAATTTTGAAAAGATCCTGAGATAATCATGTCGAGTGAATCTGACTCGGGAGTGTATGAAAAGATACTGTGGTAACACGCATCGAGCTCTGTTTCGTGCGACCTAATGCAGAATTAGTTCACGTGTCTGACTGAGTATGAAGGTAAAGGGCACTGACACACAATCATCTCCTGTTCTCTGTGACCCGCAACCCCTGACATCTGTGTCACTAAGCTGGCTAATCACGTGCTGTGCCGCGGGATCTTATCACGTTAGTGTCTTGCTTGTATCGTCTGTGATTCCCACCATTGCAGGCGCTCTGAGGACGGGCCAGTGTCTCAGCATTAGAATATTCTTTTCCTTCTCTTCACCCCATTACGTGGTCGGTTGGTATTTTGTTTTGTTTTGTTTATAGACGATAAATGCTCACATAGACATATGTTTATTGGTTGAATAAAAGGGAAAGAAAGAGATAAGAAAACGGGGCTGGAATCTTCTGAAATCAGCTCACGAATTGCGTGAGACCTTTCAGATGCTCTGGTCGCAGGCCGCTCGCGTGTCCTGGAACTTAGAACATTTGACAACTCCTGACCTCTCCCGTTCGTAGAAGCCACCTTCGAGCTCCCCTGTGTGCAGGGCTGCAGCCTGCCCTGGCGAGAAGACGGAATCGTTGGCAGGAAAGGCAAAAGGGTTTGGTGGCCGAGGGGTTCTGCAAAGGAGGGATCAGAGGAGCTAGAGAAAGAAAGAGGGAGGAGTCAGAAGCGGTGCTGCTGGCGGAAGCGGCAGAGTGTGGGTTCCGGCGGGAGAGGATGACTTCCGGGCGGTGCCTCGGGGTCTCGGTGTGCTCAAGGTGCAGTGGTAACATAAGGGTTAACTCAGCCTCGGTCCTCGTCATCAGCAGACAGAGCACAAGTGCGCTTAGAAGCGTGTATGCTGGCGGTAGGCCATCCCCTTTATTTAGTTATTTGTTCGTTTATTTCCATTTTTTCTGTTTTGTAGCATCTTCTACTGTAGAAAAATGTAAAAAATGGGGTTCAGCTCCAGCCCACTCCACATTATTATTTATAGGTCATTTGTTATGTCGTTTACAGGGTAGGCGAATGCTGGACAGTAAATTCATAAAAATATAATGTTCATCATATTATACTATAAAATACAGCATGTCAGTCATTAAAGTCTGAGTCGGTAAGGACTCTGTACCTGCGGCGGGGGCGCACCCCGCCAGACGCCTTGACCACAGGGAGAGGTAGGCGGAGCGTCCAGATGGTTCTTCCTCCTTGTAATTAGACTCCTCCGCCGCGTGACTGATGTGCTTCCTCGATTTTCCATTTCTTAACTTTTTCAAAAGGTACGCTTGGTGACGGTACGCTCTAAATCACTGGCGTACTTTTCCTACAAACACCTTGTGCTTTAAAGACAAAGAGAAAGTACTCATTTTCTATTGTGGCAATCATCTCTTATTGTAAGATCTTGTCTCTTAGAATTGCATGTGAGCAAACCAATAAATAAATAGGTTGCTAGTTATACAAGGGAATGGGGAGAATCCATAAACATAAAGATGGATTAACCTTAGTGGTAAAATTGATCTTAGAAATTTTATCTTTTTCCACTGTTTTACAAGAGAAAAAAAAATAGGATTCAAGAAATGAAGGGGTTTCCCAAGATGACTAACAGGTTATAGATAAACGGAGACTAGAACCTCGCCGCCCTGGCTCGTGCCTGCCATTTCCATACCAGACGGTCCCTGAGAATGGGAACTGGTCCGCCTCTGTAAGCGATCTCCACAGCCATCCTCCTCATCACCACCTTTTCCCTTTATTCTCGTCATCATCTTTTCATTTGTCTAAAGACCTACTTTCCCATGACCTATTGTAAACCAGAGGTCGGCAAACTACAGCCCATGGGCCAAATATGACCAGCTGTTTTCCAACAGCCTATGAGCTGAGAATAGATTTTATGTAGATGAGGTGATTTTTAAAAGTTTTGAAAGAATACTATTATGATACCTAAAAATTTATAAAATTTGATCCTCAGTGCCCATAAGTAAAGTGTCAGTGGAATGCAGCCCCGCCCACTCGCTGATGGCTTGCCCGTGGCTGTCTCTGGGCAACAGCAGCAGATCTGAGTAGTTGCAAAGGACACCCTATGGCCCTCAGGCCCTGAGATATTTACTACCTGGTCCTTTCGAGACATTTTACAGAAAAATGAAAATACTGCATTCAAGACAAAAGACAGATGTTTTTAAGGGTTTACAATCTCAGTATGAAAGATGAAGAATCACTCAAAATGTGGAACAGACACAAATATTTAAAATATAAAGACCGATGAATAAAAACATGTAGTTTTTGTCCGGATACTGAAGTAAGACATGGCTTACAGCCTGGATCAAAATCAAGAGCCAGGCTCCAGCACTGAGCGGGTCCGCTAGCCCAGCAGGGGTTCTTCAGTCAGCATCGTTCTGGTCCAGACGGAATCT
>NW_011889011.1:1010999-1020120 GCF_000151845.1 Pteropus vampyrus
CCTGGTCCTTTCGAGACATTTTACAGAAAAAGGAAAATACTGCATTCAAGACAAAAGACAGATGTTTTTAAGGGTTTACAATCTCAGTATGAAAGATGAAGAATCACTCAAAATGTGGAACAGACACAAATATTTAAAATATAAAGACCGATGAATAAAAACATGTAGTTTTTGTCCGGATACTGAAGTAAGACATGGTTTACAGCCTGGATCAAAATCAAGAGCCAGGCTCCAGCACTGAGCGGGTCCGCTAGCCCAGCAGGGGTTCTTCAGTCAGCATCGTTCTGGTCCAGACGGAATCTGTTTACCGCCCCCTCTTCTCCCCCGCCTCCCTGTCGAGTTAAGCCAAGAGAGAAAACGAGGGAAAACTAAGGCCTTCCCCAGAGTCTGCGTTATTTCAAAAGATTTCGGTGCAGTAGCTGTCTCTGCCCTTACCCAACCCCCTCCCCACGCCCGATCATAGCGATCGAAAGTATCAGAACTCTTCTCACGGCCCAAGCCTCCTCCCCTCCCCTGGGACTCTCCAGCGCGGGGGGCTGGAGGTGAGCAAGGTGGGGACTGGCACCGTCGCCCTGGTTCAGTGCTGCCGGTGACGGGGTTATCATCGTATGCCGATCACCTCCACTGTCACTTCCAGGAAATACCCCCTTAACTTTGAGAAACCGCACAGGCAAATACCTTCCCGAGCTCACCTTTACCAAAGAGTAGGGCAGCATTACACGATACAAGTGCAGGAAAAGGGAGCCATACTTGTTAAACATGCGTTATTTTCCAGGGGTTTTTTTTTTGCATCAAATTAATTTTTTTCATGTTTGTGAGTTCTGACCAGACGACAATGCAGAACTTTTTTTTTTATTCAAAAGACCAGCGAATGGTAGTGATAAACAGAAAAGTAAAAGTCTGTATCAAGCCAATATTTTATCTTGTGGAATCATCTCATATTATTTTCCTGTCTTAAAAAATGAATGTTCTTCTCAGATAAACGCGTTACAGAAAAGAACATCACAAAAAAGAATAATTGCACGCAAACAATTTCCAACTTACATTCTCAAGTCTCTTTATTTTGACTGATGCTTTGCGTACTTTGAGACACTTGGCTGATAATGTTAGCACGAGAGGAGCTTGATTCTTTTTGACCTTTACGTTTAGGTCAGAATGAGTTCGTCTTGTGCAATGATTTCAAGAGTTCAAAAAGGTCTGATCCCCTGCGTGCACTGCTGCCGGTCGTGAGCATCTGCCACGACTGTCCCTGTCTGACCCGGCGCTCATGCCCCTGACTGTCGTCCTCTTTCTTCAAAGCAAACAGACATGAGGACAGAGCGCTCGGGTCTGACCGTTTCAGAGCGACATCGGCCTCGGGTGCTTTTGTCCAAGTTCTCTCCTACGAAGGGAAGGAAGCCTCTGCCCTCCTCCCATTCCGAGGGACAAGCTCTGCCCTCCTCCCATTCCGAGGGACGAGCCTCCCGATTGGCAGCCTGACCTCAACCACACTGCTTTCTCCCCTCTCCTCCAAATCAGCACTGACCAGTTCGGGGGCTAGAGCTCAGCTGACCAAACAGTGTCTGTTTTTTGTTTTCCCCACTGCCCCAGGCCAGGGCGGCAGTAGATGAGCTTAGGGGGTTGACGCCTTTGAAGTCCTTTGGTCTATAGTTGATTGATTAATTGCTCATTCATTCCCGTGCTTACTCATTCATTCATTTCCATATTCAGCCACCCATTTGGCTTAGCCCTGCCAAGGCAGAGGTGAATAAAGTTGCAGTAGAAAGGGAAACCATTTCCACCCCCAGCCTCTTCCCTCTGCCCGACCCTGCCACACAGCTGTCATGCCTAGCGCGTCTGTGCACTTTTCCTAGCGAAGGGTCATTGTGAACTGTGGGATGGCAGCAGGTAAGGCCCTTATAAGCCCTGCTCAAACCGACGCTTCGACTAAGGTTTTATAAGCTCTAAAATTACAGTAATCCTTTAGCTCTATTCTAAACAGCACTGCTCCCTCTGCATCCTCTCCCTCCCTTCCGCAGCAAGATGGAGTCGCGAGGAAAAGGGAATGAGTGAACATTGCTGTGACTTTAAATAACTATGATGGAGGCCTTATTTTGTTTGGTGGCATCCCACATAAGCCCCAAAAGCCAGCTGGGGCCTCAGGTGGGGTCATGTGCATATTTACCATCCTTCTCACCTTGAGCTCTGAGTCTCTCCAAGGCCAGGAGGCCCACGTGTCATTCCAAGGACATCGAAGAACTAGTTTACTGGAGTGGGTTGAATGGTGGCCTCCAAAATGACGTGTGCATGTCCTAACCCCCACAGCCTGAGAATATGGCCTTATTTGGGGGGGAAAAAAAAAGGTCTTAGCAGATTTAATTGAATTAAGTGTCTTGAGATCATCCTGGATTATCAACAGACCCTAAATTCAATGACAGGAGTTCCCATGAAAGACACACAGAGGAGGAGAGGGGCACGTGGAGGCAGAGGTGGGAGTGGCCACAGTTCCGGGAATGCCGGAAGCCGGATGACGGGAAGATCAGCATCTCCCCCAGAGCCTTCGGAGGAGGCGTCAGCCTACAGGACGGCAGACTTCTTTCTGGCTCCAGATCTCTGGGGAGTAAACGGCTGCCGTTCTAAGTCACCTGGTCTGTCCTGACAACCCAGGAAATTAATAGCCACCCTGCCTCATGCTCAGCTCCAGTGGGAAGTCTTAGACCTTTTTACAATTAACATCAGGACTTCGAAAGCTACGTAACATTTATATCTCACCCGAAGGGGAAAAAAATAGATTGTGCAACACGTCGAAGAATCAGTAGGATTCTGGATTGTCTGTGTGGGAGAGAAAGAAACTTTCCTCTACCCTTCTAGATTCTTCCGGATGATGTAATAATTAAATTGACATGAGACAGGGTAACAAGAGAAAATAACCAAATTTAATTGCACACCTACGTATGGGAACCCCACATAGATGAGAGTCCAAGGCCCCACATATGTGAGAGGTTCGGGGACAGAAGGGGAGCGTGAGGGACATATGGCTTCTGAGCTAAAGGTGAGGCGAGGCGCCTGGGGCTTCAGAGGGGAGGAGGGTCCTTGCAGGACGATAAGAAGAGCAGACGTTCAGTGATTAGGTGTTTGCTCTAAAGAGAGGTCATAAAAATTACCTCTGGTGATAGCTCTGTTTATGGGCAAGACCTCCAATTTAAATTCTTCAAGAGAGAAGGAGAAGTTTCTCTTGAGCCTGCAGGGTCTGATTGCCTTCAAAATAATCCACATGCCAAAGTGGCACGTCTTCGAGAGGCCTGTTCTGCGTATGGGGCAGGGGAAGAGAGGGTCGTGGAGCATAAACACAGCACGGCTTTTGGTAAAGCCAGGAAACAGGTTCTATTCAGTAAGTACAGACAGTCGGGGAAAGAGCTGGGCTCGATTCTGGTTTGTGAGGAGGTGACTGGCCGTCTACAGGGAGCACCTGTAGGGAGGGTGGGGGAGCAGGGCTCAGCAGAACCAGAGGGTGAAGGTGTATGCGGAGATGGCCGGTGTGGGTGCTGCTAGAGGGCGGTCCCGGGGTGAGGGCCCCCTTCCCTCAGAGACTGGGAAACAGAGACCCCATCCTGCCCAAAGAGCACATTCCAGAGGAGGGGCCCCCAGGTCCCTGCAGACACATCCGAGCTATGGGGGGCGCACATCCACAACCGTGAGCCCTTTTCCGTCAGCACTCTTAGAAAAGGGAGGCAGGGGTCCTTGTGAGGTGTCGGCCAGCGGGGACCCCTCCAGGCAGCTCGGAGCTTTCTTGGGTGGTCGGCATTTGAAAGGGGGCGCGGTCATCCTCAGGCCTGGTGTCGTGCCGCGGAAGCCATGCCGAGTTTGGCCAAGTCCCTGAGTGTGCGGTCTGGGCGGAGTACGTGCCGAGAGCTCCTAAAATTCTCAGGGTACAAATGACTTCGAGGTTGTGAGACTGGGCAGACAGACGGCAGCGTTAGCGCCATAGGGAGGGAGCCAGGTGGGGCGTGCAAGACGGCAGAGGCGTGCGACGAGCTGGTAAAGATTACGTCGAAAAGTGAGATTAAAATGGGTTGTTAACTTCCTTTGCAAACACCTTATAACCACACGCGAGTCACAGACTCTCCACTCGCATGTGTATGTGGATTTATTTTGCTAAAACTTACACACACACATACCCAAAGAGTGTGCCGAAGAGAAGTAATCGGTCTGTCAAAAGTAGAGACTCAACAAATATTAGTTGGATAAATAAAGAAATGAAAACACAGTTACAGTGAAAGTCCTTTTTTTACCCTAGTATCTATCTTTTCCCTTCTATTTAGTACGTTTTTATTTGCAATTAATATTTTCTTAATGATAGCAGATTTTTAAAATGTAAGCTAGCCATTATACACTAATGGACGAGATTTTAACCAGTGACGAAGTCATGATAATTTCGAAGTGTCTGGAAAAAAACCCACGAACCTCGATTCTACAGTTAATAAAATAATAGCAGGCAATTATACTAAGTTCTTAGCTCTACCACAGAATATTTTAAGATGAACTAAACTCGCAATTTTTTTCAGAGAGATTATACCATAGAATTATTATTGACATTATTATCGCTTTACATATAAATATTAGCAACATTTTTCTTAATATACTTTCATTTTTCTGTGATAATATCATAGTTTTAGACATGCTAGAACACTGAAACCAACTATATAAGCGCAACCAGAGAAATGTGAAATGTGACCAGCAGGTAAAAAGTGGGAGGGTTTTTACTAACCCTTAGAAACACAAGACATGTAGTTTCTCATTTTTAAAGAACTGGAATATGAGGAGAGAGATGCACGATGAGCCCGCGTGGCCCGTCCGCTTCGTCCACACGATCCGGGATTTTGGCAGGAGCATGAACACCCCCGTAACGTTTCACACAGAAACGTTGCACAGGAGCCTTACTTGGTCTGACTAATCACAAAACACAGTCGTGACATCGATAACCGAAAGGCTCGACTAAGCAGTTGTCCATTCTATACGGAGCTGCCTCCATGCCGCCAGCCCGCGTGTTAGTGTTTCTACGAGAGCCTCGGCACCCCTCTTCCCCTGTGGGGAGCAGAGGGGGAAGTTCTCCCCGCAACAGAGAGAACACTGCGCCCAAGAGAGCGCCGATTCTGCTCTCTGGACCAGAATGTTCCTGGCCCGTTAGCGTTAGCGTTGTAGAGGGAATAGGCAGGTGAGACATTCAGCAGCCTCTAGGTGCCTCTGGCCTTCTCCATCTTGACAGCTATGAACACATCCAGTGTTCCTATGTTGCAGTGAGGTTCTACGAGTGTCTGAATTTGTAGAGTTCTTGACGGTGATTTCAGAATGAGCGCTCTCTGATTTTCTGCCCGTAAATAGAGACCCAATGTTAATAAACATTAAAGAGAATCACGTTTCTAGTCTACGCCCTAACGGCCAGTGTATAGAGAACCAGAGTATCCTCTGAAATGGAAATTCCTTTGTTAGTTGTTTCATTATTAGTACCTACTTTAAAGGACTGATGGCAAATATGTTCGTAACCCCTAATTCCTGGGTTTCAGACCCTCGGCTGTTTGTTACGTGCTGTCTGCTGAGTGACTGTATACCAACTCGATAAGCGGATGCTACAGCACGATTTGCCTCGCCGATACCTGGTACCCATTTAACTCCTATGTCATGTTAAGGTCGTGAATGAGTTGCTTCTCCACAAAGCTGTGTCAGTGCCTTTGTGACTTCGCACGTTGGCGATAGACCTGAGTTACCTTGAAGCGATCATGACCTCAAGTCACACTTGGATTACTGTTGACAAACTTGGCGGGAGAGACCCTGCTTGGTGTAGAAACGGCTGTATCAATAACACACCGGTTGCTGTTTTTCAAACTGAGTCTGCGAGATCTGCTTTGAACTAATATTCTGCTTACGCGAGCTGTGTCTAAAAACGTTAAAATCAAATTGATGTGTTAAATCAGTATAGATGTGTGTCGACACACACAGATAAACACCTACCTGTATTGCGCACGTGTGCCATTTAGAAAAATATTCATTTAAAGTACATGGAGAGAGATTCACTCATGCTCACCTGAGCCTGCCTTTCAGAATAGGACACACCTGCTCATCACTGAGGGTGCTACACCTAAGCCCGGGGTTGGCAAACTGGGGTCCATGTGCCAGATCCAATCACAGCCTGTTTTTGTAAATCAAGTTTTATTGGACTACAGCCATACTCATTCATCTGTGTATTATCTGCGGTTGTTTTTGTGCCGTATTGGAAGAATCAAGTAGTTCTAATAGAGAACATGTGGTCCACGAAGCCAAAACACTGCCCGTCAGATCCTTTACAGAAACATGCGTCAGCCCCTCCTCCCAGCTAGTGTACACTGCTGTTAGCCGTGACCCCGACACAGTCTGACCTTCTAAATGTATGCAACCGCTGGCGTCTAGTGCTTGGGATCTTTCAGGTCGTTGAGCGGGGGAGAAGGGAGAAAGGAGAAACAGTTGGGTGAGTTTGGTGTTGCAATGCACATCAAAAGACACGAACTACTCGGAGTTTTGAGCAGCCGTAATTCTTGAATCGGAATCAAGAGGAACCTAGAGATCACGCTAGATAGACTGTGATTACATTCTAGGAAGAGGGGCGTGTGCATTTGTCAAAATATAGTGGAAATCCTGTTTCATCAATTCCAGTCACTATTTATTATAAGAAGTACCACTAAATTTTTTAAAATGTACTTTCGATGTGTGTCTTCTGACAGATGAAATCCGGTATGTTTGGGAAATTTATATAGAAGGTTTAAAAAACCTATTCAGTCAGATTACAGAAAGCATATACCAACACCTTTCATTCTCATCCCGAGAAAGTTCTGTAGAAGACACAGTCTGCCGCCTGCTTTAATCTGGAGAAGATTGTCTTCAAGGAACTGTCAGAGAGTTGATATGTGTGTCGTGAGCACAGCGGGGGAGGGGCAGAGAGGAGCACGGCCCTGATGGGTATTATTAGACTTTTAAGCTTATTATAAAAACGGATGCGTTTTAAAATATAAAGAGCGCCTACTGCTGTCTGATCTCATTTTATCAGTGAAGCGCAGGTGTTTCAGAGAAGGAAGGTGGTGTAACCAGTCACCGTGTCCGTCTGACAGAGCCCACCAAACCCACACTGGTGGACTTCGGGCCGCTGAAGCTTAGTGTCGCCTGCTGCTGCCCTGCCGTTTGTAAAAGCTATGAAGTATCGTTAGGTATCATATGCTTTATATTTAATGCGTGAGAAGGTTGAGAAAACTAACTAGAAAATAGTCTTATGTAGTTGCCTTCACCCAAAAAAAAAACAATTAAGTTTATGGATTATTTGGAGGAGAACTGATAGCCATGTTTTAGATGTTCCCTTTATTGAATGGGGTACATGTCTGCATTAAATCAAATCCACTGCAGGGTTCTTTAATGGAATTTTACAATTTTTTGATGAGTTCTCTTTGATACTCTTGGAATGTGGATAGATGAGCTAGTCATCTTTGAGTAACTTTTTTTGTTTGGTTGGTTCTGTTCCATGGTAATTCTTATACTTTTTATTTCTGATTCTTTTCTTATTATATCGTCCAGGACTCTTGGCAATACGCATTAAATATTGGGAGTGATGTTAAACATTCTTGTTTTGTTCCTGACATGAAAGGAAGTGAGTCTAAAATTTCTTTATTAAATGTGATGTTTTATTCCATAAGGAAGAGGATTTCTTTTGATAGATATGCTTTATATGTTAAGGAGGTTGCTTTTTCTTCCTAGTTTTGAGCGAGTGCCATATATCTATATCTGTTTACACAGAAATATATCCATACTTATGTATTGAACTCTTACTAAGGCTTCCTCAGCATCTCTCAAGATAGCATGAAAATTTTCTCCTTCGCTCTATTATATAACAAACTACATAAACAAATTCTCTAATGTTAAACTATTATTGCATCCTTGGGATAAACCCTCCTTAATTCTGTTTTTTTTTTTTTTGTGTACCTTTTATTCAGTTAGATCATATTTCTTAAGTATTTTCACTCTATATTCTTAGGTGCAATTGGTCTCTGATTTTTTTTTACATTGTTCTTATCTAGTTCTGTTAGCATCAAGGTTATATTAGTCTCAAAATAAGTTAGGTGGTTTTCATTATTTGAACCAAGTTGTATAACATAAGGATCATCTGGTAAATATTATGATAATGGGAAAAATCCAAAAAGAAAATTACGCTTGAGCTTATGAAGCATAAACTTATTGTCCTCGTGAAAGGGAACAGTTAGAAAAAAAGGTAGCCCGATCAGCAGGTAGGGATTTAGCCGTCTTGTGTCTCAAGAGCTTTTCCAAGCTCTGGGAAGTGAGATAAAGTATGTGTGCGGTAAATAAATGGACTCAGGTTTTAGACATATAAAATAACTTATAATACTGTTAGGATTCTTACTCAAATTCTATAGGAAGAAAAAAGTCGTAAAAGGTGGGGATTGGAGAATGAATGGCATAGGGAGAGACTGGGCATCTGATATAAGATCTTTCAGATTTACTCCTTGTAAACCAGGGTTTCTTAACTCTGGTAGCATATTAGAGTCACTTGAGGAGGTCTCACAAACACTCATGTCCAGACTCCACCCCAGACCGTGGCAGAGAGACTTTCTGGGCCTGCAAAACAAGCATCAGCATTTTTTAAATCTCCTCAGGTGGATCTGAAACATGGCAACAGCTGAGGACCACTTTCCTTGATCAATCTAATGATAGGACTTTGGGGTTCGTTTACTGGTTTCAAGAAGAATGGGTGTGAAGACCAAGAGAAAGCTCAAGGAATAAATAAGTCTGGATGTTGTGCCTGCCTTCTAGAAGACTGTCCATACTGGGAATTTTCTTTTTACTACTATGAAAAACCTTAACCTAATTTCATATGTAGATTAGTTTACCTACCTACTTTTCAAATATAATTATGTGATCATTGTGGGTTGCAGAGATTAAAAATAAAACACTTCACAATTTTTAAAAATTGTATTCTATTATTAGTTTCAAGCATACAGTACATTGATTAGACATTTATAAAGTTTCTGAAACGGTCCCCCTGATGGCTCTTTCTCTCCACTGGCTCTACACACAGCCATTACATTAATGCTGTCTACATTCCCTG
>NW_011889011.1:1021689-1034024 GCF_000151845.1 Pteropus vampyrus
GATTTCATTTTTTTAATGGCCGAGTAATAGTCCATTGTATATACGAATCGTAACTTCTTTATCCAATTGTCTGATGATGGGCATTTAGGTTGCTTCCGTATCTTGGCTATTGTAAATAGCGCTGCCATGAACATAGGGATGCATAGATCTTTACAAATTATAGTTTTGATTTTCTTTGGATAAAATTTGGTTTTCTTTGTAGATCCATTTTTAATTTTTTTGAGGAACCCTCAGACCATTTTCTACAGCAGCTGTACCAATTTGCAATCCCACCAGCAGTGTATGAGGGTTCCCTTTTCTCCACATCCTCGCCAACACTTGTTCTTTGATTTATTGATGACAGCCATTCTGGCAGGTGTGAGGTGATATCTCATTGTGGTTTTGATTCTCTGATGACTTGTGACCTTGAGCATCTTTTCACGTGTCTAGTGGCCGTCTGTATTTCCTCTTCGGGGAAATAACTTTTCAGATCTTCTGCCCATTTAATTGGATTGTTCGTTTTTTTGTTGTTGTTGTTACTGAGTTGTATGAATTCGTTATATAGTTTGGATATTAACCTCTTATCAGATGTATCATAAGTGAATATCTTCTCCCATTCAGTCGGTTATATTTTTGTTTTCTTGGTGGTTTCTTTTGCTGTTAACAATTTTTATTTTGGGATTTTATCCCTTATGCTCATTTCGTCTGACTAACATTTTATTACACATGCGTCAAGAGCGTTTCTCATTTTCAGTAAATTTTTAATATTTAAAATATTCTGTTGTTTTCATTGTCATAGGGCTATCTTGTTGCATGAACAGTTGAAACATTGTCACTGTTTTTGCCTAAAACAGGCATAATGGGATTAATACTGTTTGCATAAAATTCTTAGAGCCGAGGATAAAAACCTGTCAACATCTTGTCATGTGACCAGCAACTCAATGCCTTCGCTTTTTGCCTTATCTATGAAACTGGGTGATAGGAATGCTTTTGAGCAAAGAATCTTTCACGCAATGAAATGATATTTGAAAAGCTAATAGGACCACAGTTCTGAAGGAGATCATTTTAGTTTTTAAGAAAAAAAGTCTGACTTGGCACTTGCAAATTGGCAGTATGCCTAGCTCTATGAAATGGAGCCATATTCCATTCTACAATTTCAATTTAGTGCTTGACCTAAGTCTCTGAAATATACTTGAGGCAAAAGGAAGAAACTTGTATCCTATATAGCTTAAAAATGAATATTGACTTTGAAAAAAAATATATGTTCAGATATGTCATTGTCCAAACTTATTTGAAACAAAACTTTCTCTTGCCTTCTTATAATCTCTCCAAACTTAGTTAACACTATCATCAGACCGTTGCAACTATAGACCCAGTAGTCCTCGAATGATTATCTCGAAACAATTACTCAAGTAAAACAAACTGTATTCAGGAGAATGCATTTCCTAAGCGGATATTAATATAAAACCAGGGTCAGGTCACTGAGGAAGTAAAATTGTTTTCAGTAAAAGATTACATTATATCAGAGTTCATAAATCTCACTCCATATGGCCATATCAATACAAAATTTTTAACTTCCACCTGCTGCTTTTCAATTTTCAGTTCTTCAAGTCGTCTAGCAACATAATAAAGTTATTCTGCTACTGAAATGGGCAGCACTTCTCCATCAAATGTATATTGTTTTAGGAAAACATCAGTTTCCCTTAAAACTGACATGAAGCATAAAAATACACCATGACGTGCGAGTCTCGTTTTCCTTGCTGCCGCCCTCTGCTCCGCATCTAATTCCTCTGCCCTTCCTCTGCGTTTTGACCTCCGATGCCCACTCAGTGCTCACTCTGAATCCTGTTAACTTTACCTGACTAACACCTGAAATAGTTCTTGCTAAAGATTTTCAAGTAGATGCTCCTAATTCAATTCAAATGTGCTCCTTGTTTTTATTTGTTGTTGTTGTTCATTTTATTACATACCACTTTAAAAGGCGTTTTATTCTATGCTGACATTCATTCAAAGGTTTTATGTGTCTGTTTACAATGTCTCCAAAAAACCTAAATCGCTTCAGGGCAAGAGACCCATATTCCTTTGCATTCGCTACAGTGCCTACTAGAGTGTTAGTCCCGTTGTAAATTCTCATTAAATATGCCTTGCGTTGAGTGTTGCTCTCCCTCCCTGAAATGCCTGCGTCCCCCTTTCTGCTTTTCTGGGGCCTTGATTGGTGCTTTGTGACCGCGTTTTTGACTTCTTCTTCTGCCTTCCTGTTCCGATCGTAACTGTCTGTTTTTAAAGTTCCCTCTGTGGTTATCATATCTGCCACAGTAAGAATTAAAAACACACTATTTATGCAGAATGTAATGCAGGTATCATTCTTGAAAAGCTTCTGAAACGTAATTTGGTAACATACCATTATTCGTAGATATTGGGGCATGAAAATTCAAATGTATTTTCCTCTAATTTCATGGAAAATCCTCGGCATAAACTCAGTTATCTTTAAAATCATGAATGTTTGGAAGAGAATAGTGAGCTAGCCAAGAAGGTAATAGAAAGAGTGGCTGTAGTATTGAAGCATCAATAGTTTATCATCCAGAACTTATTCAACCACAGTTCGTAGGAACGCTACTAAAATGGAGCATCGGTACTAACAAGAGGTTAAATGTGGGTAGAATGACAGGTCAGAAATTCAGCATGAAATTAGACTGAATTTGCTTTGGGCTTTCAAACATCCCTGACGTTCTAGGCATTGTCTCAGGCTATGCTCCATGGGCAGGGTGATGATTATCCAGTGGAATGGAGCCCTTCGTAAGGACAAGAAAGGGGAAATGTTAGGATCCTATTTTGTTGAAAGTTATTTAACCTTTCATTTATTTTCCACTGGTTGATTAAATATTGAGAACTCATCCCACAAGAGCTATCTCAAAATTGATTTTTCCTTAACAGATACTAGAAAAAATATAGATAATAAACACGCACTCATGGCCATCTGCCAGTAGTCCACTGGGTATGTCTTCACCTATGCAGACGTAGGACAGAAACAATGCAGGAACTTCTGTGTCTAAGGAGATCACGTCCTACTGGAACTATTTAATCGAGTATTCTAATAAAAACGAATCTAGCCATAGAGATTTATCATTTTCCACTGTTTAATGCCTGTGACGCCTTAACTGTGCAGTTGATTCAGCTTCCTCTAGCTCGTACCGTGGATGAAGGTGGATGAAGGTGGCCGATCATCGTCATCGTCGTCTTATTCACATGTCAGTAAATGTGCTTCGACCCTCTGCCCTCCGCTTAGGACTGTGCTGGGGTGGTGGGTGAAGAATCATACCAGTGGCTGATAACCATATAATTCTTCATCTAGACCAGGATGCTTTTGAGAGTAATAGGCAGTGCAGTTAATAATTATACAGAAATAATCAGCATATCCGGACCGTTCCAGGCACATCGGGACTTACAGGTTCTCTCACGTACCTCAGCTTCTTTTTCAAACCAAGTCGCTCTGTTTCTTCAGTCTTTTTTAAATTACAAGCCTAAATGTGAATATAGTACTAACTGTGGTCCACGCAGTGTCGTAGACAAAGTGTGCCGGACAGGTAAGGAGGGGGCTTCATGCAGGTTATTACAGTGGGGAGAGTATTCATTCATCGGGAACGTCTCCAAGGTGGGGGCTGGGTTTTTACAGAGGCAGAGTCACCCATGGGCCTCCTGGGAAGGAGAGAGAGGAAGGAATTGGGTCTTCTCTAAAATTTCGAGTGCAAGGTTAGTTTCAGGGAACTGACAAGACTTAAAGACAGAAATTAATTTCTTTTATATTATATGAGTATTAAAAAAAATCAAATAAATGACAAAGTAGATGCAGTTAATTTATAGAGATCAGCCAGTTGCAAGTAGAAATGAACAGGAAATATTTCAAACCCGCACCAACCCCTGTTACAACAAAAAGGAATTCCGAAACAGCGTGGAAATTTTGGCAGGTACATCAAAATATGTAGTATTTGGCGGCCGAGGACCGGGTAGCCCTAGGCAAGGGCCGTTCCCAGACACTAGGAGGCGCCCCGGGCTCAGGCAGAGTGCAACCCCGAGGGACAAGCGAGCAAGTGGGATAGAGAAAGGGAAGGAGCTAGAGAGCTGCGAAGCAAAGTGGACACGGAGCAGTGTCCCAAAGAAAGGCTTCGGCCCCCTAGGCTGCTAACCAAACACAGCGCTTCGCCTGGGGCGGGAGGCAGCTGGGAGCCACTTTCCTTCGGGACCTGGGCCACAGCTCTGTGAGATGCAAGTCCCTGCTCTTTCTAAGCACCCGTAGGCACCGAGGACAGCCATGAGCAGGCTCCTGGGTCACGCCCGTGCCCAACCAGCCCCAGTAAATATGCCAAATGCAAAATGCAGTGCTTTAAAATACCAATTAATTTTCAATTCCCATTTCCCTCTGTAACAGCTTCAGCTTAGCTGACACGTATATTCCATGGTCTGGGAAATCTGGAAACACCAAAACCATCAAAAGAGAGGCCTATGTATGAATAATTTATTATAGTTCTTTTGCTTTGAAAACCTCCTGGCTTCTATTAGCATAATCAGGGGCTGGTTCAGACCCCCCGGGGAGGTACTACGGGAATTTTTTTCTTACACATTAGATGTAAGACATATCCACTTGGGAAAAACTGAGACGTATTTCTAAAAGAGGTACATAGAGATGGAGTTCATTTTATCAAGCTGAATCAGATGAGGTAAGAGGAAAATGTTTGACTGTGATTTGTATATTACCATGTTAAACTCATAAAATTTGAAGAGCAAAAAGGAGATAGACATATTTTGATTTCTCTATCATGGTCAAAGAATGCATTATATGACAATACATGAAGGTAGAGAAAGCCTTTTTAGATGCTATATCAATATATCCAGATATGTGTGATATCAAATAATATAATTTATTGAAAATGTGGAATTAACCTTTCAATAGGAACATATCCTACGCAAATGGGGGAAATACCAGAGAATAAATTTTATACAAAGCAGCGATTCAAAAAGAAAAATACAAAATAAGGCCAAAGATGCTGTTCCATCTTAACCGTCACAAATGCCAACGTTGGCACTCCTCAGGAGGCATACCTGAAACCCAATGGGACGGAGACTGTCACTAGCACAGGGGACCTCAAATGACAAACTCGGTCTCTTTTACTGTTAGTTTCCTCACTTGTAAAATAAGTGAGAGACCGAAATCTCCCCCTCCGTGTCCACCAGCTCCGGGAGGCCACCAAGAGCTCCGGGACCTGGTTTGCCTCTCTCAGACACGCCCAGGTGCAGAGCCCTGGGCCTCCTATAGCCAGGTGCACAGTCTTCAAGTTCCAGGCACTGTTTCATTCTGAAATCCTTCCTCTTTCCCAGCCGTGCGGAACAGAATATAAACCCCCAGAAGAGGGGGCTTTTTCACAGGTGTGTCCCCAGGGTTTACAGCAAGACCTGGCACATGACAAATATGCAACAAATACTTGTTGGATCAATTAACGGTTAATTTTGAAGCCTTTAATTGTCTAAGTGATACGCTCCTTGTTCCATTTTTTTTTTGGGGGGGGGGGAGGATTCTAGTTCTGCCCTAAAAACATGTTCTAAGGCATTTCTACTGAGGAAAAAGATAAGAAAAAAGGAAATGGACAAAGAGCCTTAAAAGTTGCAGCTAAAAGGCCCAGATGTCAAGTGTTTGCCAGCACAATCAAAAATGCCTTAGCGACACCCCAAGATTTGTAGTCCCGTCATTTGAGCAATAAAATATCCACCGCTCAACCTCTCGAAATAGACAGCGGAGGAGACGGGAGGAGAGGGACGTTTGCGACCTTCTCTGTCCTTGGGGAGCGTGGCGGCGCTGGGTTCCGTTTCTCCCAGTCGTCCCCTAGTACGCAATCAGCAGGTGCCACATCGCTATTTTAGTTCCCTAACCCACTAAGCTCAGAGGCAGGGCCTCCCTCTGAGAAGGCTGATGACAGAACCAAACTTACGCGCGCGCTATGCAGAAGACGGAGAGACTCTGGCGCCACGTGCGCAGTGTCCTCGAGGAGCCCGCACAGAGACACCGTCCCACTTACAAGAACCCCGGGTGGCCAGAGGACGAAGAATACAAAACAGAATAGAGGTCTGGGTTTGTCCTCTGGAAGGACACCGATTATTGTAACCAACCATAAGACCAACAGAAGGACAATCGCATTAAGGATGTGCTTGTTTCTACATGACGGAATGGATGGAATGTAGTGTCAGCATCTGTTCAACACAAGACCTGAGCAAAAAAATAGCTTTTTTTTTTTTTTTTTTCACGCAGGCATCCCTCTTTTAAAAAGCGTTAGTGTGACATGAGCACACACGAGCAGAGTAATTTGATGCACATACTGTGACATAACCGTGTGGCTGTGTTTTTCGCACCAGTGACAGCATCGAGTTTTACCTAAGCCCCGTGCCCCCCAAAACAGCACTGGGTAAGAAACATCCCCTGTCACGGAGCCAGGGCTCGATGAATATTTGCTGAATGAATGAATCTCCTGAATAAAGAGGATAGTTATCTCGCAAAGGTTTTAGGAAAATTATAAATGAATCTGTGTAAACACTACACGCTTGGCGTCTGCTAAGTGCACGATAGTTATTATTCTTGATATTAATGACAGCCCATTAGGAGAAAGTTCTCAGAAGCTCACATATGAACTGGACCCAGTGGCTCTAATCGTAGTAAGGGTGAGAAATTTGGGGAAATGTGCTTCATTATCGTAACCCAGCATTGTATATCATGCTTTATGAAACTGTTGTTTGCATAGATACTAAGAGTTAGGGAGCAGATGATGGCCCCCTTCATTGAACCCTGGAATCACAGTTCTGGAGCGCATTTTTATTTCCCGTTGGGTGGAAGACGTAGCGCCAGCTTCCGTAAGATGCATTCAATGCACAGGCCATTGAAGTCAGCTCTTGGTCTGTTTCTATTTCTCTTCTCTCCTTCCGGTACATGTTGGTGAATCAGACAGCGCCCCCTGGCGGCGGGGTGACCCTCCCCGAGGCAGGTTGGTGAGGCAGGGTGCCCAGCCAAAGCCCGAGGCCTCACCTGAGATAGATGGGCATCAGCGCCTAGGTTCATTTTACAAATTTTCCGTTGTCCCGGAAGAACTCAGATTTGGGGAGCTGCGTGGGGAACCCAGTTTGGCCAGTCTGTCTGAGAACAAGGACGGTTCAAAGCTTGTTTACTCAGATGTGCATCTCCGTAATGATATCAAAGAAGCTAAATCCCCAGTGACCCCTGCGGTCCCCATTTCTCCATCCTTATTCATGAATTTAACTGCCCCTCGCTATGTGAATATCGGGGCGATTTCTGACTTCGTCCCAGGTGTAGGTTACTGCAAACTGCTTTAAAACCTCATGGCACGTGGGAAGGCCTCTCTGCCTCAGTGCTGCTCCGGACTGAGCCCGAGGGAGTGCCGGCGTCCCTGCTGACGCGCCCCCTTTAACTTCTGGGGGAGGGTCTCCAGTGGCTTTTGTCACTATTGCTCAGAGCTTCCCATTTTGCCTCACGGCACACAAGGAAAAGTGACGACGTGTGTAGGTCTCACCGGCGTGGACAGAAACGCTGCTTCTGGACGGAGGCCGGATCCTGGGGCCACCAGCCTGGACACGCTGGCTGTGCCCTCGTCCATGGTGGCCCTGAGTTCCCAGGGAATCGCGTCCTTGGCCTGGTGTGAGCACTCAACCATAGCCCCCTCCTAAACGTTTAGAGCGTCTTGGTCTTGAGTCAGAGAGAGTAGGTCCGAGCCTTGACTCCAGCGCATTAACCGCATGGTCCTGGCTGAGCTTTCCTTTGTCCAGGCTGCGGTCTTCTCGTTTCCATCAGAGGCTTGTGCTGTGGGAAATGCTACCCCATCGACGTCTCCAGAAACGTCAGTTCTTCTCACCCTCGTTATTCACAGCAATATTATTTAAATTGCAGACTCCGTAACACGTTGCACACGCTGTGACAAGCGCATGCCCCTCACGCCTCCGCCCACGTCCCGCACCGGGAGGCCAGCGGGCGGGGGACCGGGCCCCCTCCCCGGGGCGTTGTCCCTCTGTCCCCTCACACGTCCCTGTGTCCCGGCCCTGCGTTTCCTCAGCTTCAGGCCCTGCAAACACGGACGGCTCCGCGGCCTGAGCTCACTGTCCTGCGCTCTGGGCTGCGGCAGCTTCGAGCTGCGTGTGCCATTTCAATTAATATTGTAATTAATTAAAATGCAAGAAAAGAATCAGGCCCGCAGTCGTACGAGGCACCTTTCAGGTGCTCTGGAGCCACGTGCGGCCAGTGGCCAGCGCACGGTCAGAGCTGACATTAAACGTCTCCATGGAAGTGGAAGTCGCAGCGGCCACTCCTGTGAGATGACCCTGACGATGGCCGCTCGGTCTCAGCACGTCGGTCCCACTGCCAGGGTCACTTAGCCGTGTGACGAACTAGCCGATCACATGTCTCAGGAGCAGTGCGTTCTGCGCTCATCCGGCAGACGTTCGCTTTCGCTTTCACTCTTCTCGATCATTTTTTCAAATAGGTAATGAAGGAAAAAGTTGTTGCCTCTGTTTTGGAAGACCCTTTCCCTCCTTAAGACTCGGTTGTTTCTTTTTGTTCATTGTGCTTCGTGCTTATTACAGGGTGATGGGGCCACCGAGGTATGAACCACATTTGAACCGGCGGTGACTTGATCACACTACACTTTGGAATAATTTAAATATCCTAGACGGGAGATGGATTCAGATAAGGAAAGGATAAGATGAAGAAGTTTATTCTCAATTATCCAAGGAGAATAAAAAGAAAAGAGAGAACAGTCGTGAGGGGTTTTAGTGGCTCAAAATCTGACGACTAATAACTGATTAACTGGCTGTCTGACGAGACGGAGAAACTACCTTCCGTGCTCCCCGACTTTGAGATTGGGTAGCTGGGAGTATAATGGCGCCAGTGGTTTGCACAGAGGGAGGTCGTGGGCTCCACTGGCTTTCGAGGTATAGTAATGTCGAGTTTGATTTTGGACATTCACGGGAAGCTTAAATTATGCAATCCTCTTAAGCTTTTCTGAGTATGAATTATTAACCCCGTGTGACCTTATCTTTGTAATTACTTATCTGGGTAAAGCCGATTTAAATATGGTAGCAGACTATCCCTCAGCCTCCTTTTCTCTAAGGATCTCGCGTCATCGGTAGCACTCCTCCACAGATTAAAGATGAAAGTGCATTTCACTAAAGGGAAGAGCTGACAGGAGACTGCACCCATTTTGGCAGAAAACTTAACATTCAGCCTCAACCTCAACCGAGGAAGCTGTCAGATGAGAATGCGCATCTCATGAGGAATGCAGGGTGGAGGAGGTGCTCTCGCTGGGCCAGAAAGCCGAGGGCCGGACGACTGGATGACTGGACGGGCAGGTGCCCTAACTGGGGCAGGTGCCCTAACTGTCCCGGGCAGGGCTCTCACTGGATGACCCAGTGAGCATTTTTCTCTCTCTCTCTCTCTCTTTTTTTTTTTTTTTTTGCTTTCTAATATTTGAAATGGGAATTTTGGCTTAGATAAAATCACAGGGCATTTAATAAATGCACCATGAGCGCAAGCATGGCGTGCTGTCTACATCTGGTCGTAAGGACTTCATAAAGGGAGGAAGATGGGGGATATTGAAATGTGCCCGCGCCCTCTCGATCTCCCGGTGCTGTCCGGCGACCTTCCAGCGAGCGTCCCCATGCCTCCTGTTCCGTCACTGGGTTTTAGTAAGGAACATGGGGCTGGCCACCTGTGATCTCACAGGTAGCCCCTCCCACCCCAGTTGATGCAATAATGTGCCAACACGCAAGTCTCCCGAACCAGCCAGCTTACTGACCGAGATGCCTCGAGTGCCACCTGCAGAGCCGCCCACCCCTCTGTAATGACACTGTCTGTCCTTCCCACTGGGTCGTCTGCCCGCTCAGCCTGGGGGTTTCCTTCGAGATGACCTTGCTATGGGGTAGGAGGTGGCAGACAATGTGGAGGTGTTTGCATGTGGGGGGCCACGGCCTCCCTTGCCCCTCAGCACATAGAAGAGAGACTTCCCATGCTGGCTCTGCCAGTCTCTGGCCAGCTATGCCTGGCATGCGAAGGGCCGGCCTGAAGGTTACAGGAGGCTTCCTTTTTATCATCAAGTAACATGATAAAAACAAAATTGAATCTGTCAGATCTTCATGCCAGAGTTTCAAATATTGCTAAGGCTCCTTTAAAACTGTCCGTGCTAAGAACATGTTATAAAAATGCGTTGTTTTTGTATTTGCATACTCCTGTCTGCCTCCTGACGTTCTCAGTGGGCTTCCTTCTGTGTCCTGAGGCGTTGGGACCAGAGCTAATGGAATGAGTTCACCCGCCACCTCCACTGGGCAGCCACGGTCTCTGCCCTGAAGCCAAGAAGGCTTTCAAGCGTTCCCCTTAAGTTCCGAAGTGGAGACAGTTCTAATTCAAGGAAAATCAAGAAACGGGATAATGTCGAGCTTTGCAGACAAAAGGATCGTCATCTCCCAGAGTCCTGAACAAAGAAGAAATAGGATTCAGTGGGACCCCTGCTTCCCCCTTGAACGGCCCAGAACTTTCCTGCCTCCTCGGAGCAGAGCTGAGCTCCACTAGGGGTGCTTCAGGCCGGAAGTTCTTCGGGAAGAGCCCCGCACTGGGCGCCTCTCCAGGCCTCACCCACAGGGTCCGTGGCCTTGAGAGGCCTGGCTCATTCCCACACAGAGAGCAAGCTCCAGGTCGCTGCTTGTTTACTCCACGCCGGCGGCCACGGCCTGGGACTCTGTGCCCCGCATTCATTCCGGCCGTACCCTCAACCCGTCCCCACCCTGGGGCGGCGGCTCCCCGACCTCCCTGTGTTTTGTCGTCCTGGAGCCTTGCGCACCCTCTAGCCCTGTCCTCTCCCTCCTGGACCAGACGAAGCGTGCTGCGGCCATCGGCACCCAGCACTGCTCCGTGCCAAGGCGCATCCTCGTCGGGCCCCTCGCAGGGTCCAGTGGGGTCCCCCAGGCCCCCGCGTGTTGCTCCTGTGCCACTCCTGCCCTGGGGCTCGGTCCTTGAAATGGACACAGTCGGGCCCCTGGCTGCCCTTGTACCCCGAACGTGAGGCCCAATTGGGTGAACCTGAGTGTCACGTGTGTGCACCGCATCTCTGCCCCACTGCCCGCGACACCGGCCGGCCAGAGGGGCAGGTCCGCAGGGGACGCCGGGCTGGGAGGCGGGAAGCGCAGGATGAGGGCGAGGAGGCCACGGCCCCAAACTCTGGGGCCTGGGCTGACTCACTCAGGCCGAACACCTTGTCCACGATCTCACGTGAGCCCCACAGCAGCCCTCGTCACAGAGTGATGCCGACCTGTGCTACCTGCTCGGAAAGTCAGGTGTCTAGGGGTAACGTGACCTGCCCCGAGGTGGTGACCTGGAGTCATGGCGGGGGGGGCGGGGCACGGGCTGGACATTAGTCTATAGTGACTGCGAATCCCAAGTTTTGGCCACCCTGCCTTGATAAACAGGGCGCCCTCTGTTAAGGGATGGGTCTGCTCTTAGAAGCATTTTGGACAAGTTACTTAATTCTGTTCTGAGGAATATATAAAACTTAAATCATAGCATAGGATTAAACAAATCAATGTGTATAAAGCAGTACAATAGTGCCTGGTACGTAGTACACACTCAATGAGCATCACCTACTTTAGCCGCCATGTAGTAACAGCAGTGCACCCCGATAGGAGTGACTAAGAAATACACGAGGTGGGGCCCCCGTCTCCCCCCCGTTCTGTCCTGGGCAAGAGGCTAATACTGAAAAAGGAGACTCATGCAAACCTTTTCTTTTCCTAATGACTTCCTGTCACTACTATGATCAGCGTCTCAGAAATAACAGAAAAAGACCCATTATGCTCACTTCTTCAATAAGATTACCTGCGCTCCTAGCTCTGGACGCATTAGGAAAGCTTTCAGGACTACTACGTCCAGTCCTTTCATGTGATGAAGACCAGAGACGCAGCTGGAACGCAGTCCTCCCGCAGGCCCACTTGCCACATGGACAGGCCGAAGCCCGAGCTCTTGGGGGGACCTCTTCTTACCGTTAGCCTCTTACGACCCCTACCCCGTCGTTTGGGAACACATCCACATTAGCTGCTTGCTCCTTTTCCCTCTGGATCTGATTTAAAAAAAAAAAAAAAAAGCACCTAGGAAATTAAGAAATGTACCAGTTGGAACCCTGCAGTGGCCTAATGCTGAGGCTGTGAATGAGGTTCCAGGAATAAAGACTTAATTACATGAGTCAAAGTTTGATTTAAATTGTAAATTCTCTGTTGATACCTAATTTCAACCTCAGTTTAAGTGAACTGAATGTTAAAGAACAGAC
>NW_011889011.1:1034747-1039072 GCF_000151845.1 Pteropus vampyrus
GGGCCGGCCTCCAGACAGGGGCTTTTGGTGTCTCCTTCTGTCCTCTCTTTGTTTCTGAATTTTTTCTCAGCTGTTAGGCCACGGAGGAACCCCGGGGAGGTATGCGATGATGGTAATCGTCTCTGGTTCGCAGTTAGAAAATCACGATTTGGAAGAACACGGTTTAAAACGCGTCTGTTTTACATCCGTCCACGTTCTCTGGACTCTTGTCCGTGCTCGCTTAGTGCGAGGTGATAAAACTGAAAATCGATTGCGTGTGGGAGGCCCGGTTTAATCCAGGCCACTCCCGCTGACGCTTTGAACCGGATTATGGGGGGCGGCTCCCGTCGCAGAGCCGGTGAGCCTGGGCGAGGCCCGCGGCTTGGGGCTCACGTGACCGCCTGGGGCTCACGTGACCGCCTGGGGCGGGGCCGCTGGGACTGCGCAGGAAAGAAGGAATAACAACAAGTCACTGGGAGAACAGGGGGCACGGAGACGGCGCACGACGGAGCGTCGCCCGTGCGGGGCCCGGAAGGGAAGCCCCCCGCTCACCGTGCCCTCTGCGACAGCCCCGTAGACCACCTCTGCAGAAAGGAGGTGGCACCTGCCCCCCGCCCTTTTTAAAGACAAAAGCCTGTTTTCTTTGTGGCAAAAAGGGCATTTCAAAGACCAAGAGAATTGCTGGCTGGCAGGTGACCAAATACGCACCAAGAAAATGCCGGCTGTCGGAGAGACCGGGCTGCGTTCCCGTGGGAGGCTTGGAGTGGAGGGTCTGTGCTGGAAGCTGCACGCTCGCTGTGAGCTGTGATGAAGCTCCCGCCGCCCGTGAGCGTCTGCAGAGCCTCGCGGCCCAGACAGAGCCCGTCCACGCCCCCCAAAATCAAACTGCAAAGGATCGTGTGTCTCGAGCTTGCAGGCATTCTCCCCGCTGATATACGCAGGATAACTCGGTTGCAGACCGAGGTGAAATGTTACATTTCGGCCGAGCCCCGCCCAGTCCCTTCACCGATGCAAATAAGGCGCGGTGCCCCTGTCCCGTACCCCCCCACCCCCGTCGAAGCCACCGTGCACCCGAGGACGCGGTGCAGGCACACGGTGTGTATGAAGCATCCGCCACTGCCAGCGCGCGGGCCTTACATCACTGTCGTATTAGTCTAAGCAGAATAGAGCAGATTGTTTATTTTGGTTTAGCTCCGCTTCAGGCTGTAACATCAGCTGTAACTCCTAGAGTGACAAATTCCAATGGCAATGTCACAGATTAAACAAGGGTACTCAGATCTCCGAGCATGTTTCCCCGTGGGGGGAGGGGGTGGCGTCTGGGTCTGTGTGCAGAAGCGTGCCTGGTGCAGGCAGCCCTTTCCTCTCACGTTGATGGGTGACAGTCATAGTTTCCTGCGGGTTACATAAGCCAAGCCTTTCATTTCTTTGAAAACACTCATCTGAGATGATTTCTCCCTTATCCTTAGAGCATATTTAACTCTTTTCATATTTCACACTTTAACGAATTTGCAGGGAAGTGTTAGCTATGACACTCCAGGGATCGGAAAGAAGGAGTGCCCTCAGGGCGTGGCAGACACCCTGGCGTGCCCTGTCCCCTGCGGGTGAGGACTCCTGGGGGTGCGGGGAACTCACGTGTTTATCCTCTGCGTTTAATTGTCTCATGGCGGTGCAGGGCAGCTGGATCCTGAGACCACTCTGCACGGCCTGCGGCAGGCCGTGGGGTCTGGCACCCAGCTGGCGTCAGCCCAGGAACCCCGAGTGGGGGCCCTGGTCGTGAGGGGCCCACTTCCATGGCAGGCACCGCTCCATGCGAGCCAGGGTGTGGCTTCATCTCTTCATGCGTTCACCGACACCCTCACGCTGCTCTGCGGGCGGGCATTGTCATCCTGACTTCGCAGGAGACGCCCTGCACCCCACTGAGTGAAGCGCCTCCCTGGAATGCAGTGTCTACAATGTAACAATCTCTAGCTTCCGGCCGGCTCGTTCTTAATGAGCGTTTGCATTTCTCAGGTAGGAGGATAATTATCAAGAATCTGATCTCACCGAAGTTATTATTCAAACTGAGCATCAGTCGATTGCCTCTTCCCAAATCGGAGGTGGGTAGGGGATTTCGGAGATGGGCGAGGCCTGGGGTTCCCAGGCGGTTTGGAGCGTGTGAAGACGGGCTGTGCGCCCTGGCCTTTTTCCGGTCGGTCAGGTGTGGTCTGACGGACGTTTCGCGGCCATCTCGCACACCTCTCTGCTCCTAAATCCGCCTACACGCGTGCGAGTGATGGGGACAGCTTCCGCCGACACCGCAGGCAGAGATGCGGAGATGGGGCCCTGCCCCCCGCCCCCTGCCCCGGAGACCCCGCCCTCACGTGCCCCACTAGGCTGCTCTCTCGGGCTGGGACGCCTTTTTAACCATGATGCTCTTCTTCTCAATGTCGTTTAGTGTTCAGTTGTTTTACAAGTCCATAGTAGCGTGTTTTCAGAATAATCGCTTTCCCGTGGATTCAGCACCAATGTCATGAACCTTAGCTCTGGAGTAATGAATGTGAATTCCTTGAAGGTAGTAGGTTAACTATGAAGAACATTTCTAAAATGAAGAACTCAATGGAAAATCCTGGTAGAGTACCTAGTGCTCCCTGCCGGCCTGCTGCGTGGACTCCAGCTGCCTCCTGCTTCCAGAACACTCCGCGCCCACAGCTGTGGGCCCAGCAGCTGGGCCCTGGCCCCCATCATAGGCACCGACCTCAAACTCAGCTACTCCAT
The DNA here is from genome assembly GCF_000151845.1 of Pteropus vampyrus. Classification (NCBI taxonomy): domain Eukaryota; kingdom Metazoa; phylum Chordata; class Mammalia; order Chiroptera; family Pteropodidae; genus Pteropus; species Pteropus vampyrus. The sequence goes on from NW_011889011.1 coordinate 1,037,481, forward strand.
TATTTGAAAAATGGATCCGATGCTGCAGACTCAGCTAATTTCTCCAGGATCCTGTAAAGGAAGTCCTACTCCAACTGCTCACTCCACCCCACCTACACCCCCAGAAATCAGGGGAGAGTCAGAGAAGGCAGTGTGGGGAAAGGGTTCTCGTGGTGTTGGAACCAGGGAGGGCAGATACGAGAACGTCAGGGTCGAGGCCCCAGAGATGGAGACACAGACCTGGAATGGCATCGGGTTGCACAGCGTAGGCATTTCGGGCAAAACCTTTGCATTTGCGTTTTCCCGGGCTAGGGATTAGAACCTCACATCGTAGGCAGCCTGACTAATCTCAGCTGCTCTCTCTCTCGAGTGAGCCTTTCTAAAGGTGTTAAGCGTAAGGATTAGGAAATAACTCAGCCCTCGGGGCACGTACCTAGCCCAGGGAGAGCCAGGTGGCCACCCAGGAGGCTATGTCTGCACAGTGCCCACCCAAAGACTCCAAAAATGGGGGTCCCCCGGGCCCAGCTCAGTCTCCCCTCCTGTAGTCCCGGGCTCCCCTGGCTTGTAGGCCATCCCTGCAAGGTCAGTCAGAGAGGGAGGAGGCCTGAGCAGGGCGGGCATGTGACTCTACCCCATTCGCCCTCAGCCCGTGTGGACATCGGGCTACCTATAATGGGCAAATTCTCATACACATTGCTGTGTGACCTGGGGCACGTACCTTCCCCTTGACTGCCAGCTATAAAGTAGGGGTCGTAAGAATACATCTCTTATGGCTTCATTCTTAAAGGGGTCCAGGGGGAGGGACAGGGGATCCCTGCCCAGCCCACTTCCCTCCCCGTTGACCCAAGCAAGGCCTTTGTAGAGACATTTCCACTTGTCACAGCTCACAGCTCAGGGTGGGGTGCTGTTGACATCTAGCATGTCAAGACCAGAGATGCTGCTAAACATCCTGAAATGCCCAGGACAGCCCACAACGAAGAATTCCCCACCTGCCCCCAGTGTGAACAGCACTGTAGCTGAGAATCCTGTGCTGGGTGACGCGTCAGTGCGTGCGAACACATCGTGGGTGTGGGGCCCCGGGAAGCTTAGGGACCTGCCTCTGTTACGTCTTCTCGCATATTCCCGGACGCCGATCTTTCACGGTCCCATGAACGTCCTTCTGAAGCCGTAAGATGTTAAAAAGCTATGTATCTCTATGGGATCTCATAAAGCTGTGTTAATTTTGAATTTTAAAATTCAGGCATCCCTAATACACATTTGCGTTTTTCTTGACCTTTCCCTTTTGGAAAAGTTGTTGCTAATTGAAAAGTGTCACGAGTAAATGATGAGGCACAAATGACCTGAAAAGGAAGAAATTCGTGAATCCAGTGACCCACTGGTACCAGATGTGTCCCACTGTACATAAGAGGCCAAGGCAGTCCTACACCAGGAGACGTTCTAAATGGAGGTGAACCCCAGGATCCCAGCGGTGGGAGATGGCCTCGGGCAGATCCCCTGGGACCTTGGTGACTCTTGGCAGGTCTGGTGTGGCTGTGGCCACAGCTGTATTTGCTACCAGAAGCCCTCCCTTCCGGGGTGTAGAGGGGCAGCTGCAGGCCCCACCTGTGGTGGGG
>NW_011889011.1:1040021-1052303 GCF_000151845.1 Pteropus vampyrus
CTGCCGTGGTGTCAGGGATCAGGATGTCACTCTTTGTCCTCTAATGGACTGGGTGCCGTTAGAAGGAGACTGTGGACGCCACACACCGAATCTCACCCTAAGAAGCAGAGAGACGGCCGAGGGCGAAGATGCCTTGCATCAAGTCACAGTGTCCAGGGAAACCTTTGCATGAGTGAAGCCGAAGCATATGACAGACCAGGCGGCATACGGAGACTAATCCCAGCGCCTCCTAACTGTGGAGCACGATTTGGGGCACGTTGATTTTACTTTGCCAAGACTTGCCTCACCCGAAAAAATGGGATAATGAAGTGTAACCCCTAAGGTTCCTGTGTGAGGGAAACGAGAGACCGTGGCGGAAGGCACGGCTAGGGAGACGGCCAGAGCAGGGCGCCCGCATTCCCCAGCTCCGGCCTCGGTCAGAATGTCCAGAGCAGCGGCCACCCGGCCCCGTGCAAATCGGGGGTTGGACTTGCTACATAAATTACAGTCCCCACCTGAGCCCTTGCATTGGCACCTAGAGGCAGATAGCACTAAGTGGCATGAAGGCTTAGAGGTTCGGGGGCTCTAAAATGAAGTCCCCGAAACCGACGCTGTCACAGCAGCTTCGTGGGCGCCTCCATGTGGGCCGAGGGGACGGGCCGCGGCTTCCTGTGCCCGCTGGCAGAGCGCGGCAGGCGTCCTGTCCACCGAGCTTTGGCTGGGGGCCACTGAGCCCGTCTGCCCAGAGGCCGTGTCCCGACAGTGGCGTCCCTCAGCGGGCAGAGGGCCCTTTCGGCCAAAGCGCCCCCAGGAAGTCGCCTCCAGCTCCGGCTTTTCCGACGTGACCCACTTGCCTGATTTTCAGGCCGCTGGAAGTGCAGACCCCGGAGACAGGTGAGAACTGCCAGAGCCTGGATCTGTAAAATCATCTCCGAGGAAAAAAGGGACCTGTGACACAACCAGGGCCACCCGTGCCGCGTTCTCCATGGATGGTCCCGCAGACTCTGGCTGGCCAGTGAGCCCCTGCGTGTGGAGAACTTGCACTTGACAACGGCCTGACCCTCTCCCAACCGAGCAGAGTCAGGAAGGGTGGAGTGTGGAGCACTTGCTTACAAAGGGGAAGAGGGACAGGAGGCAGCGGAGGCAGGACAGCTCAGCCAGCAAGCTTCGGACGGGAGTGTAACCGCGTGGGACCCGTTATCGGAGGAGGTGGCGCCGACTCCGCCGTGCCCACGCCTGTCGCTGTCCACTGAGCGTCTGAACCCCAAAGTCTGTGTCTGTGATGCTCTTGGGAATGGGGAACTGTGTCAAAGATTTACTCTAAAATAAAGATGCTGGAAGATGTTCGGATGTGTGTGAATGCCTCTTAGGTCGGGTTCTTTATTTTCTGAAAACAGCAGAAAAATGAGAACGATTAGTCTTAGTAAAGCTTTATCGTGACTTAATCGACCACATTTAAAATTATTTGAGGAGAGGAGCTGATAGTTCTCTTGTTGTCCACAGTCCTTCGCTGGTTACCCAGAAGTCGCGTGTCTGTAGGACTTGATTGAAGGAAAATGTTTCTGTGTTCAGATTTTTACTCTCAAAACATAGTAAGGGGCGATTTCTTCCTTCCTAACGGTCTTGATCTGGTCCTTTTATTACACAGACACATAATCACAGGAGCAAAACTGTAGCACAATTTGAAATCAGTGAGCAGAACAATGGCATTCTGAAAAAGGGGAAGAAAGTGAATGGACACTAAACCTGGCAAATCATCAGTAAATAAACGTGGTCGGAAACAACATCCTATTGTCCTTTACCGATCTGAACAAACGAGCTACAATTTAAAATGGCAAATCAATTTAGGGGAATCCGAGATAGAGCACTAATTTCTAATCCAGATGGGCTATATTTTCAAAACTTCGGCGACACAGATATACAGACGTGTCTGTTCTTTGGCTACTTACCTGCACTGATGATTTGCTCAGCATCTAAAAGATGTGTCTTTTACGCTCTTCTGGCAACTGCGTTAAAAACACACCAATTGGAGAAGCTCGGTTCCTCGGAGTGTCTGTGACCTGAGAGGACAGTGTCATTTGAAAATGACAGCATTTGCAGGCCTTCGGATTAGCGGCCCGCCTTCGATAGCTCGTGCTCCTGTGACCGAGCGAGAGGAGCACACACGTGGTTAAGGACCCTCTCACTCCGGACAGGAAAAGACGGGTTAATAGTGACCGCTGGCTGGCCATGGAAGTCGTGCCACTTAGGCGGACAGAAGGGATTCCGGGGCTCCTTTTGTAAACGCGTCCCGCAGACCCGCAGTTCCGAGACTCCTCATCACAAGAGCACTCCTGAGGCACCGGCCTGGAAGCAGTTCTGTGCCACCTCGTTGGGTGATGTCCCGACACTCCAAATGCAAATTAAAACGGCATGCTCCGTGGGGTGCGTATTTCCACGAGAGAGGGGCGCACAAGTCTTCCTGTCCGGGGAGGCCTGTTGCAGTCACGTGCGTTTGAATCACTTTCTCTGAGACTGGGTGTGCCCGTTGTCCCGTGCCCCGGGTTTAATTTGCGCTGTGTCAGAAAGGCCACCAGCAAGTGCCCTCGGTGTCTCGAGAGAGGAGGTGGCGGGTTCGGGCTGCCGCCGGGTTCGGATTCTGTTCTGGCATGTTCGGAAATCGTGTCGCGGCCATCTGTCCGGAATTGACTGGGCGGCTCGCCCTGTCGCAGGGAGAGGCGCCGTCACCCCTTTTCATGGGAGTAAAGTGACGGTGAGCAAAACGTGGCTGCAGAAGTGCACAAATTGAACTGTTGGGGAGCCTTCACTCCGCGTTGGGACAGTGATAGGTTTTCTGCAAGGATGACCAGAAACGCTTCGTTTTCGCTGCAGTCATAGAATGCGCGTGTCTCTGTGTGTAAATGCCTACACCTGTCGTGCATTTATCACGGCCCAGCCCAAACTCTGCCTCGTCAAAATGGACTCTAGTCTCCTTCTTCAAGCTAATAATTTATTTTAATACAGTTTTGTTCTCTTTCAGATTTTATTTTAAATTGAGAACATTTTCTACCTTTTAACTAGATTCCGATGATCGTTTTCATTCAGCATGTCGAATTTCGGAGCAGAGCAGTGACATGAAATCCTCTGATGCCACAGGGTTTCGATGTGGGTGATCGTGGAAATGACAGCAGCTGGCAGTAGCGAGTGTTCCCTACATGCTCGATGGCCAGAACTTTTTCTTATTTCAGCCAGAGTCTTCCACAGAACAGAACCCGAGGCAAGAATTTATTCCTTTATTTGGGAAGTGGCAGCCCAGGGTGGCTGGCGTGAAAAATAATAGGGAATTAAGCAAGAAACAGCCGCTGAGTGCGTCCTTGTGGGCTACAACTTCACAGGAGCATAAGGAGACACAGCTGGTTTCCTAGCAGGTGTGTTTGTATGGCACAGTGACCTTCTGGGGAAAATTCTAAGGAAAAAAAACACAACGTGGATATCCCTCAGAGTACAGAAAGGAGAACTTTACCTGCCAGCTCCCTTCCATCTCTCATCACCTTTGATCAAGGTGTGCCCCTCGGAGAGCTGAAGGCCTTGTGTTTCCAACGCGCATCACCTGCTTGCTTTGCCAAACCCCATGCTCGGGAAGTTAGGACATCTCATTCAAGTTTGAGGAAGCTCCGTGCTACAAAGGGCTCCTTGTATGGGGTTGAGGGCAGGTAAAGCCAAGACTTTAACTTGGATTGAGGTTAAATCTCAAAGAATTTGAGCAGGACACTCCCTGCAAAGTTGGCCATGGTGATGAGCAGCTGAGTACAGACATGTTTTTGACGTAACAAAGGTGGCCGAGGAGACCAGAGAAAGCCCAGAAGCAGAGACAAATTCAGATTTTATAGGATCTAAGATTATGTCATTGGGAATGGGGGCTCTTTTAGAAAAAGAATACAAGATCGTTACTATAGTTGAGAATGAGAAAACAAATCATTACAGATTATGAGTTCTAAAAAAATCAACAGATACCATAAAAATGACACCTGTAGAAAAATGGCATCGTGTATATTTGTATTTCCTAGGCTGTAATACCCTTTTCTCTACACTTTTTGGTTGCATGCTCTTCGATGACCTCATGAAAATGACTTCTGTGGCATCATTTTCTAGAGAAAGAAGAGAAAGATAACTTCCTCCTTCTTAGCATGGTTGATTAAAATTTATTTTTTATCATCGATGGTTTTAGAAAGTAACTTTCAGTTTCACGACTTCTTTTTGGAAACGACAAATTTTAGGCTTGTGTTAAAATTTGAGGAAAGCTCTAGTTATTGTCTTTTATAAGATCTCTAAGATTTCAGAGCATTTGAACTTTTCTGGCATATTGACTACTCCTGCATACTCGATATATTGACAAAAATCATCAATGAATTTCAGTGTGTTCCTTATATTGACATATTATGACTTTGATGTTATTTTTTTCAATGTTAGTATATCATGTCAAATCAGCAAAACATTTAAATCTTTTTCCAATATGACCCTATGATTATTTCTCTTCATTGATTATCAAATAATCGAAAGGCCTATTTATTGCTACGTAGAGTTCTTTATTGATGAATAGTGTATTTCCTTAGGCATTTGGCTAGATTGTAACAATTTGTGTACTGTTTCATCTCCACCTCAGATTTCTTGAGATTAAGATGTCAGATGCAGTTAGATATGATGTAGCATATCAGGACACATAAAACATGCAACTCCAATGTCGCGTGCCATAGTATTGCTACAGGTATCTGCTCGTCAAATGCACACATGCAAGTAAATTCTATTGCAAGTGATTTCCTTTATAAAAGAAAAAAAATTATGTGTGTTTCGTTTATAATTATGTACTCTGCATTATCAAGTACATTCCTATCCAAAAAAGAACTTCTGTTCGGTGAGGTATTGCTGATAATTGTATACATCTGATGCTCAGAGGAAATATTTACAGACTGGCTTCTGGCTCCTGAAATTTCACACCTGCCTTCTTGCCCCCACCCACATATTTCCAGTGCTGACGCTGGGTGTCATATCGTAATGCTGATTCTGACCCCCAGCCGTGGCAGTGGGTGGACGTGCTGGTGCAGTCAGTGCTTGAGGACCCCTGGAAAGCACTCATGTAGTGAAATGCCTGGCAGCGAGTCAATTTAGTGAAGAAATAACCCTCATACACAGAGCTCACGAAATGACAAGCAAAATGTACGTCCAGCTCAAATTCCCCTTAGCTAGTCTCCAAATGCACATTCCCACACCAATACCGTCTAGCACAGGGAGATTCTGCAGAAGGGTGCTGGAGTGCAAAAGTCATCTGTCCTTAACCAATGGCTGTGAAAATGTGTTTTCAAATTTCCAGAAATACATGGCCATGGAAGCCAAGAGAAGCAAGAAGTTAGGGTGTTTTTTTTTTCTTTATTGAAAATGACAAAAGTATCCTCTTTTCCAGGGTAACGTTAATGCCAAATACCTCATGTACCTATAGACAGAGAGTTTTTGGAATGAGTTGTTGGTTTGGGGTCCTCCCGGCGTCTCCCTTGCATGCCCCCTCCACCCCACCCAAGCATACATTGCCTTTGGGTAAAGGCTGCATAGAGTAATGAACTGTTAAGCTTATGGATGAATGGATGAGTGGATTTCATGTAATTTGTTTCATAATTTTTTGTGGGCATATTTAATAAAGAACTGAATATTAATTAAAAAAAAAACAAGAGAAAATTAGCAAGGACATATTATCAGTTAAGATTAGGTTAAATTATAGATGATAGAAATTCCATAAAAGAGGGGGCTTGACCAAAGCAAACATTTAATTCTCATTTAAGCAGCGTTTGGACATAAATGTTCCAGGACTGTTAAGGAGACTTCTTAATCATCGTCATGGTCTGTGACTCCTCGATTTTGCAGTTCTAACGTTCATATTTGCTTTTTACTCACGGCCCAAGATGGATGCTTAAGCTCCAGCTGTCATATTCGAATTCCAACAAATAGAAAGGACACGCACTCTTCCGCTGAAAACACTTGCTGGAAGTATCAGGCTTTTTTTTTCTTTTCTTCTTATATCCAATTGGCCGGTATTTAGTCACATGACTATACCTACCTTTAAGGGAGACTGGGACATGTCTTCATTCTGTACGACCACGTATCTCATTAACGACTGGGTTGTTATTACTCAGGAAGGAAGAGAGAATGAATATTAGGGAAGAGTTCATGCTCTCAGCTCCGTATAGAAATAGGCCATTCACAGCTGAAATTCAAATGGCTAATTTTAAAAGCGAACTCACTAGAAATTTTTGAAAGCAAATTAAAATATTTCTCAATTGACAAAAATGAAATGTTCGGTCAAGGCCGTGGAAATACAGGTTCTCTTATGAACGATGTTCGGGGACGTGAAGTAATAAGGCCAGTTAAGAGGACGATTTGACCATGTCTGTGAAAATGAACGTACAATGACTTTTTCCTAGAAATTTGCTTCTACTTATGTTTCCCGAAGAAGGAGTTATGAAAGAAGTGAGCCAAACTGTTCGATGCAGCATTATTTGTAACAGTGGAAGTCTGGATAAAAAAAAAATAAATGTTTTTTATCTTGGGATGCTTTAAATAAATGTTTATACAGCCATTTAATTCTAACCCGATATTAATAAGAATGAAGATTATATACTGACTTAAAAAGATCTCCAAGATACACCGATGTGCACAGTATATTTCCACTTACACTTTTTAAAGTTATATTTTTAAATAAATTCTGCACTTAAGACATGTCAGTGGGTATGTTGGTGGAGGGTATGAAGGCTGAGTTAGATTATTGGGGATTTGGGACTGCTACTCTTTGCTTTTTTACTTAATCTTTTATTTATATTTTTATAGGACTATATTTTCAGACATTTTTATTTTTTATTCTTTAATTTTTTTATTAAAAAGTGTACAATTCAATAACACATTCAACAATAATTCAATAATAATAAAAATGAAAATAGATTGACTCTATACCGACTATCCATTCACTGCTATTAATATTTTGGTATTTTTTTGTCCATATTTTTTATTTGCACAAATAGGCGTTTGTGTGTATATGTGTCTGTGTTTGTGTATTGTTAATATTAAAAATATTTAAAAATTTAGAAGACATGGAAAAAAACAAGAAAGAATGATGCCACATAGAAATTCTTGTATTTTGATTTTATTTTTACTGCATAACACTATTTTGGGACCATTTTCCTGAGGCATTTACATTCCAAAAAGTTTATTTTGATGTTTTTTCTCTATAGTACATAGTATTAAAGTAACAATACTCTGTTGTATTTCACCACTTTTAATTCTGAGGAATTTAAATTATTTGCAATATTTAAAATCATGTATAAATTATGCTGCAGTGAACATCTTTATACGCAGCCTTTGTCCTTATCGTGAATCATCGTCGTAGGAGGGAGTGCTGGAATAGAGCTCTGCCCAAAGTCACGAACTTTTGAAAACTCTTGACGGAAGCCATGTTAGCCATTTGTTTTTCAGAAAGATTTTCACCGGTTAATGCTCTCAATAGAAATGTATGGTGAGCCCATTGTCACATAAGTTTACATTACTGTTGATAATTAGGTTGAACAGTTTCAAATATTTACTGTGAAAGATTTGTTTATGTCATTGGCCTATTTTCTGTGGCTGTATAGTAGCGTTTTTTTTTTACTAAGTTGTAAGAGCTCTTTACATATTGAGGATAAAATGTTTTATTTTTCAGTGTTATTTGTTAATATTTTCTTAATTTTTGATTTACCCAGTTACTTTTAAGCTGGTCTAGATGTAAAGAACTTACAATTTTGATAAATTATTCATGTTTGTCATTTGAAAATATTTTCTGAGCGCATGCCATGTATCTGGTACTGTGTTTGGTGATTAGATTTCAGTGGTGGGTAAAATAAACTTATCTCTTCTTTGCAATATGTTTTAAATGATAATGTTTCCTAATCTCAGAAAGGTAGTATCTGAGTATAGACCAAATGCTTTTTTAATAGCTCTGTCATACTGACATGCTCAGAGTCAAGTTGAATTTCTGTGATTATAAATCGAGTATATATTTTTATAAAATTTATTCAATTTGGGAGTCCCATCGCGACAATACTTTCTAGGGATGCAAGAAAACTTATGAGTTTAACCTTAATCTATATCCTTGCCTTGTTCCTTTTATGCATTTTATATGCTATTATTTTTAGAAGCATCATATCTGTATTCTTACCCCTTTACGATCACCTTTATTTTTGATGGTATGAATGGATAATCAAGGACTCCATGAGAAATGAAATCTCCATTTTTTTAATATTGTTCATTCGGCACCTAGGTTTGGACTATAGTATTTGAATAAAATGTATATTTTCAAGAACATGACCCCAGTAAATTGAGGGCTCGAAGCATTTATAGAGTTAGATGCCATGCATCAAATGTCTCCGTGCCCGACCAGAGTTTTAGACAAATAAGACCATTTTCAGCTGCACACCTGACTTCTGCTGGCTCTCACTTCCCACTGCATAACCGTGGGGCCTCACCTGCCACATCTCACTCAGCCTCGTGACCCTCTCCACTTGTTTGCAGCTCCAAGAGTGTGCAGAAGCAAGTAAGCATCAGTTCCAAGTCCCCGCTTTTGGAAGGCAACTGCCTTCTAGTTATTGGGGTGAAATCTCACACCATTGCGACGGTTTCGGTGTCTTCTGTGAAAATGGTGTTCCTTGCTATCTGTTAACTGTTTCTCTTCGTAAACTCTGCGTAAGAATGAACAGGATACCCAATCTTCTCCACTTCGTTTTGAACTTTTGTCGCCATGACCCCAACGTCATACTCTTTTGCGATAAGTCTCACAAAGACCCTCCTTATCTCTGCGCTTCCAACTACGCACCCCGTCTTTGTAGGGACTCAGACGTAGTCTCGCAGGGGGCCTTGCAAACCCCCACCGGAGGGGTTCCTTTTCCCCTTACGTCCCTGCACAGTCTGATTTGGTTCACCTGCACCCGATGATCTTGTGTGTGGTCATACTGATCAAAACGGACGTCTGCGTCGTGATCTGAGCTTAGCCTTTATCGTGTCCAGTGCTGGTCCCTGTTTACGTGGCCACTTCGCCAGGATGCGTTCAAAGGAATTATCACTTAGCTCATCAGCACGCCACGTCACCGGGGTTCAGTGGGTCAACTTTTTTCGAGGATGTCGCATGGAGGAAATTAAAGATGAGATCACTTACCCTGTAGAAGCAGCAATCATTTGGGATTAGGCTCAGGCTTCTTTAGTTTTGTTATGTCCTCAATAGTACTGATAGGACTTTGGGGTTTTACAAACAAATTAATGCCGAAAAGAAGCAGGAGGGGAAGGAGAAGAGAAGGGAGTGTTAGAGCAAAATAGGATCGCAGTGCTTTATTTTATTAGATGAGGATGTTTAAAAACACAAGACCAAAAGTATCTAGTCTCAATGTCATTTAATACACGGGAGGCGTTTTCATGTGACAAGTAGGAAGTACATAGCTTCCACGTAAAGGACTTTTCTTCTACCTGGATTAAGTTGGTTGCGGCGCTGGTCACGGTGCAAACCACACACCAGGCCTCAGGCCCCGTAGACTGCACCTTGGGAAGCTCACCCAGCCCTGCTAATAACCCCACCGATGGAAGGGGCCACTGGCTCCCCAGCGAGGCGCGAGCCACACCGCAGGGCCGAGCCTCTTCACGTCAAAATGGGGCTGGAGCCCAGAGGTTATTAGAAGTCCATGAATACACAAAGCTCATTGATTTTTCTTCCTGTTCATTTCATTCACAAATGCTAGTGGAGGGGGGACAGTGGGGTGTCAGGAGTTTCTATGGGACTCCAGATTAATTCTCTTCCAGTGCACTGGGAACACATTCAAAAATGGAATTGATCGAATCCTGTGACCCCGTTTCTCTCCCTGGGAAAATGAAAGCAGAAATTACAGTAACCAAAAAAAACAGAACAAAAAAATATACATATATCTATACATATATTTGTATGGACGTATAGGCGTGTGATATATGTGTGTGTGCACATATATGAAAATAAGTAAGGCCCAGAGCAACACCTGACTTTTTTAGTTCTGTTTTGGAAGGGGAGAACCAATACCCGTGCCCCATTAGGGAGGACAGAAATCAAGGCACACACCGATGGCCGCAACTCTGTTCCCTATTTGAAAACTCCTGTTGCCGTTCGGAACATCTAAAGCAGAGCGTGCTTTCAGATGGAGCATAGTGGCCGTCTCGTCATGCATTGCTCAGGACGACCGTGGGGTCCAGAAAGCAGCTGTGTGCGAGTGGATGCCACTCATGGCCTCCCTCCAGATAGATTGTGGAAAGGTAGTCATGGCTGAAATAGCGTTTGTTAAAGAGACCATTTCCTTCTTAATTCTCTTTTCTGGTTATTAAACTTTTCACTGAGGTCTAATTGACAAACAGTAAAGCACACGTATCGAAAGTGTGCAGTTCGGTTAGTGATGACACATGTCCACACCTGCGAAACCCCCACCGCATTAAGATAATGAACATCTCAATCGTCCCCGAAAGTTTGCTTGTGTTTCTTTGTATTTTCTCCCTGTCTCCCCTCCTCATCCCCTAGGGACCACAAGTCTGCTCTCCGTAAGTGCAGATGCGTTTCCGTTTTTAGAGTATTTACTGATGGAATCCTACAGTGTGTGCTTTCTTTTTGGTTTGGCTTTCACACTCCATGATTATTTTGAGATTCATCCATGAGGTAGCATATGTCAATAGTACGCAGTTACTTTGAGATTCACCCGTGTCGTAGCATGTATCAATAGTTCATTCCTCCTTCTCGCTGATCAGCCATCTATGGATATATCACAGTTTGTCCATTCACTCGTGGTGGTTTTCAGTCTGGGGCTATCACACATAAAGCTGCTGCGAACATTTGTGTACTAGTTTCTGTGGGGACGTAGCTTTCCTGTCCGTCGGTCAGATACTTAGGAGAGGAGTGGCCAGGTGTGTGTTTACCTTTTTAAGAAACTGCCAAGCCGTTTTCTAAAATGGTTTACGTGAGCAGCAAGCTGCTGGAGAGGAGGGTCCCGCACGGTCCTCGGACCTTCTCTGCCTGTGCAGCCCCCTCCTCTGGTCGGTCCCACACACTGCAGCTCGTCCTTCCGAGAGGCCCAGACCTGTCTTCTCCGGCCTGCGACTCCGCTGGGCTCTGCCTGGGTGATCCGTCCCTGATCCAGGCGGAAGCTCTTTCGCGACAGGAAACGGAGCGAGCATAGGACTCGGCTCACCCACGCCCTGCCTCTCGCGAAGCATCATCCTGCGTCACCCGGTGTCTGGTGTCTTAAAAATCGTCGTGTCAAAAATTTTCCTGATTATTAGGTCGGTTTGGGCACCCATTTCATCTCCACAGCTAGGCCTGCTTGTGCGGTACACAGCCTGTGCAACAGGAAGCAGTGGCCCCACCGTCACGTGATTCTAGGACAGTCGCATTGACTTTTTAGACACCAATTTTCATATATATATATATAATATATATATATTATAAATAATACTACACATTTTCCACATAGCTTTATGCATCCAGGGGTAGTATATTTTGAATTCAAAGAATTATACATTTCTCTAATAACAATGTTGACTTGAGTCTCCTATACAAAGAAAAGTTACCCTTCTGTTCTAGATTGATAACGGGTTGTTTAACAGGTGACTTATCTATCAACTCCTAACATTCAATAAATCACTTAGTCAACTTTCAAAACTTTCTTAGCAGACCTCCACTTCTGGCCAAGATGGACTAGCAGGCACTGGATATATGTGTGTGTGCATATGTGTGTGGTGAGTTTGGTGCATGTGATGTGTATATAGTGTGTTGTGTATGTGGCGTGTGTATGAGAGGTGTGTGTGCGTATGTGTGTGTTGTGTATGTGGCGTGTGTATGAGGGGGTGTGTGCACGTATGTGTATGTGATGTGTTGTATGCATAGTGTGTTGTGTGTGAGGGGTGTGTGTGTATGTGTGTGGAGCATGTGGTGTATGTGGTGTGTTGTGTATGTGGCGTGTGTATGAGGGGTGTGTGTGCGTATGTGTGGAGCATGTGGTGTATGTGGTGTGTTGTGTATGTGGCGTGTGTATGAGGGGGGTGTGCGTATGTGTGTTGTGTATGTGGTGTGTGTGTGACGGGGGTGTGTGTATGTGTGTGGAGCATGTGGGGGGGTGTGTGTGCATATGTGTGTGGAGCATGTGGTGTATGTGGTGTGTTGTGTATGTGGCGTGTGTATGAGGGGGGTGTGTGCGTATGTGTGTGGAGCATGTGGTGTATGTGGTATGTTGTGTATGTGGTGTGTGTATG
>NW_011889011.1:1053714-1059195 GCF_000151845.1 Pteropus vampyrus
GAACCCCAGGCTGCACACACTTCCCAGCGTTGACTATGTGCCTGTTGTCCCTGTCCCCCTTTGCTGAAATCTCTCTGTGGCCGTTGGTAACTTAAAGGTTCACAGTAACATGGAGCGTGTCTTTTTCTCATATTCTCAATGTGCCACTTGGTAGATTAAACACGAGCCTCACAAAGCTGAACTGAGAAAAACATGAGAGAATGATTAGTATCCTTTAATTCTGCTAAAGGTTAGGCTATTTTAAAAATTCGAACAACGCTCACCAGGGACGTCAAACTAACGCAGAAAACCTTGGGGTGACTGCCATGTCGTCCTGTGAGGCCAGACGGGGCTGACGACGGCAGCTGGGTGGGCTGGGTGGGCTTTCTTTCCAAGTTGTGTTCAGAAGGTTCCTTATTGTTTGTGAAATTTGTCAAATATTCTCAATTGATCTTGTGTGATTCTCTTTACAGTTTAATATCAAGCTTCTCTCCAACTGAATGTTTCCTATTTTTGTGCAAATCCCCTTGGCTCTCCACCACATATTCAAGTGCCTGGTGAATGCTCGACACAGTTTAATTTGCCATTTAGGCAAAAGTCTGGAGGTTACTCTTGTCTTGCCCCCTATGCTGGTGGCCCTTGTCCTCCAGGATGAGAGCGGTGTGGACAGCATCCCGGGACCCTGTCCTACCCACTTCCATAGCGACTCAGTGGTGCACACGTATCCCCCGGGCGCACGCTCACGGAGGGACGAGCTCACTCCTGTCGAAGTATACAGGAAATTGAGCACCAGGTGTGTAAGTTTTTCTGCCAAGGAGAAATGGGACAGGTTCTTTTGGGTCAAAAGATTGCACATTGTCTCTGTCCCACGTGCGGGAAGCCAAGACTTTGAGTGTCATCGTGGGCGTGGATCAGGGCTTGCAGTTCCATTAGCCACTGCTGCCTGGGCGTCGTCTGGGGCACACAGGGCAGGCTGCTTCGCGATCACGGGGTCCGGCCGCCGCTGCTTCGTGTGACAGGTGCATCATGTTAGCAGCCTGGGTGATCAGGCCACTGTTCATTCGTCTGTTCCTTGCTTTTGAAGCACACAGAAAATGAAATCGCCAGTGCTTATTATTGAGTTTCTGTTTTGATCTGCTCCTGGGCCCCGGCTCATCCTGGAAGGCCTGTGCAGAGTGCAGCCACCCTGGGGGCAGAACAGCCCCCTTTAGGACGTGCAAAGCCTGTTCCTGAAAAGTCAGGTAGGCTGAGCTGCCACAAGGCAGGCAGAAGCCGCCCCCGCATGCTCAGGGGCAAGTACGAAGGCTGGGTGTGTGCGTGTGTGCGCTCAGGGTGGCTAATGGAGGGGGGCTTGGGGGCACCCCCAGGCATCGTTCAGGAGAGGGCCCCTGGATCTGATCCAGGCAGCTCAAATGAACGCGGGGTGAGTGTTAGGGGCCGAGGCCTGGTGAGGGAGGGGGCTTACTGGCGTGGGGAAGATGATTTTAATGACCAGCTGAGGAGCGAGACATACTGTTTCTTCAGTAGCCCAGGCAGAAAATTCATGACTGTGTACAGATGCCTTCCACTGTGAAATTTCCTCAATTCATATTCTTCTGTCGTGGGCAGTAGGTGGAAACGTGGTTAAGTGGGCAATATGATAACTGAGATTCTCGCAGCTTGAATCGCAAACCGTAGTCTGATTTATGCCAGAACTGTGTCTTCCCGACACATTATTTAACCTCAATTAACAGACTAGCTTTCTGTTCGGTAAAAGCAGAAAGTTGGGAAGCCCTGTTTACATGAGTAGAAAATACCAGGCCTGGAGGGTGAGCGATGGACGTGGCCCTTCTGCTGTGGCAGGGCTTGGGGAAAGCGAATCTAGACATTTTCTTCTAAGTGCTGGAAGATGTTTGAAACGTCCTATAATGTGTTTTGTGGTCGTTGCGTCCGGGCAATGTCTGTGCCGCAGAGTTCACTCACAATAAATGCTGTTGTTGAAATGGCACTGTGTTATTTTTTAATAAACTGTCAACCTCATCCCTCATCTCTGCAACCCACAGAATTGTCTCTAGTCCTTCCAACCAGCTGCCTTCTCTGCGTGGGCCTAATGTTACTGATGGAGGGGAGAGAGGGACAGAAGGGGCTCGGGGACACATGACAGAGAGGCAAATGTCAGATGCCCTTGCAGGTCCCAGGACGAAAGGCCACCAGTGCCTGTCTCATCCCTTCAGAGGGCCGTGTCTGCAGAATCAGAATGAAGCCTAATGGTATGTGGAGCACCTGCATGTCAGGGCCATGCGTTGGTCATCACCAGAGCTTCAGGTCAAGTTCAACTGCCTCCTCTCCCTACGGATGTTCAGGCCCCAGCTTCTCCGTCTTCTCCTCTCAGGTCTCCCAACATGCCATCTGGTGGCTTTGTCTCCTGGGAGAGGGGCACGTCTTCAGAGCTCCTCGTGGTGCTTCCTGAGCCCCCGCGTTGCTCAACCCATAGCTGTTTGTTGAAATTGAACTCATACGTAAGGCAGTAGGAGACGGAAGTTAAAATCAACCGTTCCGACACTGACCAACATTAGATTGTTTTAATAACCAAAAGCAACGGGAAGTCGTGGAATCTGGACGTTGTTCAGGGGACACTGCCTAGCAGGTGTTTGACAGAACACAGTAGTATCAGTTATTAGAAAAAGTAAGACGTCCTATCTACAGCTCAGTAAGTGAAAACCCCTTGATCCAAACTCCTCGATCAATAAACTGACATCAGCGTTCCCTGAGATCGCTGCAGACCACCCCCTCCTGAATGTTACACACTGTCCTGGGCGATGCCGCCCACTCCCAGGGTCATGGTCATCGTCTTTGGGCGGACGGGTCCCCAGACCCGGTTCCAGCTCTGATCTTGCTCCAAGTTTAAGAGCCATGGTCTGAGCTGAGCTCTGCGGCTGTTTGCTTGACGTCCCAGAGACGTGGCAGAGTCAGCACGTCTGGGACTGGAAGACGTTCTCCGCCTGCGTTCCCAGCCCTGGGGCTCCTCTAGTCGTTTTTGTCCTGTGTCAGCCAGTGTCATCAGTGTCACAGACTAGACCAAGGCAGTGTGAGCCGTGCGGGGGATCTGAGTGGGGCCTCATCAGCGTCGGTTCCGGTGCCCGCTTTGTCACTGACCGGCTGTGGGACATCTTCCAGCTCTTCAAGCCTCCGTGTCCTCACCTGTCTCTGTGGTAGGGAGTTTCACTGCCGTTGTCATTATGGGAGGGATGGGGAGCCATCCATCCATTCACTCAGCAGATGATTTTGAACTCCTCCTACACACGGGGCCCAGTGTCAGGTGCTGAGATGGCCAAGGACACCGGCGTGGGCCCCGCCCTCTGGACGCTCGTACAGTTCAGTGGATTAATAAGTAATGCAGAGACCGCGCTTCGCAGGGCGCCTGGCCCATCCAAGCGCCCGATAAATGTTTGAAAGGAGAAGCTGGATGGGATGCTTGGGCTCCTGTCTGCCCGAGGTTGAGGAACCTCCGAACCTCGTCCATCTTACTTTCTGAAAGTCTCTGTCTCCACTACCGATGTCCCCTTTGTGGCTGTTGGCCCCCGCAGCCTCACGACTTGGGTGGCCCTGGCAGCCCGCAGTGGGCCATCGGGCGGGTCTCGTCCCTTTTTCTGTGCCCCGTACTGGGCCCTGGCACATTATAGAGGATCGATAAATACGAGTTGGACGAGCAATGGAACTGTAGTTTAAGACTTTCATTCATGTACTGTTTTATTAGCAGGCTCATTATCTTTTAAGGTAGGCCCTAGGCAAAGACGTTGAATTAAATTTGTTTAGAAGACTCCAGAAAGTCTCCATTTCCATAGACAGTAATCTGGAAGGTGTCAGTCTAAGACAGAGGTCCCTCGGGTTTGGGGGTATGATCTCGAGGATTTCTAAAAGTGGAGGGACCTACAATTGTGAGTAAAAAGGGAAGGGAGCTCAGGAAGAGACGAGCAAACGCCACGTCGTCCACCGCTCGGTCCAAACTGTCATCTCGTCCCCCAGGAGGACCACGCAGTGTCCATGGTAGCCCCCCTCTGGTACGCTGCAGCCCCCTCCTTACACACAGAGAGATTTCTCCGACGTAAATGACATCGTGGTGCGCCGTGCTTAAAGTTCGCGTTGGCTTCCCAGCTCCGGACAGGGCTTGGTGCGGCTGGCCCCATCTCCTCAAACCTCACCTTGCTGCACCCCGCCTTGCTTACTGTGTTCCCATTACCCTGACTTTTCATTCATTCCTCCAGTCTGCCCAGGCGTCCCCACCCAAAGGTCTGTTCACCGTCTGTTCCTTCGCCCAGAGACCTCTTCCGCTGGATCCGTGCACAGCATGTCCTCCGGGGGCCAGTAACTGTCCCCTCCTCAGGCCTGCCCTGCCCTGCCCTGCCCACCCAATTTGTAGCAGCATCACATGCTTGCATCTTATTGTCTTGTATCGCTTTTCATTAATTAATCAAAGTCCATTTTTTCTTTCCTTTCGCCACGTGGGAGTTGTAAGCATCAGACGCTTTCTGAGCGAGACCCGATCAGCTAATCAGAAGTAGTGGCCTGAATGTGGGGAGATAAAGCTGGCAGCCTTGCAAAGGCTTAGCTCAAATCACTGCAGACCTCGTGACACGGCAAAGGGTGCGGCTGCCCGGCGGCTCTGTGGCACGTCTGTTGACCTTGGCTTTGTGTCCTTGATTGTTCCTAAGCATTCATTCGTGTGGTCAGTCAGTGGGTGAATCACTCAGAACATAAGCATTTACTGAACCCCAGCCATCAGTCAGGCACTGGGGATTCCAGCAGATGGCCCGCGTGTCCATGGAGACAAAGCTCTGTGCAGGGCCAGGTAACAGTCTAGCCTCTCAGGTCCACACATTGCCTGTGATGGTGACCAACTCTGCCTGTATAGAGCGAAAGAAATCGTAGATGATATGGAAAAATGGCTATGTTCCAATAAAACTTTATTTGTAAAAGTAGGCTGCGGGCATGATTCGGCCCCCAGCTGGAGTTTGCTGACCTCTGGTCTAGAGAGAACTCAGATGAACAAACAATTCACTCCCCTGTGGTAGATGCCAGGAGGGAAGCCTGGTGGCACGGGGCACAGCAGGAGACACCTTACTCGGGGTCCATGCCCCCTCTGTCCTCTGCTGCTGGGTCCGGTCACAAGCTGGCCTTACAGAAAAAGAGAGGAAAAGGAACTTCAAAATTAATTTATAGTTGTTGAAAGTTATCTAAGCTATTTTGTTACTTTTTTTTAAATACCAGTAAACTTTTCCTGATTTTCCTTCAATCTCCTGGCTCAGGGCCAACACGTCTTCCTGGGGTAAAATCTCCAGAAATCCTCGGATTCTTAGATTTGCAAACAGGGCATGCGTTGGTTCAAAAGGTCATGTAAAGCTGGAATCCTAAATATGCATTTTCTTTTGCACATTATTTCAACTGTGGTTTAAGTGCCACAAGCTGACACTAAGGAAGAAATGTGATCATACAAATGGCAGATTATGAAACCTCAGCATCCAG
>NW_011889011.1:1060000-1061977 GCF_000151845.1 Pteropus vampyrus
GGCTGATTCTTAGCGCATTAATATCACCTGTCATGAGATTCGGGGATGCAGTAGAACAATTTATTTCACAGTGGGATTCTTATCTAAACAAGATCTGTCTTCGTACCTTTCTCAATTTAGCAGAGTGTTGCTGCAGTGGGTTTGGGCGTTATCTGCTTCTAGCTGTTATTCACAAAAGCAAAACCAAAGATACGTGTGCGAGCTGGCACGTGTTACAGATGGCTTCTCCAGCAGCTTAGGAGTCGTGCTACACAGCGTCTCTGTGCAAATGGCGTGACCCGAGCGTGTGTTATGTGACGTCTGGTTTTAGCTTTCTCGAGCTGTACACACTGGCGGTCTGAAGAAAGTGTGCCCTCAGATTGCAACTCTGAAGGACTTGGGCTGTTATCAATATAACTTTGAGCATCTTTGGACTATTCTAAATACAATTTCGAGAATCGAAATTAATTCTGTTAGTCAGGGGATAGGAAAGTAATGTGATAATTTTTCATGAGATGTATTTTCCTCTCGTGGGCCGAATACTCTTTGGAATCGTTAGTTTCATTTCGTTATGTATAACGGTTATTTCATTATAATTTAACCGCTGTTTACAATTATTTATCAGCATCTGTTTGGTATAAACGCCTTAGCAAGAATATTTGGGGATTTTGCTGGTGAATCAAGTTATTGTAATGAATTGCAACAACAGCAAAAAAAGGTTGACTTTTTGCTTTTAAAAACTTAACTTTTTAAAAAGAAAAGTTTATTTTTTAATTCTGATTTGTATTGATATATTATGACGTTTACAGTCTAACACTTCTAGAAGTTAATGGTTTATGTTTGGGTTCAATGTGTCAACAGTAATTACATTTAGAAATATAATATATAAGCTATATTAAAATTAGGTAAATATTTTCAAAGATTGACACCATTTGGAGGAAGTTAATAATCCATTAATTTTCTCTTGTAACCATGGCTTCATATTTTTGTTTTGCAAAACCTGTTTCTTATTAACATTCGAAATGTTATAAGTAATAGAACCTAATTCACCTGTACTTAAGGTATTATATAAACCTAAAACATCGGCTTACGTATGTGGCTTATAGAAGCTGTATCATTATGTTTTAGCCTCATTTTTAATTTCTAGAGAAATTTGGAACTTTGATAAAGACTAAGGGGATAATATAAAAATATACAACACGATTCCCTAGCCCTACCTAATTTTATTCCATTTTAAGTGTTTTGAATATTTTCCTTACTGCACTGTTGTTTCGGGGTCAAGCTAACCCCTTCTTGCCTTTTAGTTGATATTTTTCTTTTTTTCAGGAAACAGTCTCTGTCCGACCAACACTGAGTTAAGTCGTCACTCGTTAGTTTTCCCAAAAGACCCCAGACGCAGGTGTCTCACCCTTAGACAGAACTGCCTGAGGACAAGACTGTCTGTCCCCTCCCCGTGTGGAGCAAAGGCACCAGCGCCATTCCCAGCGGGGGCGTGTGTCGAATCCGAGCTGGGGAGACCTGACGTAGGCTCGTAGAGCAGGTGGAGGACGATGCAGGTGATATGGAATGAGCCACTAAGTCGAACACAAAAATAACACTTCATGGACATAAGCATTACAGGAAGTTAGGAAGCGAGTGGAGGACCAGGGTTAGCCGGAGTTTTACTAGAAACGATTCCTGTAAGGAGCTGGATTTGAGCTGAGCCTGGACGATGTTTTGGAAAATGAAGACAAGTAGGGAGAATCTTGCACACAGGATATGAGCAGAACTCTGGTTTGGAGGCCGCGAGGAGACCGGAAGAAACGGAAGAGTCCGTGAATGGCAATTTGGGGGATACATATTATGGGGTGAATTTAGCTTATGGAGGGCTCTGAAAGACAGAAGGAAACCCTGGCATCTCGGTGCATTAGCGTTGGGCGATTAGTTTATCATTTTTGCCAAGACCTGCCACGTCGAGAGCTGGGGTGTGCCCATTGAATGGTATGGGGGGGCCGAGGC
>NW_011889011.1:1062027-1064357 GCF_000151845.1 Pteropus vampyrus
CCCGGCGGCTCTGTGGCACGTCTGTTGACCTTGGCTTTGTGTCCTTGATTGTTCCTAAGCATTCATTCGTGTGGTCAGTCAGTGGGTGAATCACTCAGAACATAAGCATTTACTGAACCCCAGCCATCAGTCAGGCACTGGGGATTCCAGCAGATGGCCCGCGTGTCCATGGAGACAAAGCTCTGTGCAGGGTCAGGTAACAGTCTAGCCTCTCAGGTCCACACATTGCCTGTGATGGTGACCAACTCTGCCTGTATAGAGCGAAAGAAATCGTAGATGATATGGAAAAATGGCTATGTTCCAATAAAACTTTATTTGTAAAAGTAGGCTGCGGGCGTGATTCGGCCCCCAGCTGGAGTTTGCTGACCTCTGGTCTAGAGAGAACTCAGATGAACAAACAATTCACTCCCCTGTGGTAGATGCCAGGAGGGAAGCCTGGTGGCACGGGGCACAGCAGGAGACACCTTACTCGGGGTCCATGCCCCCTCTGTCCTCTGCTGCTGGGTCCGGTCACAAGCTGGCCTTACAGAAAAAGAGAGGAAAAGGAACTTCAAAATTAATTTATAGTTGTTGAAAGTTATCTAAGCTATTTTGTTACTTTTTTTTAAATACCAGTAAACTTTTCCTGATTTTCCTTCAATCTCCTGGCTCAGGGCCAACACGTCTTCCTGGGGTAAAATCTCCAGAAATCCTCGGATTCTTAGATTTGCAAACAGGGCATGCGTTGGTTCAAAAGGTCATGTAAAGCTGGAATCCTAAATATGCATTTTCTTTTGCACATTATTTCAACTGTGGTTTAAGTGCCACAAGCTGACACTAAGGAAGAAATGTGATCATACAAATGGCAGATTATGAAACCTCAGCATCCAGGCGTCTTTAGAGATTGCCAGATCTCAGCAGCCATTTCGCTGACCCTCATTATGTGGAAACTGTACTGAGGCCAGCTCCTGGCACAGCCAGCTGACACAGCCCTTCCTGGGGCTCTTGCCAAGCCTCCCCCAACCGCCGGGGTCTCGGGGTCTCGGGGTCTCGGGATGTGCAGGGCAGTATCTTCACCTTCGCGCAAATTCTCTCACCTAGGTTTCAACGTGGATTCATTTACATTTTTATTGTTATGCCATGTTGATTTTGGTTACTGGTAGGGAACTCTTTGGGCATCCTGCACCCTGCTTTTCTGGCCATACGAGAAACAAAAACTAAATTGGAAAAACAATTTCATCTACTATGCTCCACAATTTTTAAAATTATGTTAATATGTTAACGCTCAATCTAATGATAACCTCAGAAATTTCATAATACCTCCTCGTTTTGAGACGTTTTCATTGTAGAACTATTTTCAGATATCTACAGGTGGGTCCTTCATCTCAAACTACTCTGCTTCAGACGTTTTCATTGTAGAACTATTTTCAGATATCTACAGGTGGGTCCTTCATCTCAAACTACTCTGCTTCTTAACATGTCTCTGATACAATAAAAGACGTGACATTCTATTGGCATTTATTCATTTGCTCATTTTTCACTCACTCATTCATTCATTTTAAGAATGAATGAAAGACCCATGAGAAACCCACTGTGCAAGGTCTCGTGAGCTGACAGCACAAGATGTATTATTTTTCAACCACTCTGTGTCTGTAATAATTTCTTATGTTAAAAAGCTCCTAACATCCGCAGCCACTGGGCTGATTCTTAGCGCATTAATATCACCTGTCATGAGATTCGGGGATGCAGTAGAACAATTTATTTCACAGTGGGATTCTTATCTAAACAAGATCTGTCTTCGTACCTTTCTCAATTTAGCAGAGTGTTGCTGCAGTGGGTTTGGGCGTTATCTGCCTCTAGCTGTTATTCACAAAAGCAAAACCAAAGATACGTGTGCGAGCTGGCACATGTTACAGATGGCTTCTCCAGCAGCTTAGGAGTCGTGCTACACAGCGTCTCTGTGCAAATGGCGTGACCCGAGCGTGTGTTATGTGACGTCTGGTTTTAGCTTTCTCGAGCTGTACACACTGGCGGTCTGAAGAAAGTGTGCCCTCAGATTGCAACTCTGAAGGACTTGGGCTGTTATCAATATAACTTTGAGCATCTTTGGACTATTCTAAATACAATTTCGAGAATCGAAATTAATTCTGTTAGTC
The DNA here is from genome assembly GCF_000151845.1 of Pteropus vampyrus. Lineage (NCBI taxonomy): Eukaryota > Metazoa > Chordata > Mammalia > Chiroptera > Pteropodidae > Pteropus > Pteropus vampyrus. The sequence goes on from NW_011889011.1 coordinate 1,064,163, forward strand.
AGGGGATAGGAAAGTAATGTGATAATTTTTCATGAGATGTATTTTCCTCTCGTGGGCCGAATACTCTTTGGAATCGTTAGTTTCATTTCGTTATGTATAACGGTTATTTCATTATAATTTAACCGCTGTTTACAATTATTTATCAGCATCTGTTTGGTATAAACGCCTTAGCAAGAATATTTGGGGATTTTGCTG
>NW_011889011.1:1068837-1070921 GCF_000151845.1 Pteropus vampyrus
GCTCTGGAAACCATCACATTTCTGCTACTCTATCAACTATTTCGATAGCTCTTATTTTGTAGATTCTGTCAAAATCAGTAAATATCTATTGAAAGAAATGTGTCTGAAACAGAAAAAGTGACCGCTACTAGAAATCCTCATATTTCTCTACATGACAGTAAATAGATCAAGTTAACATACCAGCAGGAGTGTCATTTACTTGATAGGGAGCTGTTGAGGGGAAAAATCCTGAGGTGCCCACAGCAAACGCCTTACCCACCACGTAAAGCAGTTGTCCCCACACGTGTGAGGTCACGAAGGTTCAGTGCCATTGCAGAAAAGATGCCCAGGAAACTGTGAGGTGCTACATCGCGAGCACATATGAGAATGTAGGGTATTTTGGTTTGGTTAAGTATTGTAACCACGGGATACTCAAAATCAGGTTGTTTTCCGAATATAAAACTATACACTAATGACAACAGAGTTCGCAGAGTATTGATCAGTGGGATCAAGCTTTGGAACAAATGCTAAGGTTAGACATTTTCTTGAATTCAGTAACATTTAACGCCACAGATAGGACATAGAATTACCGAATGAGGATTAAAGAAGAAAACAGAATTTTGTAAGTTGGGGAAAAGTTTATAGTTTCTTAATCATTTTGTTTGTAACATATTTCCTATATCATTTACGTGATATTTTATTTACAGCCTTTAGAAGCAAGGGAAGCGTTTAGTTTTCTCACTATCTTTTCTCTCTGTGGACTAAAAGCACAGAGGTGTGAGCTGTCTTGGGGCCCCTCCCTCTAACCGCAGAGCTGGGGCGGGGAGGGGGGGTGCCTCCAAACTCAGCACTTAGCGCAATGCGAGATAATCACTTGTTTGCCTTCGACCCTGTATAACTAGGACCTCCCGAGGGGCAGGGCCACGAGTCGTTCACCTTGCCGTGACATCGATAGGACAGGGGCTAGCAGAACGGACAAATGAACGTGATTCAAAAGTGGAGACGTGAAGATGCTTGAGCTCGGACGCGTTGCATGCGCGGAAATACTGGGTCTTCCGCGAGCAAGCTGACCCAGCCGAAGCCAACCCCGCTTCGTTCAGCTAAGTGGACCAGGCAGAGCAGCGAGGACAGGAGCAGGGAGCAGAGAAATCGGGTTTCTGAGAAATCGGGTGGGAGGTCGATGAGCTCGCCGGGCCCTGCCCGCCAGCGCCGCAGTGGGATTCTGACGCCAGGCCGACTGATGGGCAGATGAACTTCACGTCACGATTTTAAACTTGGCTGCTAGGAGGGATTTTGAAGGTCATTCAACTGTTGAAGCTTATTTTAATTTCTAAAAGTTGAGTCTATCAATTAGCGTATTGGATCGGGGCCTCTCCAGTGGCTGGGATTGCTCACTTGGCTGGCTCAAGTCATGAACTCGTAGGACATATGTGGGTGACACGTTCTCTCGAGCGTTTCTGTGGCAGGCCCGCGTCGGAGACCTTTGTCAGTAGGGCACTTGGGCAGTTAATATGTGACGTTGCTAAAGATAGATCAGATGAAAATGCACTTGGTTTCTGAGGCTTCGGCCATTTATTGTTTATAAACTATCTCTCGCTAAAAGGGATTTAAAGTGACGGTTGTTGAAAAGATAAATTCACGTTACTTAATGGCGCAGCTTTTCTCCTCTAATTATTTTTATCTAATCACATGCTTTATTAAATCCCCAAGAGTCATGGTGGTTCGTGTACAGAGGGTTCGCAGGGAGCTTTGAGAGACTGCTAACTGGAGCGTGGCATCTGTTACTGTTTTACAAACTAAATACTGTAAAAACAACATGAGAATTTTCAAGGGTCAGACCGGGCACTCCCTCCCTCCAGTGAGGACATTTTTTATCTCCTCAGTGATTTGCATTGAATATTTTTTAAATAAAATTGTTGATTTAAATTAGTTTCAAGTCTACAGCGCATTGGTTAGACATCTATAATGTTCAAAAGCCGATGCCCCCAATTGCTCCCTCCCTCCCCTGGCCCTCCACCTGGCCATCATATAAATGCTGACTGCTTTCCCTATGCCGTGCTCCCCATCCCCATGACCAACTATCAACAACTAATTTGTACTTCTTT
>NW_011889011.1:1071857-1077251 GCF_000151845.1 Pteropus vampyrus
CCCTCCCTCCCCTGGCCCTCCACCTGGCCATCATATAAATGCTGACTGCTTTCCCTATGCCGTGCTCCCCATCCCCATGACCAACTATCAACGACTAATTTGTACTTCTTTAACCCTTCACCCCATTCTCCCAGCCCCTGACCCCCCTCCCCTCTGTCACCAATTTATCCACTATATTTGTGAGTCCGTTTTTGATTAGTTTGTTCTTTTTGGTCCTTAGATTCCACACATAAGTGAAATCATATGGTATTTATCTTTCTCTGTCTGACTTATTTTACTCGGCATAATGACCTCTAGGTCTATCCATGTCATTGCAAATGGTAGCTTTCATTTTTTTTTTGACGGCTGAGTAATATTCCATTGTATATATGAACCATAATTTCTTTATCTGACTGTTGATGGGCATTTAGGTTGCTTCCATATCTTGGCTATTGTAAATTGTGCTGCCATGGATATTGGAGTGCATAGATCTTTACGAATTATTGTTCTGGTTTTCTTTGGATAAATACCCAGTGGTGCAATTGCTGGGTCAAAAGGCAGATCCATTTTTAATTTTTTGAGAAACCTCCAGACTGTTTTCCATAGCAGCTGTACCAATTCGCAATCCCACCAACAATGTGTTTAATATTTTTATTGTAGCTTGCATTGTTTTTCCTTGCATTTGGATGATTCTACCTTCCCTCCATGTAATCTGCTTCCCACTGAGGCATGTGAAGAAACCTGCTCCACTAGATGACTCAGCATCCTCCTCCCATGCCCTGAACTTTTACAACTTCAGCCTCTTCTTCTCTTGACCAGGAAGGTTTGCTCTCTCTTCATTCCCTGGATCCTGATGCTCCTTCAAAGGCCACCACTTTCGTGAATTCTGTCATGACCCGCTAAGTGTGATCTCTCCCTCCTCTGAGCCTGTATTAGTTATACTGACTCATGTAAAAGAGATTATTCTGAAATGTCGAGGCTGAAGACAACAGTAAAAGTTCTCTCACACAGTTTCAGTGGGTCAGGAGTTTGAGAGCAGCTTAATCAGATGGTCCTTGCTCCAGGCATCTCATGAGGTCAGAGACAAGGTGTTGGCCAGGGCCGCAGGCCCCTGAGGACTTGCCTTGGGCTGGAGGACCTGCTTCAGAGAGGACTCAGATGGCAGCCAAGCCAGTGCTGGCTGTGGGCAAGAGGCCTCAGGTCCTCGCCATGGGGCCTTCTCCACAGGGCGGCTGGAGAGTCCTCACCATTTGGCCATTTGTTGTCCTCAGAGCAAGTGACCCAGGAGAGAGCACAGGCGGAAGCTGTAGTGTTTTTTCCAATCTCGTCCTGGAAATGACACATTGTCATTTCTACATTTTCCCTATTGTGACACAGGTCAGTCCACTCATGTGCAGAAGGGTCCGGCACGAGACATGAAGCCCAGGAGGTGGGGGTCCCTGGGGACACGTTGGAGGCCGCAGACCACCGAGCCTGCTAATGTTTGCGGCATCTCTAACCGAGCTGACAATATTCTGCTCTATCTCACGATCATCTGTGACCCTCTCCTACCCTCTTTATTAGATCTTTATTTCCTTTAGAGGTTAGACTTGCTTTCTTATCTTTACATATTTAAATTTTTAGAGACATTGCATTCAATATATGTCACATTCAGTTGATAGGTTGGAACCACAGCCTCTCTCCTAATGGGTATAAATAAAGATGCACATATGAGAAAGGCAGACGAACAGACAGGAAAATCGATTTTGGCAGACAGATGGGGGTGGAGGGGCGGGGAGAGAGAGAAAGAGAGAGAGAGGAGAGAGAGTGAGCAAATGAGGTAGAGAACACATCAAACTGCACATTTTGTCAGAATATATGAAAACATTTTTGCTAGTTTATAGAACTGAAGAACTAACTTACACTAGTTCAAATGTTCGGAGCACTGTGTAACAATATTCTACTTTATGATATATGTGAATGGCTTGCCACATTTTTTCCTAAGACTCCTTCAACTATGCCTAATATTCTGTGAACCAGAGGGTCTGTGGATCACCCCTTTAATAAAACTGAGGAAGTCATTGCTTACAAGTAACTCTTCAGTAATGTCAAGTATAGCGGTTATAATTCCTTTTACATATGATTGAGAACTTTATGTAACCTTTGATTAACTGCTCTGTAACCTGGCTCACTGGGGTACAATCATTTTCTAGATTGACCAATTAACATTTATATATAATTTGAGCAAAGGGCACCAAGGAATGTCAGGAGGAACAAAGACCCATGAGGAGAGACGCTCTCTCGAGAATGTCACTCCCGTGCACCTGCTCGTTCTCGGTCCCGAAAGCACCGGCACACGGCCGTCAGGCGCCCTCGTACCTCGCGTCCAGGTTACGGAATCGGCCTCCAAGTGGTTTTCACCACTTCCAGCTTCTTCCCTCCAAACTTTCCTCGGAATTAAACGTGCTAAACATCACTGCCTTCCCATGCTTGGGGCCGTTCGGCGAACCCCGTGACCTCAGGCCGTGCACTAGGTCGGTCTCCTAGTCCTCCTATTCCAAAGGGGAGCATGTCATCAATAAAGTAGAACAGCTGATGCTCTCTGGATTGGCTAAATGGTCTAAGTTATTTCAGATCATATTTTAACGGAAGCCAAAACTATAAACGCGTACTGTTGTCCACATGCGAAAGAGGATCCTTCTAGTCTTCCTTCCTATAGGGCTGGAGAAGACCAGTGTCTGCTCACCACGCTCTCTAGCGTCTCCCTGGGACACCGTGGCACTAGTTCATGTGCTGGCTGCTTTGCTTTAAGTTCTTTATTTCTTCTACAGAGTAATCGCCAAGCTTTCTCTTTAACCTGGTTATATATAGGAACATTTTTATAAATGTTCTAATAATTCCTCCCAAGTTTCCACGTGTTGGTAGCAGATTAGGGGTCTGTACAGGCTTAATCGACCATGCTGCTAAAGCTAGAATAAACATTATTTTTCACGGAGTTTAACTCTGAGAGGAGAAGGTAACATATAGCAGCTCCAAGAGGTCACGAAGAACGACAAAAGTGTGAGTGTGCTTGTGCACGTGTGCGTGCGTGGCTCTCACGTTAGACAGAGGAAAGCATTATAGTTTATCATCTTCGGGCGGACGTTGTGACACGGGTAAAGGTTGAAAGTTCAGAACACGGTCAATGCTTAATTAAAATGGAAATGGAAATGATGGCCCCGAAAGGGCTTCTGGGGGCTGAGAGATGGGAAGGGGAAGCACATGAATTACTTAGGGTCACCCACGTATTTGACCGTTGTCCCGTAGGTCCAGGACATTAAAATACCAGAGGTTTTTTTTTTTTCCCCCCATTTTGTTTTGAATTAGATGTTGCTTTAAAATAAGTGGAAAAACAGAGTTTTGAAAATCTTTTAATTGTTAAGAAACTGTCTTCTAATATTAACGTTTAATGTCAGTTTTTGGGGGGAAAGGGTTTTAGAAGAACTCATATGTTAGAAATTCTGTGTGAAATAAAAAAATATATATTTTTTGCATTTTGTTATCATTACATCAAGAATAGGCTTATCTGAATAAATCCCAGTGCCTCTTACTTGCCTGGGGGCTGATCTCAAATTAACATGTTCAGTTTGTCTCCTTTTTGTCATAAAATTGTATGGTTCATTTGCCAGCAAAAATACATGGTTATTCAGGAGAATTTTTTTCCTACAAAGTATTTAAAAGGAATCCAAAAATTTTAGTACTTGTATATATCAATTTATTAGTAATCTCTCCTAACCTTAACTTAAGAAAATGGATATTTGGATGGGAGCAGCATAGACCAAACGTTGAAGAAAAAGAATCTCTGCTGGATAATCATTCATTTCAAAATTCTACTTCTTTTCTTGCCAGTGAAATACGGGCTCGTGCTTAACATGCCTCCTTTTGTAAAGTAGTCATTTGTTTTTGACTTTGGGAAAGTTCAGATTCTACACATTAATATAAATTAAGTTCAAGGAACAGTTCTTTAAAACCTTACGATGCCTGGCGCTACGAGAATGCCAGTGTAAAATCGGCACCCTGTCGGCTTTCACGAGGTCGCAGTACCGTGACGTCACGATGGAGCTTTCACGAGTACTGTGACGTCATAATGGAGCAGCAGAAAATTGTAAGAGTGTGCAGCGATGGGTAGATGAATTGGGGATTATGAGTCAGGGATGGCCTCCAGAAAGAGGGACCATCCGAGTTCGAGTTTAAGCACCCGATTAGTAAATCTGTTAACATAAAAATATAAAATTAAGAAAATCTATGTTCTGTATCGTTAATGGAGTGCGTCCAGTTTTCAAGACGTAGCGCTGATGTGACACGAGCTCAGGTCTCGGCAGCGCAGGCCATCCCATGGCAACCCGACAGGGTGACTCGGAGTGTCCCGCAGTCCCGCTGCCTTCCCAGCCTTACGAGGGCTGGAGCACATGTCTGTCTGTGTCTGTGCAGGAGCCGGGTCCTGGTCTTCCAGTGCAACCACCGCCATGTGATCTGCTTAGACTGTTTCTACCTGTACTGCGTGACGAGACTCAACGACCGGCAGTTTGTCCCTGACCCTCAGCTCGGCTACTCCCTGCCTTGTGTGGGTAAGTCTGGCACCCCCCGCCCCCGACCCCCGCCATGTTTCATGCTGATTAAGAGCAGAAGGAGAGTTAGTGATGTAAAACCAGCTTGGGTGTACCCGTTCCCTAGCTGAGGGGTTGCAAATTCAAATATCCATTTGATCATTGCTGGGCAAGAAACATTAATGTTTGGAGATAGATGTATAGAAACACTAAGGGACGAAAGAACTATGTTGAACTAGGAAATGCATAAACTGCATAAAGGCATTGAAAATAAAGTTTGCAATATTATTCAGCCAAGGTACATAAAGTATGTCTATGGGTTCACCCTGCATGTTATAGATTTATTACCCTGCATCTAGAGCAGCACTTCCCAGATTTTTAAATCGTGCATCCTACTGATAAAAAATTTGAGCACATATGCATATACGTGAAAGAATGTATATTAACAAAGAAATTAAAGAAGAGTGAGATAAATATTTAAGATTTGAAATAATTTTTGATCTTTCAACATTTACAAAACATCCTTTATTTGCACTATATTATTATTATTACATATATTTTCTTATATTTTAGGTGATTCTCATAACATACAATTAGCCATTTCGATGTGTACGATTCAGTGGCATTTTGTCCATTCACGATGTTGTGCAGTGGCCACCTAGCTCTTTCTAGTTTCGAAATATTTTTATTTCTCCAGAAAAATAGCCCACATCCACTAAGTAATCCTTCCCCATCTCCTGGCAACCACATGGTCCGCCTCCGTCGATTCGCCAATTCTGGATCCTTCCTATAAAAGGAATCATGCAGTATGTGACCTGTGACTGTCTTCCTTCACTTACCATAATGTTTT
>NW_011889011.1:1077336-1083037 GCF_000151845.1 Pteropus vampyrus
GACAAGGTCAGGGTTATGGACTATTCATTCACTGAAAGTCACTAATCTCACAACTGTTGCTGCTGCTTCTCTTAGCAAAAATGTTCTTACTAAGTAACGTCAACGTAATTACTCATTTATCTTGTTACAGTAAACACACAACAGTATCAGTGTTAGAATACCAACACCATCACCAAAGTAAGGGTACTGAAAACAATGTTAAGATGTTTGCAGTTTGTCATTAAGGTATATTCCTATAGGGATATAGACTCATGTACCATTACTGTACAGTTATGTCGCCCATCACATACATATTTTATTTTCCTTTGAATTGCTTTTCAGATTGATTTTATTTTTAAAATTATGGAAAATATTAACATAATTCCAAAGTCAAAACAAGTTACATTCAAAGAAATAGAGATTTTATTCCCATTCTTATTTATTTTCTTCTACCATGCACAAAACTTTATTTGAAAAGTCTCCCATTTTAAAAACACGTAAACAAATTGCCTATGACGTATATGTCGATACGGATTCATGTCACCCCCTTGTTAAGTAAAAAGTGGGGATACTATGCATGTTTTTCTCCATTTTGCTGTTTCACCCACTCTACATTATACATTATTTTCTGGAGATCACTCCCTAGTAATATATGAATTTTTTCCTTCTTTTAAAAAAATACCGTCATCGAATTCCACTGGGTGTACATACCTTACTCTTTCTTTATTGATGCACACTTAGTTTTCATTTTTTTTACTACAAATATTGCCACAACTTATAGACTTGTGTGCACACATATTTTCATAATTTTTGTCAGAGTATAATAGGGATAGATTCCTAGGAGTGGAGTTACTGTATCAAAGGGAAAATATATATTTATCTCACCCTTTCCAAATTCCCCTCCCAACAATTGTGCCACTTTTTAGTCCCACCAGCAACGTATAAAAGCAGCGTTTTCCCAATGCCTCACCGACAGAGTAGTTAAAAGACTTTGGGATTTCTTTCCAGTCTTGTAGTTGAGAACTGGTACTTCTACATAGTTCTTTTTTTTTTTTTTCTCCTTATTTTGAACAAGGTTGAGTTTCTTTCAAAAATTTAAGGTCATTTTGCATTTATTTTTCTCAGTCGCTTAAAAAATATTACCTTCAAGGGACAGGTTAAGTGAATATATTGAATATATTATTTTTTCAACAATATTTTGGATACAACACACTATCGACAGTTATTTACAGTCGCAGGAAAGGTTAATAAAGTCGAATCCCTTATATTTTTATAAAGAATGTATGTAAACTACCTTCAGTTTTGCTAGTTCTTTGCCACAGGACAGCTAACAACTTCTCTATTAAACAAAAGATCGGCACGATCACGCTCTACCTCATTAAAATGCATTATATGGATTGTAACAGAGGGTAGTTACCTTCTAAACACTTCTTTTTAAATTAACCTTGTCAAGCCTTAGAACCTATGCTTCGTGGCTGCAGTTCGTTTTCATAGGGAGTGAGGCAGGGAATGCATGAATTTTACATGTGTTACCTTGTGGGGTTTTTTCAGAATTTTTAAAAATAATTTTTGTGACTGTACCTACCTCATTACTGGTTATTTAAACATAATGCTGCCCAAAGCCTTGCTTTTATTTTTTAAAATGCCACTTACTATTATCTTCTCTGGTATCTCTTTCCTTGAATGTCCCACAACAAGGAGCAGAAACCTGCCTATTCAGGTACTTTGTTATTCAAAGAGGATGTAGCAAATGACCACAAGCAGAGGCAGGTTAAAAACAACTGTGCCGTCATTCAACTGTGTCATAAGCCTCCTACACCACATGATTTATTGCAATACTTATTTCTTACTATCTTCAGCAGTTTTAATATATATTGTCATCTCCCCTTATATGTGGTTTCGCTTTCCAAGGTATCGGTTATCCCTAGTCAACAGCGATCTGAGAATAGTCACTGGGAAATTCCAGAAGTAAACGATTCGTAAGGTTTACCTTGCACACGGGTCTGAGCAGTGTGATGAAATCGGGCCCCATCCCACCTGGGCCCGTCAGGAGGTCGGTCAGCCGCCCACCCACTTAATGGTCGTCTTGACGGTCAGAGCGACTGTCATGGTGTTGCACTAGCCCGTGCTTGAGTCCGGGTCACCCCTATTTTACTTGGTAACGGCCCCGAAGTGCATAAGCGGTGATGCTGGCATTTTGGGCATGTCAAAGAAAAGCCACAAAGTGCTTCCTATGAGTGAAAACATGAGTGCGGTACAGTAAGATAGTCTGTCAGACAAAGAGAGAGTGCACGCGCCTGATTTATAAATTAAACTTGATTGTAAATATATACATGAAAAAAACATAGTATATAGAGGGTCGTGTGCGGGTTCAGACATCCCTGGGCGTAAGGAGAACCTATTATATTCCAAAAGTACTCACTCATCACAAAATATAGTTCCGTTTGTCACAATGCTGTTTGTTATGTGCTGTTTCAGGCTCTATATTTTTTATTGTGACTCGAGTTATGTTTTCCCCATGTTGTGTGAAAAGAGACATTCAGATGTTATAGAATGTTTTTAATAAAAAACAAACTGGATTGTCTTCAGTCTATGCTCAACAGAAACACTCTTCTCATTTAGTACTGGCTTGATTTTTAAATGTCTTGCTAAGTGTAATGGCTTCACACCCTCCTTAATTTATATCTCAGGGCCTGTCATGCACTCAAGGTGAGGTTCACTGTCAGGGATAATGGCACCTCACTTTGTCAGTGCCGTCATTTTCTCTTTTGGCTCATGCTTGCTTTATGAGTACTATCTTGAATTAATGGTTTCTTTGCAGGAACCTTGAATCTTAAGTCACTCATGTGTTACAACAGTTAGTTAAAAGAGATAATTTATCCATGATTTTTTTAGCCAAGCACAGGTAATCCGAGAAAGGGCTCTAACGAGAGAGGGCCCCACTCCCCAAGTCTCTGTTGTAGGACGCCCACTGTCCTCTCAGGGCGGCCCCTTTACAATTGATGACACCTGGTCATCTGATGCGCCGCCAAGGTAGGAGAGGTACCAGTGCCAGCCTGTACGTTAAGTCTTAGTGAAGCTTAAGTTCTTTGTCATATTTTACTAATAATGCCTGTATAAGCCCTAATATTACCCTCTGTAAACCAATGAATCATGTAGCACGTATCCTGGGGTGTACACAGAGCATCGGAGAAGCCAAGTTCAAATCCTGGCTCTGAGACCACAGCCTGTGTAACGAAGGGCAAGTTGCTTAAGCTTGATGTGCCTCAGTTTCACTTTAAGGTAAAATGGGGATGATACAATAGCACCTATTTCATACACTGTTTTGTGGATGAATTAAAATAATGCCACAAAAAGGTCGTTAGGTCATGCAGAAGACAGAAGCGCACACCGGACGTCCACTCCCGCGCTCTGGTGGGCAGGTAAGCATGTGTTCCCCCAGACAGCACGTATCGTATGTGCGCGCGCACGTGTGACAAGAAACACAGATTTAGGCATTCCTTACCTGCAGGTTGGCGTTTCCTGTAAGCTAGTGCCTAAATCAACCGCTAATCAAACATTATTTACTTCTCCATCTGGCCACTATTCTCCTCGGTTTATCTGACTTGATCTTGATTAATAACACACAGAACAAGACACATAAAATAAAGTGTAATATAAGAGAAACAGAAAACCAAAGCTTTTCCAGCTATAAATAGAAACGACAGACCGGGGACCGGAAGGGACGGAACCCGTATTGTTTCTGGCACAGTGGAGAGGACCGTGGGGTTAATTAAAAGGTAATATAAATGGCTACGAATCTCATAAATACAACTTAAATATATATATGAAAAAGCAAAAATAATGGTTCCATCCGTAAAGAAACTAAGAATATGCTGAAAAGTCAGCTCTGCGAGGCCCAGATGCGAGCGCGAGGCCCGACGTCTGCACCAGATGCGCGCAGCAAACCCGAGGGGCGCGCAGCAAACCCGAGGGGCGCGCGTGTGACCGGGGCGCGTGACCGTGGCGCCTGCGACCCACCCCCGGGCCCTTGGCCAGCGTCGAGGTCCGTGAGAAACGGCCGGGCCTCCAGAGAGGAACCCGCTGCTCTCTCCGGGTTTTGAAGGCTTAGGCGCCGGCCGGTCGATTTCTCTGCGGAGACGCCCATCTACCGTCCTGGCCAGCTTAAAATGCCACGTGGTTCCAGGGCCCTGTGGCGCCCACTAGCTAGTTTGGAGTTATAATCATTCCAAGAAAATTAAAGCAAGTTTTATTTATGTAATCAAGGAACAGTTTATTCCTAAAAACCGTCACTTCCTTTCGATGACAAAGTTCTCATCTAACCACGACGAGAAAGGGCATCTTCAGGCCTGGAGCCCGCGGCCGCCGGAATTTACCCCTCGGTTTTTCTGACCTGGGCGGGTGGGGGAGGCGGACGGGGCCAGGGGTGGCCCTCGGCGTTCGTTTACGTCCCCGTGTTTGAAAGTTTGAGAACTGCTGCCGGGAGGAGCGTTCTACAGGCAGCAAGGTATTGTCACTGGGAGACGATGGCATTAACAAGCACAAAAGTCCTCTGTGTGCCCTTGTCTGTTTTGTCCCTGAGTGATTTGATTTGCTAGCCAGCGTAGGTTTTCCAGTAAATGTTGACGGAGTCGAAAATAGGATTGGCACACACAGCCCCAACGGCCTCTTTCCAGAGTCTCTGACAAACTCTCGCATAAAGCTACGGGCTTTGGGAAAACATCATTATTTCGCATATTTGCCGTGGTGTTGCTGTGCCCGCTATTCTTAGCGCTGCGTCTCAGAGTCAGTTCGAAGTACGGGGCGCTCGCTGTGTCTGCTCTCGCCTCTGAGTGTCACTCGCAGAACTCGGCGGGGCTTCGTGACTTCGGGTCGGTTCATTTTAGGGCACTTAGAACTGAGACGATAAAGACTGTGTCAAACGCATTTGCTCCAGTTGGTTCCGAGCCCTGACGACACAGACTCCTAGAGCCTTGGGATGTCCGAGGGGGCAGCCCCCGCCCTCCGTGTGACGGCTGTCGCCACTGCCGCCATCCAGGTGCGTCCCTTCCTCTGCCTTCAGTGCTTCGCCATTTTTTCTTTTTTTACTCTTCTCCCAGGTCACTTTTCACATAATTGTAGTTTTTCACATAACTTACAATGACGTTGTCTTCTTATCTAATATGTGCGTGTGTGTGTCCGTATGTGTGCATGTGTGTGTGCGTATGTGTGCATGTGTGTGCATGTGTCTGTGTGTGCATGCATGTGTGCATGTGTGTGCATGTGTCTCTGTGCATGTGTGCATGTGTGTGTTCATGTGTGTATTTGTGCATCTGTCTGTGTGCATGTGTGGGTCTGTATGTGTCTGTGCATGTGCATGTGTGTATGTATGTGTGCATGTGTGCGTCTGTGTGTGCATGTGTGCCTGTGTGTGTGCATGCGTGCACATGTGTGTGCACACACACATATGGGGGGGCACATCTTCCTGTGCCCGAGCAAACAGGACCGCACACACTCCGCAGTCTCTAACGCTGCTGGAGAGGATGGGGAAACATACGATTTGCTGAGTGGCCTCCCAGCGTTCCTGTCCCGCCTGCAACAGGAGCATCACTCAGTCACGTAGCTTCATGATCAGCAGTGACGGGTACATGGACGAGGACCAGGAAAAGGGCGCAGGGCGGAGCCGATGGCGTCCGGGGGCTCACTCCAGCTGGATCGACGGGCACTGTCTGTGCATCAGGCC
>NW_011889011.1:1083367-1086318 GCF_000151845.1 Pteropus vampyrus
CTACCCACTTCTGCCCCAGCCTCTTAAGAAGAGTGTTCTACCTTTGTTTCATGAGGGAAAAAACAAATCCTTGTAAGTATATATACATTTATTACTTATTCAAAGATAAGTGTTTAAGATAGCTACAAGAGTTGTTCAAAACAGCTGTCTTTAGGCTTTCTTGCTTCTTTTCTTAGAGAGGGTGGTGTATCCAAATCCTCTCCCGGGCTGTATGGACAGCCAGCTCCATTTGCGCTCTGGGCACCCGGCTTCATCAGTGTGGAGGGCGCCCTCCTGAGGCCGGAAGGGTTATAACCGTCGTCCATAGAATAGCAGCTGACCTGTAAACATCTCATTTTAAATGGATTGTTGTATTCTTAAATTTATTATGAGACGCGTCATGCATACACAACAGCGCTACACAGATTTATATCGTTGTGGCTTTGTATGGTCATAGAGAACATCTGTAACCACACGCAGACCAAGAAAGGGGGCGTCGCCAGCATCCCAGATACTCACCCCTTATACTCCGTCTCACAGTGTCACCACCTAGGCATGTATAACCCTAAATAATATAGATATGTGCCTGCTTTTAGCTTTTAAATTGACACTTGAAAGGTTTTGCCAAATTTCCCTCACCAGATTCGTTATACTCCTAGTCAGAAAACTCTGAAAAGTGCATAAAGTCTGTCAATATTCAGGATGTTCTTTCTTATTTTTGTTATCTCTGTTTTGCTCATCACACTAGGTAGTGTCTATGTTTACATGTATCTTCCTCATCTCAGTTGCTCTCCAGTGCGACAATTTTGTTATTTTTTTCATCAGATAAATTTTGAGTTCGCAGTCAGAAGTAGCAAAAACAAACTATATAGTAGGGACCAGGAAGGGTTACTTGGACGGGAAGGTCAATTTTGTGACAATTGGATGAGAATAAGAGTCTTATATTCATATTCTGAATTTTAAGAAGCACAGCTCGCTCCGTCAGATATTCTCATTTGTGGGTAATTCTGTGCACTGCTCATAACAGCTTCGCACTGCATTCTGAGTGGACGCACCTTGCTGTCCCCTCAGCTGTCCCCTCGGCGGTCCAGCAGTTGATTCGAGAGCATTTCAGCTGCTGGGACCCACCCCACGTATGGGGAAGAGGCCGCGGGCGGTGTAGGGCCCCTGAGCGGCGGGGGCCGGGCCTCTGTGCGGGCTTGCCACTGTCTCAGGACGCAACGCTTGTGCTGTGTCTTCATGAGCTACGGACTTCTGGAGCTGGTCACAACTTTATCCCAAAGAAATCGGGGCCACAAGTGGCCCCGAGGTCAAGAAAATTTAAGTTTATTTGAGACAGAAATCGCTTTGGATTTTAAGTTCTGATTCAGACAGGTGTTGGTCTTTAAAACTCGTTCTAGCCGCAGGCTGTTTTCTGTCTCTGCTCCCTCTTCCCCATCTCCATCCATCCACCACATTCGGTGCCTGCCGGTGCTGCGTTCCGTTCTGTATGATACTTTGGTCACTTAAAGCGCATATGTGCGCTCGCGCGTTCGCGCACACACACACACACTCACAGTAATGTGATAAAACTTCTTACTGTGTGATGTCTTGTTTTAATGAGACTCCATGCACAGAAACTGCTAGGAGCTGCTGACCCCCAACTATCTTTGAAATAATTAATAACGTGCTTAGAGGGGTTGATTTACATATTCATGAGAGTTTATATCATTTGGTTCCTAAGCAGGACAGTGAAACAATTTAATGTTTTAAATGCATACCAATTTAGCAAGAGGAGGTGTGCTTTAATACTCTAGTGTCAAGACGGAAATAAATATATAATATGGAAACCAAGCAATTATATTAAATATTTCCAGTAAAATCTGAATGCCTTCCAGGTTACCTTTTATCTTCTGTTACTCACTCCACGGAGGAGTTTGGAAAATTAATATTTCTTATTCTTTCTGCTTTTCAGGCCTTCATTAGAAATCCTTTATTTTGGAATTATATATTTATGTATTAAAAGCAGCAGAAGTACCTAAAAAAAAGGGGGGAGGGGATAAGAACCGTGTTCAGGGGAGTGGTGTTATTTTAGCTGACGTCTTTCCAAAACTCACTCTCTCCCTCTCTCCCCTGCCGCTGCCAATAACGGCTCTTTCTCGTGGTTCATCTGCAACGAGGCTTTTGTAATTGGCCGCCGTGTCTCTTTGCTAGGGCTGTCATTGCAAAATACCATAGACCCCCCGTTTTTAAACAACTGAAATTTATTTTCTCCCAGTTCTGGAGTCCGGAAGTCCAAGATCGAGGTTTGGTTTCCTCCAAGGCCTCTCTCCTTGGCTTGCAGATAGCTGCCCTGGTGCTGCCCGTTCACGTGGCCGTCCTGTCGCGCATGCGTGGTGCCTCTCTGTGTGGCCAGTCTCCTCTTCTCATGAAGGCTCTGGTCAGACTAGATTGGAGCTCACGCTAATGGCCTCGCTGTAACCTAGTTACCCCTTTAAGGCCCTGTCTCCAAACACAGTCACATTCTGACGTACTGAGGGTTGGGGCTCTAACATGTGAGTTTCTGAGGGACACAATTCAGTCCATAACAGTCACCTTCTAGATTCTGAAATAGTTTTCAAATACTTGGCACCCTCCAATTCAGAAAAGGTCTATTTAATATTATTCTATTATGTTATGTTATTACGTTCTATTATTGTCATATATATTAACCCCGTATATAAGGTCCATTCCAGAATGGTTTAACCACCTGGTTGTACCTGAGGACAAGGCTTGCTCTCCACCCTTCCCCACCCTACCCCTCCCTCCCACTCCACACGAGCTGGTTTCCCGCCTTCCAACCCCACATGCATAAGGAATACAGGGCCCTTTTTGCCAGTCGTCTAATTTTAAAATCCAGACTCACTAACAAACGTTTCAGGGAGGAGCCTCTGAACTTCTCCGTCCTCCGTAAAAGTGAAAACAATCGTCTCTGAGACGCAGGTGGTCGCGAA
>NW_011889011.1:1086788-1091189 GCF_000151845.1 Pteropus vampyrus
ATTTAGGTTGACACCTGGCAGGCTCTTCAAACCGGGAGTGTTGGTGGGTCAGCTCCCAAATGGTAGACTCGGTTGCACCTCTGTGATTCAGGGATCGCGGGCCGAGTACTGGCTTTGCAGTGCAATGGTGCCGACCCAATTCCAGACCTCTTCTACCAGATGTCCAGCCGATTTTCTCTTTTAAAATGGAAATAAGTCTGAAGTCAAAGAAAGTCGAACAAGATTGTGTGTAAGGAGGACCGGCACAGATCCTGACACAAAGTAGCTGTTCTACATGTGACGGCTTCCCCGTCACCACCAAGGACGGACCCCACATTCAGAAGGTATTCTGGATACTTACAATTCCAGCGAGAAATTGAAGCTGCAAGTTGGGTTTAATTCAAGTTTCATGGCTAAAAAGTGAAAATATGATTGTCTTTTGACATTTTCTACATTAGCACATTAATGACTAATGGAAATTATTAATTTCCTATAAACAGGAATTAAAATTATAAAAAGTGCAAAGCAATACATAAATATAATCCCATAAAAATACTTTAAAAGTTAGTGATAGAAATTTTCATTAAAATTCTTAAGTAAGATTCATTCTACATAACCAGATTTTCCAAACTAGCCTTTTATAAAGGGGATATATACAGGAGTATATATAGTTCCATTAATGAGACTACCATTATTTTCTTCTTCTTCTTTACTGATAACATAAGTAGGCTGCCTTAATTGGGTTGTTAGTATAACTTTTAAGTCCTTTCTTGAAAATTTCGTATTCTGAATAGGCCATCAATGAGTAATGAGTAATTTCCCGTAAGATCTTTGGGCTGTCATCAAGTATAATGTTGCAGAAATATGTAGTATAAAATTTAAATGGCATCATTCTAAAGGAGTTGGGAGAGACACTAAAAGAAATGATCTGCTGTGTAGTGCAGGAAGCAACTTTTACAGCTCCCATTCCTATTTACTTCCTACATCATCCTTTCATTTGTGTGTGTTTAAATTTACCTACGATAGGAGCAATATTTGTATTAAATCTGTATTGGGATCTATATTCAATTTTTTTTTTTTTAACTGATAGAGGTTCCCAACCAAAATTCCAGAGAACACTGATTTAGACCAATGGATTTCAAACTTTTGACTACTACCCACAGAAATAAATACATTTTACATCATGCTACTGTAAATGTATAAAATATACACATAAATATAGTTGAAAAAACTTTCACAGAACAATACTTTCATACTATCTGAGACACTCTTGTATTTTCCGTTGCATTTCAGATGCATCCAAAACAGGTAGTAAATAGCCCTGGGTTTTTTTTTGATTTTTTTTGTTTTGTTTTTTAGGCAAGGCAACCCTTGGTTGACCTCACAGATTGCAAGCCCACACTAGCGTTCCATCATTTTGAGTACCTGAAATATACTCAAGCACCATATAAACTAACATTTGTTTATATGAATTTTAAACATAACTCATCTTACTCTACCAAAAAAACCTCTCAGACTATATTTGAATAAAGTAGAAAAACCATCCATCTATTGTTCTCAACTGGTCATCTTAAAAAAATTAATAAAACATGTAAATTTGTGAACAACTTTATAGATAACATATTTCAGATATACATTTCATTTTCAGGAATGTCGTCACCAGAGATAGAGATAACGCAGAAGCTCTAGGACCGTATTCCTGGATGGGGTCCCACCCCTCTCTCCCCTGGGTGTGGGGGTGCCACCTCCATTGATGTAGCAGTCAGAGAACTCCCACCTCCCTCACTTCCCACCCCCAAGCCAGACAACTCCAAAACTGTCATTTGGTATACTAACCTTTAAAGAAATATAATTAAAAAATAATTTAATAACCTAAAAAATGGTGACTTCTAACAGTGTTTATTTCTCTATCGTGCTGTAATTTATAAATTCTGTTACATCCTTAGAGGTTTAGGATAAAAAATGGTTGATGTTTATGGCTTTGTCTCCAAGTGCTATTTTGTCTGCCATGCTGATTCTTTTAAGGGAAAAATGGCAACAGTTTGCTTGAAATTCGTTCTGTGGGATCTACATTAGGTTCATTTGTTAGTTAACCTGTATTGTATCTTAAATTAGACTGCTATTGTAGAAAGAGTGCTGAATTAGAAGTTGTCAGGCTAGTCCTGATTGTGTCACTAACTCAACAGCTAGTTAATTTGATCAAATCACTTACTAGCTTACTGGATGCTGGGGCAGGACTTTTGAATGTGTTGCCTTAAGGTTCATAAGGATTCTGTATGGTCCATATGAATGATCCCATTTTGCAAGTGAAAAAAACTAAAGTGCTCAGAATCTAAATTCAAACACAGATCTGCCTGACTCTAAAACTAACTTTTACTTTCTATCTTTTATTCATGAAATTAATCTCCAGGACCTCTTTCACCTCAAAAATTCTATGACCCCTCTTGGCCCCTAAACCAAGAGGTACTGTTTACTTCTATAAAATTTATCAGACTCAGAGTGAAAAACGCAATCAAATCGATAAGTGAAGAAAGTACCTACTAATGGATGTGCAAGTTATACTAACATCTCTGTCTCTATGTGGTGTCTTTAGAGCAGTGGTTATCAAACTGTGTTCCACGGAACCATAGGAAGGGATTATCCATGTGGTGTATCAAGGATTATTTTATGTAGAATGAAATGTGTAGACAGTAACAGTATGTATTAAGTCGTGACTGTTACATTAACCGGGAGTCCTATTTCAGTACTTAACCAAGGTCATGTGAGGCAGGAATAGAAGTTCAACAGTCATAGCAGAAACTTCATTTTAAAATGGTTTAGTTTTCTTTACACTATATTTTTTGAAAAATAAAAGAACTACACTTGTTGTATTGTTAATTAAAATAACCTTTTAAAAATGGCAAAGACCAATTTTTAATTGATATAGAGGGGAAACTCGAGTTTGTTATTATTAAAATACTGTTTGTTGATATTTTTAGTAGGACCTAAAAGTAAAAAAAAAAAAAAATGACTTCACCTTCAAAAAACACTCAAAGCAATTTTTTTCTTTGGATTTCTTGCTCCCTATTTTAATTTAAGCAAGTTTATTTCCATTAGAGACTACTTCCTATTCTTCACTTCAGTTAAATCAGTGGTCTTGGAGAGTTTTTTATTGTTCACGTATAACTAGGCAAGCAGCAAAAGATATTGGTTCAGAGCTCTCGTTTGATGAAATACACCGTCACCACCATCAGAACCTATTCACCTAACGTACCGCTTGAGAAGGTTCTGTTTCAGGAGCTGGGTGTTATTCTAGGCTCTGCACAGCTTCTTTAGCTACCTTCGAATCACTAGAAGGAGTGATTACCTATAAAGGATGCTTAACTGTACATACATGTGAAGGATGGCACACTCGGCATAAATCAACAACAGCTGAATTCAAGCTTTATTTTTGAAAGCAAACCTCTAGGCTGCAACTTGGCCATTCTTCCTTCTGATCCAAAAATAAAAATAAATCAAGGTAGAAAAGCAGCTGTAAAGCTGATAATGAGATTTGCAACCAGCTAAGACAAGATCTAAATCATGAGAAAGTTTAAAAGTCCTGTTAATCATTTTCCACCATGCCTACAATCTAAAAAAACAAACAACAAAAAAAACAAAAACAAAAAACAAACAAACAAACAAAAAACAGTTCAGGGAAAAGGAGGCCTACCTTGCCATTTAAATAAGGAGGCTGGCACGGGTAAGCTGTTTTTATGATCTAAGCACCATGTCACCTGGTGTGTTTACGGGCAAGTAAGGGGAGCACCGACAATTGCAGAAGATTTTGAGGGATAATAACTGTTAACAGAGATATTCTGTTTACCAGGGAGACTGAAATGAGACTCAAATAAATAAGCATTTCAGAAAATTACCCAATTACATATTTAACCACTCCAAGGCATTCTGGTCTCCTGGGAAAATAGCGTGCATTTTCCAAAATTGCTTTATCATTGTGAATTGCATGTTTGCGAGGCGGTGGGAGGCGCGTTGTCAGAGCTTAGCGAGGGTGTCTTTCTTAAGGACTTTGCATACGAGAGAAGCATTTGCAGTTGCCTTCCAGATGCCAGTGAAATATGTGTTTCGGAATGTTTGACGTACTCTTCCAGAAGAGACTACAGAGCTATTTTGATGCCCGGGGGATTTAATTAACAGTATCTTGAATTGAAGGCATTTAGCTATTGTTTTAAGAAGACATCTTCCTTATGAGACTCTAGCTACATGGTAGAGATAGATTTCTATGTTGCAAATATTAATGATTCATATTACGGAGGGCAGTCTAATAAGTTTGCTGTTTTTGTTTCATGGAATGGATAATTTAATTACTGGATTCTTTAGAAATTATATAAGTATCTTAAAGTAATTTTCTCCTGACCTGGAAGTAGACCTTTTCATTTATATATA
>NW_011889011.1:1092484-1097814 GCF_000151845.1 Pteropus vampyrus
TCACCGCTGGGGACCCTGCCCACTTAGCACGGTGTCAACTCATGGGAGAAATTTCTCTCTGTACTAAGACTCTTGTAATTGATGAGACCAAAGCCTACTACGGAGAGAGGAGGAGTTTATTAGTAAAAATGGGGTGTCTCCATGTGTCTTCCTCACCTAGTCGCCTCTGCCTGTCTACTTCCTTCCACCTTTGCCGTGAGCCAGCGTCCTCTGCTCCATCTCAGGACGGAGCAGCCGCACACTATGCTCACCTCAAAAAGACAGTCACGTGCCTCGGTCACACGACTCATTGGATTCAGTCAAAGACATCGAAACTGTAGTCCAGCAAAATCGCTAGTTCCCTGAATTACCTGCGTGCTTTCTACGCTGAGCATAACAGAGTAAGGGCGCATCATGCTTCTGTGTTCCGGCCACTACGAAGGTTGGAGCGACCACAGCAGATCTTCAGCGACTGTCACGTTTTGTGGCACGTGTTTTTGTGTGCTGTCTTAAAGCTTTGTCCTCGGCTGACTTTGACTATTGCATATTCTCTCCATTTTTTTTTTTTTTGTTTGTTTATCTACTTGAAGCTTACTGTGTTTGTGTCTATTCGAGCAAGGGTTTCAGATCCTTTCTAGAATGCTGCATGACTGGATAGAGAGATGACATGTTTCATTTGAAAATAGTAATAGAATTTCTTGGTTCCAAAATGCTTGAGAAACGTATGTTCTAGAAGATATAGCAGATACACAGCAAGAGCGTTGTAACACTGTAGAATATGGGACTTAGAGGATTTTATTCCTTTTCTTTAGGCATTTATTTCGTGGCTCTCTAGTAAACCGAATGCATGGCCCGCACGGTTTAATAGCTAGCCACTGGTCATATGTGGTCATTTACATCTAAATATGCTTCAATTAAGACTACATAGAATTAAAATTTGGTTTCTCATGACCATAACAGCGTAAACGTGTCTAGTAGTTACCACATTAGAGCAGCTGTAGCTCAATTTCACCATCGCAGAATTTCTCTCTTTCGTTTGCGTCTGCTCGAGCTCGGCAGCTGTCGACATGCACACCTCACTTCATTCCTGAATTCCACAGGGATCTCAGCATCAGGTTCCTTATTCCGGGTCCTCCCGCGGCTGTGCGCTTGCACGAATCACGATTCTGTTTGCCCCACATCACTGGCCTGGTCGAGTGTACAGTGATGTCGTGTGGCTTCTGAAACCCAGTGCCACATCTGCAGAGACTTCCTCCTTGACCGAGGTCCTCTCTCGTTCACTCCCAGCGGCCTGCTTCAGAAGCGCTCCTTTCCTTTTGAATCCCCACCTGGAGAATTTCCGTTTCTGTCGCGTCCCTGTGCCTGGACCAGCTGCCCACTTCCCCCTGTACCTCCAGAGGCCTCAGTGTTCTCTCTACCCGCCTAGACCCTTTAGGTCCAACGCTATGTCCTCAAGACGCTCGCCCCCTGTTCCATTCTAGAATCCTTACCCAATTTCCTAATACCGATCGTTCTTATAACTCCAATTAAATCGTAGGCACCTAGAATACCACCTTCAAATCTCCTTTCAGTTCCTCATTTTGCCCAGTACCAACCTCCTCGGGGAAAAGCCACTTAAAAGTCGGCATCGGATGAACTACTGAGGTAAGCGAAGCTGTGGGCCGAAGTTAGCACCTCTGGTTTCTGGTTCTAGCTCTGCCTCTGGCTCTCTGTGTAAACTTGTCCCCTTCATTGAACACTCCAGAACCTTTTCCTTACTTTTAAAGTCAGGACATTGGGCTAGTCAGTTGCCGAGGGTGCTACCAGTTTAAAATTCTGGATATTTAAAAAGTAAGTCTTCTCATCTGTTTTACTCTTGGTCCCTTGTATGTCTTGATAGTACCAGCTGTTAGAAATTGCTGATTCGGACTTAGGCATCTGGTAGATCTGGTTGTCTTTTGGCATGTGAATGTCTTACAGTGCTCTACCAAGACATCCTGTCGCTCTGTGCTTATCCATCACCCGCCGCCATCTAGCCACCCCTGGGTCGGGTTTTTCCTGAGCTCCGTGCACAGCACTAGTAATGGAGACGCCAGAGTCAAAAGACGGTTTCATCTTCCAGGGACTTTCAGTCTTGTTTAGAAATAGACATACAAAAAGATGACAATGAATCGTTGGTTTACTAGAGGCAAATAACTGCCATATTGCTTTGCAGTGTAATGCTTCATTACGTTATTTATTTTTATTATTTTTTGTTTTTCAACGATGGTTGACATTCAATATTATTTTATATTAGTTTCAGGCATCCGGCATAGTGGTTAGATGTCTGTACAATTTATGAAGTGATCCCTCCAATAAGTCTGGTGCCCACCTGGCACCATGCATAGTTTTTACAGTATTATTGACTATATTCCCTGTGCTGTACTTGACACCTCTACGACTATTTTGTAACTTCTTAATATCTCCATTTTTGCCCCCGGCCTCCCAAACCCCGTTCCCATCTGGCAACCATCAGTTTGTTCTCTGTTGTCTGTGAGTCTGTTTTTGTTTTGTTTGTTTGTTTTGTTGTTTAGATTCCACATGTAAGTGAGATCATATGGCATTTGTCTTTCTCTGTCTGACTTATTTCACTCAGCATAATGCCCTCCAGGTCCATCCATGTTGTCGCAAATGGTAAGATTTCATTCCTCTTTATGACCAGGTAATATTCCATTATGTATAGGTACCACTTCTTTATCCATTCGTCTGTTGATGGACACCTAGGTTGTTTTAATATCCTGGCTATTGTAAATGGGGTTGCAGTGACCATACAGGCGCATGTATCTTTTTGAATTAGTGTTTCGGCTTTCTTCGGATAAATACCCAGAAATGGAATTTCTGGGTCATAAAGTAGTTCTGTTTTAATTTTTTTGAGGAACCTCCATACCGTGTCCCATAGTGGCTCCTGGAAGAGAACGTGGGCAGTAAACTCTCTGATGTTGCTCTTGGTAACTTTTTTTTTTTTCTGATCGATTTCCTCGGGAAAGGAAAGCAAAAGGAAAAAATGAACAAGTGGGACCACATTCAACTAAAAAGATTTTGCACAGCAAAGGAAACCATTAAGAAAATAAAAAGACAATCTACCGTTTGGGAGAAGATATTCGTCAATGACACAGCCGATGAGGGGTTAATCAACAAAATATATAGAGAACTCATACAACTGAACACGAAAAAAACAAAATAACAAAACCAAACCAAAAACAAAACAAAAACAAAAAACAAAAAACAAAACCCACAAACAATCCAATTAAGAAATGGGCAGAGGAACTTCTTAGACATTTCTCCAAGAAAACATACAGAGGCCAATAGACATGTGAATAGATGCTCAAGATCACTAACCATCAGGGAAACACAAATTAAAACCACGGTGAAATGTATTATTTGTCCTTAATAAAAACGGCTGAAATATCTTGTGACTAGGACAGTAAATTATGAGTAATTGTTTCGAAAATGTATTTAAGCCACACAATTTCATTGGAAGAATTCGGCACCTGTAAGGGAGTCTGTCCTTCTGAAATTATTGCTGAATACTAAAAGCATGATGTAGGGCAAAGCACTTTGCTGTTTGTGGCCAAAGAATTCGTATTGTATTGAAATATTTGCTGCATCAGTGAACATGTCGTCAATTATGTCGTCAGCAACAGTTTGGTTATATGCAGCTATAGGTTGAAAACCCACAGATATCAGGAAACATCAGCAATATTGGATGATTTTTGCCCTTAGAGTGCTTATGCTTCAACTCACTATTCTTCTGCATTGAGTTTTGATGATCTGAACTGAAGGTATTAGAACTGAAATTGAAGGGGGAAATAGATCTTATTTTTAACGGTGCCATTTTACTTTATTTAATGTATCATGATTATTAAAATAAAAATGTAAAAATCCAATTACAGCACACAAATATGTGTGTGGGTGTTGTTTAGATGTGCTCTAGCTGCGATGTGTGTTTATAAGGTTGACGTGGCGCGATCTGACATTGTGGCATCATCTACAAATTCAGCTCAATCTCACCCAGTTACCAATTAAGATGTGAGTGACACTAACTAATTAAATTGAGGAAAAGGGTCTTCATAAGTGGATAATGTAAATAGAAAATAAAGTTAGTAATTGACATTATGACCATAGGGTTTTCTTAAAGAATGAGCAGTGTGTTAAAAGGGTATATTTTGAGATAAGAAAGATAAGAGACCATTTGATTGACAAACAAGATTTTGTGGTTCAGTCAGTTACCTTTATGCTGTTATACCTTGCTCACTGAAAGTACACAATAACTTTCAATTTTGTCACAAAGCTGCTTTTACATCAGTGAACTATCAGTTGTGACAACTAATTGGTTGCACTTTAGAAAACTGAACCCAGTTTTATGCTTAAGTCTATATTTCTTACATCTAGGGAATCCTAAAATACACTTGAAAGGAAAGAAATAGAGTCTAAAATGTTACAACCATCGGCTCTACAACCTGTTATAGAAATAAGGACACGTAAGCCAAGCAGTGGAAAAGTGGCATATGGGGACCTAGCGATTAAGTTAAATGTATCTGAGTCAGTGAATAGAAAAAGATCATTTAAATATGCTGTATATTATTGGCACAGAAAGTATATAGAATAGAAAAGAAGAAGTAGGTAATGAATGTTACCTGAATCTGGCAGATGATGAAACTCTATATTGCTATTAAGCTTTCTTGTAAAGGTTAGCGTCTTAGGAAATACCGAAGGCATGGAGAGTAATGGTTAATAGCAGTGAAAATGGGACACACTCGTCCCATTAGTCTCATTTTTAATGGCTTTTTAGTGCCTTCTGAAGCATTCAGGAAAGCACCTTTGTATTTACCATAGGGGCCAAGCTTTCCAGCCAAACATGCTGTAACGGAAGTTCTCACGCAGCCCTTCAGCCTGAGACTCTGCAGCGGGAATGTACAAACCAGCCACGGGGGGGAAACATGCAGAGGTGCCTCAGTCAAGCACTAACCTGTTTGCTATCTGCATCGCACGTTTCGAAGCGAATTTGGTGTCTTCTGAAATGAAAGATGTTTTTAAATGAATGAAATTGTACATTGAATCGGTTCCCTTCACATACACTCCTAGAACTTTAGATTTGACGTTATTCTTGGAGATTATTTTACTCACCTGAATATTTTACAGAGGAGGAAACCGAACCCCAGAAAGGTTAAGACCAGTGGCTATGGTACTGGGGTGAAAAGACATGCTTTATACTCAGACAGACCTGAGACTGAATTTCAACTCCTGTCACCTGTGTGACCTCGGGCAAGTTGCTTCACTTCTCTGAGCTTTGGCTTTCTGGTCTCTAACTGGAAGAATCGTTTTCTAAGTGA
>NW_011889011.1:1097864-1101123 GCF_000151845.1 Pteropus vampyrus
AACCATCGGCTCTACAACCTGTTATAGAAATAAGGACACGTAAGCCAAGCAGTGGAAAAGTGGCATATGGGGACCTAGCGATTAAGTTAAATGTATCTGAGTCAGTGAATAGAAAAAGATCATTTAAATATGCTGTATATTATTGGCACAGAAAGTATATAGAATAGAAAAGAAGAAGTAGGTAATGAATGTTACCTGAATCCGGCAGATGATGAAACTCTATATTGCTATTAAGCTTTCTTGTAAAGGTTAGCGTCTTAGGAAATACCGAAGGCATGGAGAGTGATGGTTAATAGCAGTGAAAATGGGACACACTCGTCCCATTAGTCTCATTTTTAATGGCTTTTTAGTGCCTTCTGAAGCATTCAAGAAAGCACCTTTATATTTACCATAGGGGCCAAGCTTTCCAGCCAAACATGCTGTAACGGAAGTTCTCACGCAGCCCTTCAGCCTGAGACTCTGCAGCGGGAGTGTACAAACCAGCTGCAGGTGGAAAACACGCAGAGGTGCCTCAGTCAAGCACTAACCTGTTTGCTATCTGCATCGCATGCTTCGAAGCGAATTTGGTGTCTTCTGAAATGAAAGATGTTTTTAAATGAATGAAATTGTACATTGAATCGGTTCCCTTCACATAGACTCCTAGAACTTTAGATTTGACGTTATTCTTGGAGATTATTTTACTCACCTGAATATTTTACAGAGGAGGAAACCGAACCCCAGAAAGGTTAAGACCAGTGGCTATGGTACTGGGGTGAAAAGACATGCTTTATACTCAGACAGACCTGAGACTGAATTTCAACTCCTGTCACCTGTGTGACCTCGGGCAAGTTGCTTCACTTCTCTGAGCTTTGGCTTTCTGGTCTCTAACTGGAAGAATCGTTTTCTAAGTGACCCTGAGTTAATCAGATGCTGTGTACATCCAAAGTCGATTTCTTTCTGTTGCTGAATTGTATTTTGTTGTATGTACTTAACCACAATTTGCTCATCTGTCCAACTGTTGAACACCCGGATTGTTTCCAGTTCCTGGTTATTACAAACAGAGCTACGATGAAAGTTTACGCAGGTCTCTGTAAGTACGTGTACCTCTTTTTCTCTTTCGTAAATGCCTAGGATTGGAATCACTGGATCATATTTTAGTTTCTTTTTTATGAAACTGCAAAACTGTTTTCCAAGGCGATTGTACGGTTTGCATTCTCACCATGAGTGGAGGAGGATTCCAGTTACTCCGTGTCATCTGCAACACTTGACATAATCAGTCTTTAATTTTATTAATTGTTTTTATTTTTCAGTTACAGGTAGCATTCAATATTACACGACTTTCAGGTGTACAGCATGGTGGTTCGACATTTATATACCTTACGGAGCGATCCCCTGGTCAGTCTTGTCTTTCGCATTTTAATGTTCTGTTGAGTACGTAGTGCTGTCTCCTTTTGGTCTTAAGTCGTATTTCCCTGATGACTAGTGATTTTGAGCATCTTTTCATGTGCTTATTTGTCATTCTTTTATCTTCTGTGGTGGACTGGTTTTCAAATATTTTTCCCATTAAAAAAAATTGGGCTGTTTTCATATGATAAAAATTTCAGAGTTCTTTATATATTCCGAATGCAAGTACATTATCGGATAAATGATTCGCAAATATTGTCTCCCTGTCTCAGGCTTATCATTTCATTTTCTTAAATAGTGTCTTTCAGGGAACAGAAGTTTTTAATTTTGGTGAAATTCAATTTATTAATTGGTTCTTTTGTGGATCATGCTTTATGTGTCATATCTAAGAAATCTTTGTCTAACCAAAGGTGAGAAAAGTTTTCTCATGTTTTCTTCTAGAAACTTGATTTATGTTTTATATTAAAGTTATTGATCTATGTTGAGTTATCTTTTGTGCATGGCGCAAGGTATGAATCAAAGTTCTTTTCTTATATATATGAATATCCGATTGTTTTTACACACCATTCTTTTTCCACTAAATTAACTTTTCACCTTTGTCAGAGTCAGTTGGCCATAAACGTATGGATCTGTTTCTATGCCATCTGTTCTGTTCTTTCAATCTGTGTGTCTCTCTGTAGGCCAGTAGCATACATCTTGATGACTCTCGGTTTATAAAAATTACTGAAAGCAGGAAGGGTTTATCCTTCAACTTTGTCCTGCTTTTGCAAAGTCGTCTGGGCTGTTCTAGGTTCCTGTTCTTTGAATTGAGGAGACTGAGACATATCTTTTGACCTTCAGTTCAGTACTAACTTCATTTTGCCACTCAGGGCATGGAGGTCAGTAGAAAGAAAGAGAGAGGGAGAGAGGGAGAGAGGGAGAGAGGAAGGAGGCGGGAGAGGAAGGAAGGAAGGAAAAGGAAGGAAAGAGCCTTTTTGCTCTGGTGTATGAAAAAAAGTTCTAAAGAAAGAATAACTTGGGGAATAGTGAACAATAAATAATAAAAACTGATAGAAAGCTTTCTTTAGTTTAACTAATTTGCATGAACTATGATTTCTAAGTAAAAGCCATTAGCTTTTTTGCCCCTTTGCCTTTAACCATCCTCATCATTTTTTATCACTTTGATTCCTTCATTTATCAGTTTCAACTCAGCCAATTATTCATCTTCAGTTGCCAAAGAGCCCCTTTTCAAGGTCCTCTGTGTTTTGTCTAACAACGCATGGCCACCATTTCTTGGCAACAGAGGGCAGCGCCAGCTCCGCTGGCCTCTGCAGAGTAAGATCCTTTCCTGTCACCTGCTTGATAACAGTCTATGAGCTGGTGGCCATGAAGATGGACCGCCAATGATACGCTTAAATCCTGATTAATGGAATGTCAGATGATGAAATGATGGATGGTAGAAATACTGTTTTACTTCTACTGGCTTCACTTGGAATCGTTACGGGTAGTGTTTGTCTAGTATTGATTTTTGCGATATATTTCATGATGATAGAAATGAAATATTTTGTCGTTATCATAATCATAGCAATCACATAAATACTGCTTACCGTAGATGAGACACCATTTCAAGTTTTCCTCCTACATATATGAATTCAACCAATAGCCCACTATCTGTTAGGAGTGTAATGCATGTTTTTTCACATGATAGGAGTTTATATGCATCATTCTTCCGTACTCTGATCGAGTCCCCTTTGTAGTGATGGTTATCAGGTCTTTCCAACAAACCATTTCAAAATTACCTGAGTAATGATAATTATTTTCACATGATAGGTCGCCAAGAAGAATGACAGATATTATAAGGTTTTCTTTTTTCCTCCTTCATTTTTTTTTTTTTTTT
>NW_011889011.1:1102643-1104412 GCF_000151845.1 Pteropus vampyrus
CCAACTTGTCCTTTTGGTGTTGACCAAGAATCGGGGTACTTTACGATCTCGGCAAGAAAATAGACTTCTGCAACTGACGTTTATTCTAAAACTACATGTTTTACATTACAAATTGATTTGGATGGACTTTTTTTTTTTTTTTACACATTTCCCAATAAGTATTATTTGCAGTATTGATAACTCACCGAGACGCAGGCAGCGCCGTGTCCCTTCCTCTGGGGACTGGAGTGGCCAGCCAACCCAGCCCAGGGGACGAGGGGTTTTCCTGGGCACAAATCAAAGCAAGGATAAAAACGCTGTGTCCACATTTCCCTCCGGTTGTTTCTGCGTTCCGTGCCCTGGGCCACTGGGAAGTTCAAGGTCAGAGTTCCATTGTTAAGGACACGTTCGTGGCCCTGCACAGAGAAACGGAATGGCGATCCAGGACTGGCGACGGGGAAAGAAAGAGGTATCTCCTTCACTCGGCAGATCCGTTTTCATGTTTACAGACGGTTTTGAATAAATATGTTGCGTCGGCCACTAAAGCGAATGTGCACACGCGGGTTGTAGCTGCTCCCTCAAAACTTAGAAAAACGTGTCACGATGCCACACTTCTGCTGCGAAAGGGGCCGGACGGCTGTGCCGGTGCCACGTGGGCGCCACGTGGGTGCCATGTGGGTGCCACACGGGCCAAGGCAGCTCTGTGCTGTCCCTCCGCGGCGCTGGCCATCCTTCCATGGTGCTGACCGTCCCTCCGCGGCGCTGACCGTCCCTCCATGGCTTGACCGTCCCGCCGCGGTGCTGGCCTCTGCCCGCCAAGCGGACCTCCGGCTGCGCGGTGCAGTGGGACAAGTGCCTCATGGGGACAGGAGTGAGAAATCCCGGAGGGACGGCCGCGGACACTCCTCCTCCCCCGAATGCGGGTTAGAGGCTCCGTGCACACTAGGTAAGGGTCACACTGTCCGTCAGCGTGCCCACAAAACACAGGCAACTCCCGCGTCTGTCAGCTGCGTGCTCACGACTGTCACTGGAGCGGTCCACGAGTTCCACGGAGTTCTGGCGCTCCGCTCGGCACGTAGCCGTGAACACGCCGCGGTGCTTGGAGCGCATCCCCCTCCCGGCTCCCACCTCGGCCCCAGCCTTCCGTCCACTTACCAGATTCCCACTCCCCACTCCGCGCGTGCGGCTTGCGCAGGTAATTAGAATTCCCCATAATCCTGTAAGGACTTCTTAACTAGAAAGGATTATGCGCTGCTAATACTGTTGTGCCCACGTGTTTTCTGCAGTTAATTGTTTCAATTAATATTTGGCAGCCGTACAGAATTTCACGCAGCCTCATACACCACCGTGACAGTTGGGGAGTCCCCCCTGCCATGAATGCGTTTGCCTTGGTGTCACTCCCCTCCACTCAATTCTCTCTCTCATTCTCTCTATAGTTATCTACCTCTGACTCTCTGCAAACTTTTTTTAGTGATCAATATCCTGATGAGAAGAAGAACCTCGTATCACTTCAATTATGTGAATTCAGCATGCCTTCTCTTCAGGCAAGCAGCCAGACATCATTCCTGTTACAGAAATCTCAAAAGAGTGATGAGAAATTGAGACCAGTTTCTTCTTGTCACAGCTTTTCTTCATCTGTTCCAAATAGCAGGCGTTTATAGGACATGTACCTTGTCGCTGTTGTTTCAATGTTTGAACCTTCGTGGTCCAGCACATACACAGTACCTGCTCAATAAACACCCATCGACTGAACAGGCATTTATTCGGCCAGTGTTTCATACGGAGAAAGC
>NW_011889011.1:1104962-1114840 GCF_000151845.1 Pteropus vampyrus
ACGGTCCTAAGTGAATAGGCACTAGGCTGCAGCAACCGTGGATTATAGCTCATTGACTGGAAAATCACGATCCCGGCTCTTCTCATCAGGCTTATACAGAGACATCAGACATTAGCTCATTCCGAACCGACCTTTCGTCCTCCTCACGCCTGGCCCTGCCCAGCCCGACCCACCTCGCCTGGAAAGCCCAGGACATTGCAGGTCTCATGTCTGCTTCACAGACTTTGAGCAGGGTTCCGTGTGCTGCCTGGCCTGCAGCCCGCGTTACTGAAGCCCACATTTGCTCAAGCCAAGATCTAAACTTGTTTTCCTCCCAAGAATCCCCGTATTTTTCCTCCATCTTCATTTTATGCGCAGTTTTACTCTTAGATTCTTACTTGTAGCCTATGTCCATATCCATCTCTGTGTACTATGTCTGTCTGTTTCTGTGATTTATTGGCATGATTTATGGAAAAGAAGCATCGATCGTTATTATCTTGAGGAATTAAGTCTACTAGTGCTTTATCTAAATTCAAGACCCTAGGTGAGAAGACCTAGTCAATTTATCAGCATAAAACTTTGAGTAAACAACCGTTATGGCCTCCAAGATGAAAGTTTTCTCTCTGTCGTTCCTGATCCGGGGCCCACCCTTCTGGGCCTTGGTTTTCTCTCCTATCTAGTGAGCGAATTTCTACCTCCTAGAGCTGAGACTGCGTGAGGGGCTGAGAGTAGCTTCGCGTGCAGTCACTACACGCGAGCTGTGGTTGCTGTTACCACTGTCGCTGTAATTCAGACACGGCTTCCAAAGGCTATCGCAGTGTGGTCACAGGGAAGGGATGAGCCAGGTGTGAACTTGGATTTGTTCACACCTGAGCTAGGGTCACCTGTGGGAGGTACCGTTTAGTCACGTGACAAACCTGTATGGGATATCGCGCCTGCCCACACCTCGTTCCTGAAGCTAGAAACAGCAGGACGGTGATAGAAAGCTCAGGGTCACACGCCATCTGGGGACTTCTCAGCTGTGTGGCTTGGTCAGTGTGTGTCTCGTCATCATTTCCTAATATCAGGAACATTAATATTGTTACTAATTTGTTTATATATTTCCTAGAGAATAATGAGAATTAGAAAGAAGGTATATAGAGCTAGCGGCAGATTTCCTGTAGCAGGTACTTAATAATAAACGGTGCCTTTATTGTAGGAACGGGCCCTGTCGCTTTCCTGTGCTACATCTAACATCGCTTCTCACTTTTACCGGGTTTTAACATGTCGTGGTAATCCGCAGTGTGGTTCAACCCAGAGGAAGCATTTGAACCCATCATTTGTATCGTCACCCCAGGGATGGTTATTTGAAAACTTGTGTGGAGATGTGAAAGTTTCAGATACAAAGCATTTTTTAGGAATACCACAATTAGAGGCGTCTTATACCCAGCTTGTAAAAAAAGATGATAATTAATTAAAAAAGTGAAATTAGCCAAGTTATTGACTGCATATTTAGAGTAGTGTTAAAAAAATAAAAAAACAAATATATACACACAAACAAAAAACATGTAGCTATACTTTCATCTGAATTCTGAGGCAGATGCCACTTAAACCACAGCAGATATGCCAGGGACACTGAGGGTAGGCTTCCCAGGACCCCTTCACGTCACCCTCTCGAAGTCCTCCTGGGTCAGGAGCAAATCGCCTGGGCCCCGTGGGGCACAGTTTGTTAACTGCTTATTCATAGCAAAGATGCAGCGGAAAGAAGTACATGCGTGTGAGTCTGGCCTGCATCTGCGTGCGGGGCAGGTCCGCAGCAGGAGGTGCCAGACTTCGAATGCTTCATTTTGCTGGAATTGTCGCCCAGAATGTATTCCATTCAGAATTATCTTGTCGGTTATACTCACGTAAGCCGCATAAGCCAGCTCGAACATCAACATTGTTTATCTCACGAGTCGAAAACCAGAATAGGAAGAGCCAGAATCGACCCTGAGTGATCCTCCACCTTCCCCGGGGAGCAGCCCCCACCCAGCCGCACCCCACAATCGTATTCCCATCAGCGGACACTGCTCTAGGGAACAAAGGAGTGTCCCAGGCCCTGCCAGTGGGCTGGGGGAGCAGGGGTGGCGTGACGCGTATGTTGCTTTAGAGTGTGGTCACAGGGAAGGGATGAGCCAGAAGGCAGGGCAGAGGGTCAGGACATGCCACTCTCGTGCCAACTGCAGCCTGTGAAAAAGGAACTTACTAGAAACTGGTTTTATCACGGACGCGATGAGGACCAGTGCTGTCGAAGTATTCACGCCCCGCATGCCTCTCGGAGCCTTAAACTATGTATTCCAGGCCCGGAGGCAGGAAAGCCTCGGAACCAGGACCGGTTTTAAAGCCCAACCCTCTCATGACTCTGTGACCTCTCCGCACGGGCCCCGCCATCTGTCCCCCTCAGCCGCGGCTTCCATCCTGTGTCTTGTCCACGGCACGAATGCAGTTGGCGGCGCCACCTCCCCAGGCGTTCGTGACAGTTAACGGAGCTGACCTGCGAAGGGGCCCGGCACAGTCCCGGAGGCTCGGTGAAGACGGCCTTCTTCATCTCGTGGGGTTTCCATCTTCCCATCAGAAAACCAAAGGGGAAGAGCAAGCCAGGGACTAGGAACCCTCGAAGCTGGCGCTTTCCTAAACCTGAGCGAGCTCGGCCAGGGACTGCCACCTGCTTCCTGCTTCCCAGGCCGAGCTTGGAAGGCCTGGGAGGTAGTGCAAGGTCACACGTGGAGATCGCTGGAATGTTGTTTTAATCACGCTGGATTCAATCTACCAGAGAAGACGAAACCGAGGAATTACTTCTCATGAATTTGGGGTGGTACAAGTAACGTCCTTCCCCAGGCAAAGGGGTGAGGTAGACCAAGCCGTCCGGGCACCCGACAGGAAGTGCGTCGTCCGGCACCGTCTCCAGCCATCGCGGTGGTTCTCACGGCCCGGGCCTCGTGCCGAGTGCTGACACCAAAACAAGCAGCCTCCCGGTCTGGGGGTGCCGCTCTGCCTCAGAGGTGAGGGGCACCGGTGCCTCTCAGGACAGACAGGAGCCCTCCCCAAGCGATGCCGTCAGCCACATGTGCGCTGTCACCGGGCGGGCTTCGCCACCAGGCACTTTGATCCTCCGACGCCTGGTCCAGGCTAGGGCCGCCCCCTTCAGCCTTGGTGTCCACTCTTCGCTTGCTCACTCCGCCTCTGAGACTCTTTCATTTCGAACGTCGTGTTACCTCTGGAGATTGTTTCCATCCTCAGACTTCATTTATAAGGTTTTTAATCAGGACCTTAGAGGAACAATTAGATGTCGTGACCACTGAATAAATCCATCAAATGACGCTTGCGTGAATACAAGCTGTTGGAGAAATTGTCTCATTGTTTGACAGATGCTTTTAAGCGTCTAGGAGTAGATAGTCTCCTGAACGATCTCTAAGTGATATTAAAAGTTAAGAATCAAGTACGGACCCTGGAGAATAAGCTAACTTATGAATGAAAATATATGGCTTTGGACGCATTAGCAACTGTTTTGGGGTAAATTCTAGACTTATAGGGTAGTGATCAATTACTTGTAATTTACTCAGTTATTCCTAAACTAGGCTTATCCGCATTTTAAAGCCTGAACTGTGGATTCAGTTGAGATGGCAAGCAAGTTTTGCGCACCTGGAAACTCCACCTGCTCCTGGCGATCAGAGCACGGTCTACCTGTGTGTGTCTTGATCGCACGGGCCTGTCAGCTCCGATCATCTGTGATTTGATAGACGTGCTTCTTCTTCACAGTTTCACCAAAAGTTATTGCTCCAACTGATAAGATTATCCTTTAACAATCAACGGGTCCGAGGTCCTGACGTGGTCCCCTGCGCTTAGCTGGCTATAACGCTCAGGCCCGCCCAGTTCCCCACGTTGTCCCACAGCCAAGCTGCCTGCTTGAGCGTCAGCCTTTGTTACAGTCGTAAGACCTGAAGCTGACTCAATTTCCACATCCACTTTCTGAAACACGTTCGTCAACATTGCAAAGAGCCCATTCGTGATTATCCCTTGACAACCTGGGGCGGAGGCAGGCCACCTGCAGGCTCAGGTACTGGGCCAGGTGAGCAGAGACGTCCCAGGGTACACTGAGGCAGAGATGCCACAGGTCAGAGTCCCGCAGCCCAAGGGAGGCTGAGGTAGGCCAGGCGAGTGGTGGCGAGCTGTGTGCTCAGGGCTCTGGTCTCGGGAAGGGTCGGGGGACTGCTCCTGTGCGGACGTAGTGGGTACAGAGCAAGGCCACCAGCAGTGACAGCATCCTCACACTGGAAGGAACAGAGCGCATACGAATAGCCCAGGCCTAGGATCCATGAAGGTCACCACGGGTGTCCAGGTGCTGCTTTTAATATGTCAGAAGAGCTTAAAGGAAAGTGTACCTTTTACTCTGATAAGGCTGCATAGTTTAACGGAAATGTCAAATTGCTTTGGGCAGAAATTAAGTCAGCTCAGTTCGACAATTCTAGTTAACTCAGGCTGACCCAAAGTCTCATTAATGTGTCTTGGGTTAGAAAAAGAAAGGAAGGAAAGAAGAAACGAAAAGAGAGAGAGAGAGGGAGAAAGAGAAATAGAGAAAATTACTTAAATACTGTTTATTTGGCAGACAAACATCTTCCAAGCACAATAGTTTAGAAAAGTAGTAAAAGAGAAACTTATGAGGGAATTTAAACAACCAGTGTAGATTTTCTTCCAGATTAATGAAATTATGTACATAACTATTACACCTATTTAATTTTTATGATTCAAGTAAAAATTGTAAATATTACAAATGAAAGGAGCTTAAAATAACAGCTATACCCCCTTTATTTACAATCGAAAAAGTTCAGACCCAGTGAGGTCAAATGAGTTAAGTGGCATAGCGGACACCTGCTCTCAAGTCTCCTGGTTCTAGGGGGCACTTCTACGCCAACCCAGACCTCCTTAGCTGACAATTACGCACCCAACTCCCACAGTTTTCCTTACATTTTTTTCTTAATACTCAGTCAGCTTGCTAGTTTCTCTAGTCTAGATACTTGTCAAGCTTGACCTCAGTAGATTTGCAGCCGATAAGATCGTTATATGGGTCAGCACCCAGGTTTTACTTTGGATCCAGCTGGGTGGTGGCAGCTACAGCGAGTCTGCCTGCCGTGACACGCCATCCACGAGTGGAACTCTGTAAATGATGAATGCGAATCTCACGGAAACCACACCTCGGGGGTCTGTCAGGCACAGCCTCTTCCACTAGGTCACCATCTACCCTGTTTGGCACTGGGTCCGAAGCCCACATTTCTCCAGAATCTCAGTGAATCACAGCCAGGGGCACTAAGAACATGTGGTCGGTCCCCTGCGCCTTTATTTCCCGGGTCATATGTTACCCATTGCAGTGTTACATTAAAGACAATAATGCCATCTTCTTTTCTTTCCTTTGATGTTGGGTCTGTTCCAGTGAATTTTGGGGTTTACAAAAGCTAAAGCTCCCACTGGTAAGATAAGGGTCATGGAATGGGAATTAAGAATATGGAGAACAGACACGCAGGTGGTAAGTGTGCCTGGTCCTTCCTAGTGTCCAATATTATAATCATCTATTTGCTTGAGTGCACCTTAAAGTGATAAAGGTTCTGTTTCCCCAAATTAAATTCCTGTGAGACACTTGCTGGATAATAAGTTATTCTGTCTTTACAAGTGACGCTTTGGTGTTAATTTTCAGAGAAATGAAAATTTCTT
Source organism: Pteropus vampyrus (assembly GCF_000151845.1). NCBI lineage: Eukaryota > Metazoa > Chordata > Mammalia > Chiroptera > Pteropodidae > Pteropus > Pteropus vampyrus. Next base: position 1,110,666 of record NW_011889011.1, read on the forward strand.
TGCCATTTTTAAATAATAAAAACCTAAAAGGGGAATCAGCTACACTTTAAGGAAAAAAATCTGCTTTCTGATCTCACTTTTGAACTCACTCTGAACGGGAATCAAATCTCACATCTGCTCTTTTTGAGGCTGAAATCCTGTCGAAGGAGGCAGATTTAGATGGCAGACAGGAGGTTGAGATCGGAGGCCTTGTGAAATGTGTTTGTTCAAAACCACTATTTATTTCAGAGGCGTGGTCTTTCCAAATTATGAAAGTAAGTCGATGGGTTATGTGGAACATGTGGCATGTCGGATATAACGTGGGGTCTTCTGTGCTGTATCGGATGTGATACAGAGTGTTCTGCAACTTGAGTCCATTTCTTCAAGAATGGCCCGATGTCACTGGCCGGAAAGCGTGTCCTGCCCTGAATCCTACCTGTTTGGGTACCATCTCTCCTATGGCTTCTGCGATTTCCTGCCACGTTACGGGATGCTCTGACATTATAAAGGTGACGAGTTCGCGTTCTGGACCATTTAGTTTACAGGCCTAGACCCCACCACTTCCTAGCCGTGTCATCTTCCTGGGCCTCAATTTCCAAATCTTTGAAACGGATGATGACAGAGCTCACCCCATAGAATTATATAAGGTTCTAATGAGTTCATGTATGTGGGGCTGGCACACTATCGGCCGACATAATTTACGAGCTCAAAAACATAGTCTAATGTGGTTAGCGTCCCTTTTAGAACTATTTTTATCCACATTTTATCTCTCATTAAATTAAAGCTCCTTAAAAGCCTCGTTGCTCCTTAATCTCTCCCTGGTCTTTTCTCTTCTTTCTGTCCACGGCCTAAGCTCTTCGCTCCTTCCTTCACTTTCCGTCATCTGGGTCTCGGCCTTCCCCGAGGCCCTCGCCGCCCTAACCGCTCCGTCCTAGTTCCCTGTTGGGGTCCATGGTCCTGGTCAGGTGATTCCCGGAATGAAATTCCGTGGCTTTCTCTGGCCCTCGTGGTGAAGCCAGGTACACCTGATCCTCACGATGAGCCTCTCCCCTTCCTGTTGAGCTTGACCTTGGCCTTTCACCCCACCCCATGGCCGTCTCACCTTCCCGTCTGTCTTCTGGTGCCTCTGAGTCTCCTCCGCTGCAGCCCTTGCCCATGCTCAGCCCGGTCGGTTGTCCGCCGTGTCTCGCGTGCAGAGCTCGTCCCAGTAATCGAGCTTTTCCAAACAGCGTCGAGGATGCAGGTGGTGGGGAGCCGTGGACAGAGAGCGGTCTGGGCAGCCAGGGAGCTCCCCAGGTTTTCCGTCCCCACGCTGGACAAGCCCCTCTGCCCAGAATAGATGAGCTGCTGTTGTGTCCAAGCCGCTCCTACAGCAGGAAGCTTTCGAGACATGAAATGTCTCTGGTCTGTACCCACAAAAAGTTATGCGGCTTACTTGACTTTCTCCAGGAAGCCATGTCTTATCGATCCTATGCCCTAGTTACAACAGGTGGTCCTTACCCAGAAGGAAGCCTCTTCCTTCCAGCAACTCCTAGTCGACTAGGAGACTCGACCAGACGCCAGCCCCCAGCGATGACTCCTGGTGAAGGGAGTGGAGGAAAGGCAGGCTGCTGTCTGTGCTCCCTCTCAGAACATATCCTGTCGCAGAACTGATCGCATTTTACTAAACCCATTAGCCACTGAGCACCTGGAGCCAGCCCCGCAGTCTGTGTCCTGCATACGTCATCTCTTCTAATCTTTGCTGCTGCTCAGCCAGCAAATATGACGGTCCACATTTCACAGATAAGGAAAAGTGCACAGAGAGGTTAAATAATTTGCCAAGATTACACAGCGACAAACAGGAGAGGCCTGATTTCAGCAGAAGTCTCTGATTCAGACGCCCGTTCACTTTGGTAATCGTTCGTGTGACCATCGGTCTTGGCATGAGATTTCGTCCTACTCTGCGTGTCCCCACACGCACAGGCCGAGACCTCCGTAAATAGTGAATGAATGCACGAATACGTGAGCAGATGTGTTTGTTTTATTCCCATGACTCTAGTGAAGGAGGTGTTATCTTACAGTTATTAAGCAGGTGGTCAGGAAATACTTACCGATCCAAAATTTTTTAAAGGAAAAATAAATTTTAAAAAAGCAAAAGAGGAGAGCAAAGCAGATTGTTATGATCTCACTTTCTAAAACGCTCATGTGGAGGGCACGAGAGGCAGAGAGCACAGCATAGCGGGAAAGGGGTGGCCGACACCGGACGGTGAGGCCTTGGTGATCTGCGTGTCCTCCTTTTTACTTACCTATATTTTCTTAAATGAGATTGTATTGTACAAAGAAAATATTTTTTTCTAAGAAAAGACTGTCTGCAAGCTCGGGTTTAATGAAAACAACTGCTCTAAAAGGAAAGCAATATGGCCGAGATCATGTTCAGACTATTAACATTATTTCTGTTCAGTGCGTCGTCCCTATGACGTAGGGAAATGGGAAAGAGACTTGTAACGTTTAGTGAAACTATGAACTATGTTCAGTTCAATGGATAATTTAAATAGTGTATATGCTTTCGTCATTCAAGTCTCACTCTGTATTAATTTGCTTGTAAGGCATCTTCAAGTCTCTGTGATGTATGGAACATCAAGTGAAAGAAACAACCGTTCTAAACTTTAGCAATAAAACCTCACCTATGCCGAGGACTTTTACCTAAATCAACCCACATTCTTAGGGCACTTAGTCATTTATTAGTCTCGCTGCCTGACAAATTACCACACACTCAGTGACTTAAATCAGTTCTGTTTTGTCTTCCTGAAGCTAAGAGTGGATCTCTGACCTATTCATCTATCATGTGAATTTTTTTTTTTTATCACTGTGGCAAATAACACATAACGTGACATCTGTCCTCTTAAACATTTTTGGCATGTACAATACAGTGTCGTTAACTACAAGCAGAACGTTGCACAGCAATCTCTAAAACTTTTTCACCCTGCCTGCCCTGAACTCTGCATCTTTTCAACACTACCCTCCCCGCTTCCCTGCCCCCCACCCCCAGCCCCCGGCAAGGACCCTTCTCCATCGGCTTCTCTGCCTTTGCTGCTTTAGGGACCTCATCTAAGTGCAGTCAGGGAGCGTTTGTCCTCCTGGGACTGACTCATGTCACTTAGCATCGTGTTCTCCAGCTTCACCCATGTTGTACGCGTGGCAGCTGAGTAGTAGCCCGTTGTACGTGTGCCCACTTTTTTTTTTTTTTTTTAATCCTTCCATCTGTTGATGGGCCTTTAGATTGTTTCCATCTCTTGGCTATTGCGAATAATTCGGAAGAGATGAAATTAGTTCAGCAGTATTGCCAAGGACCGAAAATTTTCTGTCTTTGGGATCGAGCTTTGTTTCAACTAAGCAAACTGCATTACCTTTAGCATTAAATTCTAGACAGTTATGCCCTATCAAATCGGATGAAGAAACATCACACTGGAAGCTGAGGGATTTTCCTACCTGGGATGTTCTGGTTTATTTCCCCAAGAAATTCATGCTGATTGCCATTCACGTCTTACGATGCTTCAGCACTGGACGTTGCTGTTTGCACGACAGGACCGATACAGCAAGGCCGTGGAGCAGGGCTTATAAAACACAGCCATTTTAATAAAATAAAAAGAGTTATAAACCCACAAAGGATTTCATGACACTGTCTTTCTCAGTTCTTTTACTTCTAGCCTACTTTTGTGCTTTTCTGTATAAGGAGATTCTATAGACTTTCCCATTGCCTTTACGACTTAAAAAATCCATATCGCCTAAGTCAGATTAAATCTGGGCATATTTTCTCTGCATAGCCAGTAGAAATAAACAGTAACTATTTCATATCTTCCTGGTAATAATTACTCATGTATTCAATGACAAATATTAAATGAGTGTCTCGTTACCAAATTGATAAAAATCAATTTTTGAACCATTAGCAACATTTCTCAAGTAGAAGGGCAGTGTTTATTGGGAAGTTACTATGGCTTCGTCCTTGTGCTCTACTTCAGAGGGGGCATATGAGGGTGACATTAGAGATCACTGTCTGTCCCCATGAGACTACTCTGTAGGCAAGTGATGGTGGTGGGGTCGGGTACTGATTGCTTGAGGGGACAAGGTGGTGTTGATAATAGACACCACCCTGGACACAAAACCGAGACTAGGAAAGCCCCATAAGGCGTATATCTTTAAATATAATAGCAGTACCT
>NW_011889011.1:1116326-1139604 GCF_000151845.1 Pteropus vampyrus
TGTACATGTAGTCACGATATGCATTAATGCTCACAACTTCTCTTCCATGTTAATTTTAGCTGGTTGCTTATTCATATTCAGTACTCTTGTTTAATTGGCTCTCATTTCTAATCGCACTTCTCCGTCTTCGGCAATCTCCGTTTATCTACGTAGAACTTAATTCCTGAATTGGAAGCCATTCTATTCATCCTGTCATTTGTCATTTGCATTTCTTCGGTTCAGAGTTCTTTATGCGGATCAGCCACTTTACTATTTCCTAAAACTTTTAACTCTTTTATTCGATAAAACAAGCATTTGAAATGCACGCACAGGTGGACAACGCGAGGAAACACATGCTCAAAATGAATACGGTCATTTTAAAGTATTGTATGCCTTACGTTAAATTCAGAATAAGTGGATTCATTTCACGTTACGTGTATGAAATCTTAGCTTAATTTCGGATGACAGTTAGATATTTGGAAATGCCTACAGTTTCTATAACCAGTCAAAGAGATTTCCAAGTAGGAGGAAAGGCATGAGCTGCGTGGCGGGCCTGGCCAGGAGTTCACGCACTTTTTCTTGCGTGACCCACTGAAGGGTTTTCCCCGCCCCGTGCTGTGGGTTCGCCCACGGTCTGTGCATCATCGGTCCCGTCACCTGGGTGTGGCTCCGTCTTTAAATCTCCCCAACGAGGAATACGCCAGAATACGATTGCTTCAGAGTGACGTTCTCACAAGTTTGAGCTTAAACATTCCACCAGATATTTTTAAATTTGCAAATTGTAATACTTTATTATTAGCCGCACGTTCCCTTGGACACATGTCACTTTCGAGTTGACCACTCAGGGAATCGGGGGAAAGAAGCACAGCTCTGAGTTTCAACACCGAATTAAATGAAAGCCAAAATGAGAAATGGTCTCAAATTGTAAGACGGCTGGCCTACAGATACAAAGTCGCAGGACATTTAAAGACAGTTTTTCTTCTATCCAGACGCATTATTCCAACCTGTAATTACCAAATGTAACAATGGTTTTTCTTAAAAGTAAATTCCTTAAGCTATTACTTTATACACGTATGCAGACTAAATCTGTCATTTTTTTACTTATGAAGAAAGAACAATTCTGTGTATAGAATTTCTTAAAAAGTAGTTTCTTTCCTTTAATTATGCTTGAGCCTTAGGTTTTGTGTAAAGCTTTGGTTTCCATTTGTTGTCACCTAGCGATGCTGCTGGGATTGATACGTCTGAGCATATAGAATAGTACAGAGGGCACCATAAATAATTATTAAGCCTTCTTAATTAAAGATCGGTGGTGCAGTATCTCAGATGCTTGATTGATTGAGTCGAATTTGAGAATTATGATAGCCAAGTAAATTATATTTCATGAGAAGAGTTTGGACAAAGGAAGAATAATAGTCCTGTCCTAATTAATTCCTTCTGTTGATCTCATTCATCTTCACAAATCTAGTGTTAACAACTATTTCAGAGGCTGCAGATATGTGTCTTGGTCAGGAAGTGTACGTCTGGGTCTGACTTTACACCGGCTTACTGCTGCATCCATGGTCATTGTTCTTATAGGACAAGGGACAGTGTGTGAGGAGGCGTGTTAGGTGCAGTGATAAAATCATTCACCTCCCGCGTCAGGAACCTGTGTCATTACCGCCCGATGGGACAGAACTGTTCCACCCCCATCCAAGAGCGTGTTCCTGGGCTCAAAGTCCTCCAAAGAATATTCTACCGCAAAACAAACAGATGCACGTGTGAAGAAAGTCTCTCCTTTATGCTTTTCTTTGTCCATTTGTTTTTGACCATGAGCGTCTATTATTTTATGATATTTACAAGATTTTCCCCAGGAACTTGTACAGAAAATGCGGATTCTGGTTGTTCTGACATATGTTCAGTCAGTTGAGGGGGTTGAAAGGGCTCACGTTGCCCCCAACCTGGGCAGGTACAGCTGGTCTGGCTGGAACGCCTAAGGCAGGGTTCAGAGGGCACAGCACCAGCGGCCTTCTAGGAGAAAAAAGCAAGGTAGATGGAGATGCCACATTAGCCAAAGAAAGCTGTCATTGGTCCCAAAATGGAATCACTAATTTTCTGTGATTAAAACGTCTATGTCTACCAAACAGAATTTATTTTTCAATTTTGATAGGAAAAAGAATTCATTCTCGTAGCTCCACCTGCCGAGACCTAAGAGAAGTTTAGACGGATAAACACTTCTCAAATCACCAGAATCTTTTCCAGCATCTTTTGGCACATGCCCAGGACTGTCAAAACACTTTAGTGATGTGACAAAGACCTTCACTCATGGAAGTTCCCGTCGGGGCAGCAAACATGGGGAACAGCGGGCACCTTCCTCCGAACTGCCCGAGTCCGCAGTTCTCAAACTATTTAATAATCTCTAAGATCTGTGTTTAACAAAATGTTATGTTCAGGATTTTCCAAGGTGCCGAGGGTTCTTTTTTTTTTTCCTTATTAAAAATTCATGCTATTTGGAGAAAAAAAAAATAGCAATACAAAAAAACATTAATACATAGCAATAGGTAAATCTAATCTTACGGAAACACGGAAAAGCCAAACATTCTGGGTCTTTGTAAGTTGCAGAGCGTCCGCCAATGTCATGGAAAATTGCTGGCTTTCTTTTTCAGTATCACAAGGTCTACTAGGAGTAAAAGCCAGTGCAGTGACTCAGGTTCTGATGCCCGTGTGTCAAATTGTTGGGACCAGACCCCTCCCTGCCTTTGAAGTGGTTCCATCAACACAGGACAGTCAGTGCGAGCATTTCCGAAAGGCCATACCGTGAGAGAATCAAGTAAGCAATGCCAGCTTTCCAGATAACTGAATTGCATTGACTGTTCGTTCAGTCGCTAGGTGCTCGTGTACTTCGGGCCGCTACCAGTTCGTCCTTGTTATTGAAAGCAGCGCCCTCTCCCCAGCACATCGGGCCCTGTCATTCATAACAGGAGCCACTCGGTGACTTGCGGAAGCGCCGGGGCTTGGGTTCCCGTGCGCACCGAGCGCTTCTGTCCTTCCTGGAGACCCGGTCCTCGGGAGAACAGTGGGAAGCTAGTACAGGTGTGCGGCAGGGGTCGGACGACTGATGTGCGAGATTGTCCCTTCGCCCCGCCTTTCTTCAGGATGAGAAAACACGGCTCCGAGGGTGGGCGAGTGACAAGTAGCTGGCAGCCCCGGAGGCTCCGTGGACCCAACGGCCATCTGCGGCCACCTCTCTCTGTCTCCCTCACCTCTCTCCCTGGATTCGTGGCAGGGTCCCCGTGTGTCACTAAAGCTTAGGCTCAGTCCAGGGACCGACAGGTGAGGAAGGGGGTCAGTGGGGAACCTCTCCCGCTCTGACTTGGCAACAATGCTCAGGACAAAAGGAGCCGGCTTTTCAGACGCGGTTTGGCAGCAGCAGCAGTGGAGGAGCCAGGCCGAGATGGAAGAGCTTCGCTTACTTGGAAAGTCTAGACGTCTGGGTTTTGCTTTGTACAGTTTCAGAAGAACGAGGCGTGACTCCTGCTTGGTGGGGCTGTGCGAAGCGTTGGGCGTCTCTCTGCCTCGTTTCCCCGTAATGTTTCTGTTTTGTTTTTGCTTCCGAAGTCAGATTTCTGTGTCGTGGTCTCTCAGTTCCGATGCGGTAGCATCACTCGGAGAATGTGACTAATGCAGATCCACGAAGCAGAGGGGCGTTTGGCTCCACCGGCTGCTTGCGAATGGTGACTTTCTATCTGTCTTAAAATCTGTCTTTGAATGACGCTGTCAGGGGGACGTTCTTGGATTCAAGGTCAAGGTGACCACATGGATTAGTCCTTATGAAAAGGACCAAAAAGGGACGCTGGCACTTACGACGCACCTGGCCTGTGTGCCAGGTGACACGCGAGGCGCCCTCGCGAGTCCCTTTGGCAGCAGCCTTTTCCTCTCGGGCAGCGACGGGAGGCTCTGCGTGATCACACACGTTTGCTCTCCTCATGTTCCCAGGCCTTCCTCTGCGCCTCGGGATTTTCACCAGCAAACACCGTTTCCAGAAGTGAGTCGAACAACGTGACACATCTTTGACTCCACCTGGGTGCTCTTTGTACAGAGGATAAATGTCATTTCTGTTACGTGAAGTGAGCAAAGTTTGATACCCATCTCTCTCCTCGGGAGTAAGCGTCTCTCGCAGGAACCCCGGTTTACAAGGTGCCAGTCGAGGGGAGCCGCGGACTGACGGGCACCCTCTGATGTGCGGCGCGAAGGCGTCAGTCCAGCGCACTCCGCTCGCCTCCCCCCAGCGCGATGGTGGGGTGAGTGTGGGGTGCATCTCACCTGAAGGACGGAACACTAAGCCTTCTGCTCTGACAGTGCTGGATCCAAACATCGCGAGCAGTGCCCGGGGCTGGCACAGAGGGACTTGCGGATTGCAGCGGGTGCCAGGCAGGGGGCCGGCATCTTTGCTAAAATCATCTCATCTAACGCCCATTTCAACCCTGAAAGAGAAGAATCCGCTCTCTTTTATGGGTGAGGAAATTAAGAGTCAAGGTTAAGTGACCTTCCTATGACATTGGGGCTCAGAAGTCCTAGCACTCGGCTGGGTGCCATTGTCCCTCCTGCACCCACGGATGCCTCACTGTCAGCATAATGGTGCTCTCACCTGCAGGAGAGGCAGCCGGAGCCGTGCAGTGGGCCGCGGTGGCCACAGGGACATTCCGGGGACACCGGTGTTGTCTTTGTTACTTCTACCTTAACAGATTAAGGCTCTGTCTCGTCTCTCCCGTTGGCAAACTGCTTTTGGATCTGTCATCTGCGAACCCATTAAATATTTAGCTGATACTTTCCTCAAGGGTAATTGATCCCTCCCTTTGTCGGGCACCAAGTCATGCAGTTCTTACTTTGATTTGTCCTAAGTCTCCTTCCTTCGATCTCTCTAGGATCTAGAGAACTAGTCTGAGGTGACCCTTTCCGCTGTCTTCATAATTTCAGAGACTTGGATTGTTGAATTATTGAAATGTCTACAATAAGACAAAATTTTAATCCTCTGAAAATTTATTCAAAATTAAACTTCGGTTATTAATTTTTTATTCAGATAATGGCTGGTGAATTCCAGTAACCTCTAGACTTCCACCTACTTAATTGGTTCCAGAATTATAAAGGAATGCTCATATTTCTACAGCCTATGTGATAAACTTGGAAGAAAATAAAAATCCAGCATTTTAGTTCTAGGAAACGATTGTAGGCCTAACATCCAGAAACTAAATGATATTAGGTGAGTGAATAACATAAATCCGGCTTTGGGGAAAGTCAGATCTGAATAGACTTTGGAAATGTCACCGGGGCTACTCGGAGTATAGCTTTCCAAGCTTCCAGCCTCACTACCCTCAGAAGCGCCGTCCCTGGGTCCCTGGTCGTCCCTGAAAGCATGGACGCTTACAAAAATTCGCACGTGGGACTCTTGTGCAGATGCGAACCCGTGTCTGTCACCGCGTGGCCAAACGTTCGTCTCTCCGCATGGGCGCGTGCGTGAGCTTGCCAGTTTACGGAGTTGCTGTGTAGCGTGCAGTGTCGCCGTCGATTTACAAGAAACGGGGGCATCAGTTCTGTGGTCTAATTGTTGGGACCTGGTACATGAGGACCCAGCCCCTGTGCCCGTCCTTCTTAGGGCCGCTCAATGGGCTCCCTTAAAGCTAGACATCGCTGACTCGCCAGGAAGCACATGCCACTTCCCCCGGCATCAGTGAAGAGTGAAACCTGCCTGCTCCCTTTTGAGTAGCATGTAGCCACAGTCCTCGGGGTGACGTGGCCGGCGGAGACGGCGTCGGAGGCCGAGCTGTTTCCCCTCTGGTATCCGCGGCCGAGGTGGTGGGGAGGGTCTCGTCTGCATCGGCTGCGGTGGGGGGCGGGGGGCATCCGTGGGGCACAGAGATGCAAGGCGAAGGAAGAGAGCCAGCATTTCCGAGCGAGGTGGGGTTCGTGCCCAGCCCTGCGGCTGGGCTGCATGTTCTCGAGAGCACGAGCCTCGATTTCCAAGGTGACCAAGGCCCCGGTATAAAGCGCCAGACTCGGTTTCGTGCGGGCCCCGCTGCGTCTGCATTCATGGGACACAGCGCCCTTCGATCTTGCCATCCTCTGTGAATTTCAGGGCCTGGGTGCCCATAGGCCGTAGCAGTAGAAAGCCCAGTTTTTCAAGATGGCAAGCCCAGCGTGAGTTTGCCTTCCCGACCGCACACCAGATCCAGAGGCAGACCCGATCACGTAACGGGAGGACGAAAGAATCCATTGCACGGAGCCGGCAGGGGAAATCCATCCACACCTCTGGGGAGAACCCGCAGCCTGGAAAACGAGGAAGAAGCAAGTCCCGGGGGCTGGGCTTAGACGCAGCGCTGCACTCCGGCCCTCGCAGACCCTGTGGTGAGGGGGCACAGGCCACGAATCAGACACTTACAGGAAAAAAAGACGCTTCAGCTATCGACCCAGGTAAAGATGACAAACCACCCTGGTCGTCATGCCTGGGTGGGGGGCGGGGGTGTCTGGAGCAAGGGGGGAGCGGGGAGGGCTCAGTAGATCACTGATGATCGCACGGAGAATCTCTAATCCTGGATGAGTCGTTCAACTTGGGGGCCCTTCGTGGAGCCTTCCCACCCCGAAATCCTTGTCCTAATTAGCATTGTGAGTGGGAGAGGGAGAGACACTTCGGGGCTGCAATACAGATGCATCACCATGCGTTTGAACAAATGCCACGATACAGGAGTCTGTGATCAAACGTGATCTGTCGCGAGTTGCTTTAACCGTGTAGATGCGCGTTTGTGAACTCGGGACTGTTTTTAGGAGAAAAGGAAAAGTTAACAAAGGGTTCTGGGAGCTGTTTTAAGAATCAAAAGCAGATGGATATCTCCCAGTGTATAATATCAGGAGGGAAAGCTTAAGCTCAGTAATAGGTGTTTGGCTAACTAGCTTATGATGCACTACTTTTTTAATAGAAAAAAGAGGGAAAATGCAAGACCAAACCATCTCTTAAATAGGAAATTGGACAATTTAATTCTAAGTTAAAAGAATAATAACACACTAATTTATACCAAATAATTCTAAGTTAAAAGAATAATAACACACCAATTTATACCAAATAATTCTAAGTTAAAAGAATAATAACACACCAATTTATGTAATTACCAAATATTTTTCAAATGCATGTAAACTTCCATTTTGCCAAGGATTCATGGACTAAGGAGCACCACCGATAGCAGTATAAATTAGATCAGCTTTCTAGGGGAGAGATTTGCTGATGCAAACCCTTGAAATGTCCATACATTTGGACCAACAATTATAGCATTAGGAATTTATCCCAAGAAAATTACCAGATACGTAACCAGAATTATGTTCACTTTTATTATTTAGAGCATTGTTTATAATTGCGAACTTAAGCTCAGTAATAGGTGTTTGGCTAACTAGATTATGATGCACTACTATGAAACTACTCTGCAGCTCCTAAACCCTTATTGTCACTAGACATTTAATGACATGGGATATATAGTGACCGAAACAATATTGCAAAACAATGTAGACATCATGAATTCAATTATGTAAAAAGTCTACACGCGAAATGTTAACTATGGTATTTGTATGCTGGTGGCTTTATGGGTATTGGAGCTTATCTGTTTTTTCCAAATTTTCGATATAATCAGAAGACAATTTTTTTCTTTACTTGTGTCTGTGAGTTGGTGGGGAGAAGCGACGAGAAGGGTCGAGACTCAGGATTCAGTGGGGTTCAGGAAGGTCGACTAGCCCTAATCACAAAGGATGAGACACAGAGGCAAGTGTCCAGACTCTAAAGGAAGGAATAAGTCTTCTTTATAGTCCGGAAGCATCGTTTAGTGCTTTGAACAGATCCCTCCCCATCGTTCTGAGTGGGGGGAAAATACTAGCTTCCAGACCAAGTACTTCTAAGGTCTTTTTCTAATCTCCTTTTGAAAAACTTTTCATTTCATCCTTAGCCGAGAGCCGGGGGACAAAGCAATTCCATTTAACATGTAAAAGCTGAGATTCACGTGGAAACCACCACTGCACCAGCCGAAGAAATGTACTTGGGGACAGTGATTTTTAAGTCTTTTAATTTTTTCTCATCCACTGAGTGAAGGCGACAGCATGACCCGGGGAAATTGCACACGGTGAAGGCAGCAGGTCTCAATGGGCAGGGTTGGGGACAGAGCGGGCACTCACGCAGACCCAAGGCACATGGGCACCCAGTGCCCACCGCTTAGGGCCTCTCACTCTGCTGTGAGGCAAGTCTGTTCAGGTTTTCTACTGTTATTGGACTGCATGCAAGACCGGTCTTAGAAGCCTTTTTAAAATTTATCCTTCCAACAGCAGGTAAATATTTCCTACGTAATTTTAGAATTTTCGTACATTTTACGTCTCCTTTTTTAGCCAGCAGACGTGACTGTTGCTCAAATACTGGTATCAGGAATGATATTGGCAGTGCTGTTATGCTGCTCTTCTAGAAAATTCTATTTACGCTTTCTTAATATGTATTCTAAGTTCACTATAAAAGTGAATTTTGAAGAAAATACTTAAAGTCACTCTCTACATGGTAGATTCTAATGAAGTGGACTTTGACAAATCAAATGAGATTTCAAGGGATACCTCCATGTTATACTTTAACAGTTAAATTCCTTAATTTTATTCAATACATACACAGTTGGGTTAAAATCACATTTTGTTTTAATTTTTCTTGAATTAAAATGTAAAGCAATAGTTTACATCTAAAAAATGAGAAATTTTATCACATCCGCGGGACCTCTGATTTTGGATTAAATGCTATCACTACCTTCATTTGTTTTTTTCAGTCTTGTTGAGATATTGTTGACGTACCTCACTGCGTGAGGTTAGGGTATTCAGCGTCACGGTTTGATTTACATATATTGGAAGCGGTTACCATATAGTTAGCATTCATCTCATAGAGATGTAATAAAAAGAAAAAGCAGAAAAGCTTTTTAAAAGTCTTTTTCCTCGCGATGAGAATTGGGATTTGCTGTCAGGACTTCCGTACGTGTCACACACTGTGGCCGTCACGCTCGCTGCGTGAGTTACTCTGGCATTTTTCCTTCGACCGGAAGTTCCCGCCGTTCGGCCACCTTCCCCCAGTTCCCCGTCCCTTCGCCCCCTGCCTCTGCTAACCTCAGATCTCATCTATTTTTCTATGAATTTGGGGGTTTTGTTTGGGTTTTTTTTTTTTTTGGTTTTTTTTTGTTTGTTTTGTATTGTTTTGTTTTAGATTACACATATAAATGACATACGGTATTCGTCTTTCTCTAGTGGACCTGGTTCACTTAGCATAACGCCCTGAGGGTTCGTCCGTGCTGTGGCAAATGGCAGTCTTTCCTTGTCTCCCTATGGCTGAACGACATTCCATCGTGTATGTGATACATAGATATATGGATATCACGGCTTCTCTATCCGTTCATCCAATGATGGACGCCGACGTTCTTTCTGTATCTTTTTTATTGTAAATAATGTTTCAGTGAATGTGGGGGCGGCACCTTCACTTAATTCATGCCGAGTGTGACCACTGACCATTGGAAACAATTTTTGGTAGGATTACCTTTAGAAAATAAAGCTAACCCCCACGTCCAAACACTTTGGTTGAAAATGGCCCGCGTAACAAGTCCGTTGGATAGCAACAACGATGCGTAATTAAAACGACGAGCAAATGAAGTGTTTTTAATCAGCCATAGCGTTGACTTATTGATAACCCTCTCAGTTATGAGTGAAGAGATTGACACGTAATTAGTCTGTTCCAGAAGAAGAAGCAAGAAGTTTGCCTTTACAGTGAGATGCACCACAGCTGCGGCTGGCCCTCTGATCATGAGACCCGGAGATGGACACGAGCAGTTATTCTCTTCTGGCGGATAGAAGCCCTTCTCAGCCACTGGGCAGAGAGCAAGAGTTGAAAGTCTGCTGACCCAGCACCACCCACGGCAGCATCCAGGAAGAAATCGCATTTAAACTATTTAATTACCTGTCTGCAACAGGAACCCTATGACTATGACCCACTATAGACTGAATATTTGTGTCTCCCCAGAGTTTATATGTTGAAATCCTAATCCCAATGTAATATTTGGAGGGGGGGCCCTTAGGAGGTGCTTATGTCATGAAGGTAAAGCCCTCCTGATTGAGATTAGTGCCCTTATAATAAAAGGGGAGAGGCAGAGAGCTCCCCTGCCCTTTCTGCTGTGTGAGAACACAGTGACAGGTGGCCATCTATGAATGAGGAAGCGGGCTCTCACCAGACACCAAATCTGCCAGCACCTTGATCTTGGACTTCTAGCCTCCAGAACTGTGAGAAATCAGTGTCTTGTTTATAAGTCACCGGTCCATGGCATTTATTTATAACAACCCAGACTAAGACATGACCTTACTGGTGGGTGCCTGCAAGGAGACAGCCCCGACTCCACTGGGGTGTGATCCACCTAGGGAATGAGTGGGTGTGGAGCGGAGGCAAGGCCCCAGGCATGCAGGCCAGGAGAGTGCCAGTGTTTCCTGCCTGGATACCTCGAATTGGACCAATTAATTTATCTTTCACCGACCAGTTTTCTTAGTTCTCAAGCCATCATCATTCATGCATGCAAAGAATATTTATTGACACCTCGAACCTGCATTCATTCTCTGCTGTGGGATACAAAGAAGTAGGGTCCATGTGTTCACCTTTGGGGCTCAGAATCTCAGTGGGGAAACTGACTTACGGAAGAACCCTTGGATGAATGATGCACCCCTGCCTCAGCCTAGCTGACTTGTCCCCGGACCCCTGGCCTAAGGTGCCTCTTGGTGGTTGCTGTGGATGCCCACCCCCTGCCCCCCGAGCAGAGCTCCTTCTGCCTTGCCTGCAAATCTATTTTCTCAGTTAAGAAAGTTACCTTAAAGGTTCAGCTCTGCAGAGTAAATAAACACCCTCTCAAAAAATATAACTTCTAACCCCGAAATAGAACCCTAGTGACTCATGAATTTTAACAAATTGTAGAACTGCTCAAATTTAATATTAGTGACTTAAGTAGTAGCAGACTCTGCCGATGTGTTTCGTCCTGTGTCTGGCGTGCATCCGTTTTGCCAGAGACACAGCTGAGCAGCTCCCGCTCTCTCCTATGTGTCTGATGACTTTAAGAACCTGACTAGGTCCTGCCCCCAGCGAAGGAGGAAGCCGCCTCCAGGAGAACAGTGCGCTGGAGTCCCCTGGCTGTGGGGTGTGATGCTGAGACGCTGTCTGTCTCTTAGAGCATCTTGTGAGAAGATTCTCTGCCCGCCTCGCACGGCCATCACGGCTGCAGTTAGAAAACGGTGTTCGAATTCAAGATGTTATCACTGCTGTGAGTACTAATGCGGACCTGCCGACAAGGCACGTGAACAAGCCTCCAAGGGCCCGCGAATTCGGGGTACTGACTCGCTTCCCTCCACGCCCCCTGGCCTGGAGCACGTTTCCTCCACCGTGTCTCCACCTCGATGCTGCCCCACCGCCTCATGGCCCTCACGGCCTTCTGCCTGGGGCCCGGACCGACCCTGACACAGCACCTGTAGCGCGTTTCTGTCCCATCATCCCAACAGCCCTTACGATTATCGGAAGTTATCCGGTATGTTTATTTCCGTGGCTGTTTCACATCTGTCCCCTACTAGGATGTAACGTCCCCAAGAGCCAGGCCTGGAGCGCACCTCGTGGCATAGAGCATCTAGGACCAGCGCTTGCTCGGGAAGTACCTCAGCCTCGGAGTCACGTTTCCCTGCTTGGCTCGTCATTTGCTTGCTCAAGAACCCCACGCGGCTCCCTGTGGCTGGTTGTGGCTGAGCCAGGTCCGTCCTCAGAGGCTCCCCGTCCCCGAGGGGGCTCCCACAGCCTCCCAGCCTCCCGTGCCTGTCTCCCACGGCACGGCTGTGCTGCCGGGGGCTCACTTTGCACGGTCTTTTTTTCCGTGATTGGAACAACATATTTCCTTTACGATTATTCTTAAGCTTTTTCAGCTGCAGTGAAAATACCTTAGGAGCCTGGACTTTGTTCTTTTCTCTCCCGAGACACCTTGCACAGAAAATCCCCTAAACACAGTAGGTGTCAGCAAATGCCTGTTGACAGATGGACTCGGACTCAGCGTTGGGGTTTATTTGTTCCGGAGAGAGAAGTCAACAGGACGCAGCCCCTGAGAGCATTGTTTGCTCACAGAGCAGCCCGTTTTTGAAGCCACCAGCAGCAATTTGCCACCCGCACGCAAGGAAAAAGGGTTTCTGGATATTAAAAGAGAAAGAAATAGGCATTGCCGCTCTCAGTGCACCCCAGCTACGTTTCATGCCGCTGGCCCGTCGGAAATGGGGAGAAACAGCGAAGGCCCACAGAACGCCGCTGGTCCCTGCCCATCTCTGAATTTTGTTATTGGCACTGGCACCTGCCGGCACCATTTCTCCCCTGCAATGACGTAAGCAAGGCTATCGCCGTGAGATTAACTCAGGCTCCTTAGCCGTGTGTCTCTCCTGGGACGGGGGCTCTGGTGATGATCGGAGGGCCTCCGGGGCGGCGGGGGGTGGGTGTGGGGGAGTCTGTAAGGTGGACCGAGTTGATGCATCTGCACCTCTAGGCCAGATCGAAATCTCCCGAAGAGCTCATTAAGGATCTGATTGCTGAGCCCTACGCCCAGAGGTCTCGATTCAGTGGATGTGGGGCAGGGCTTTGTTGTGCGTGTCGCTGAGGAATTGCCAGGCGATGCTGACGGAGCTGGTGCTCTGGGATAGATGCAGGGCAGGGTGTCCTAGAGGACTGTGACCCCCCATCATGGCCTTCAGTAACTGGAATCCTGGGGCCAGTTCTGGAAACGCTGAACCCTGTCCGCCACAGCGGGCTGTGTAACCACATCAGCCAGCTCTGACGCGGGAGCAGCACCCAGACTCCACCGCAGGTGGGCCGAGGCCTGGCCAACAGCGGGACCTCTTTTTGTCACCCCCTTTTTACGAGGAACAGCGTCACGTTTTCTCTTTAACTAGGCAGCTAATTCACCCTAATTGTGTAAAAACTTTGTGGGAGGCCCTTTCTTAAATCTGCAGAAAACTATCATAATTCACCAAATCTCTTCTATTTTTTAAATGAAGAAAACTGTATCATTCAGAATAAAAAGTGATATGCATTCATTGAATAATAATACTAAGATACAGATAAACAAAAAATAAGTAAATCAAGAAATACCACCATCAAGAAAAGGCTACTTTTGAAGTCCTTCAAATCACTCTACACGTTAAAACATAACAGGGTTGATTCTATTGAGTCTTCCTGCCCTGCGATTCTTGAGTCAAATGATTTTTGCCTTTTGTTATCTGCTGGAGTGGAGTCTGCGTTGCTATTGGCAACTTCCTCATAGCAATGAGTGGCAGGTCCCAGACCTACTCTACCTCTAAGAAGGCAAAACCATGAAAGCATCTCAGGTGTGTATTTTCATAACAGGGCCCCTGCAACGTGAGCTGAGCAGACACACCGCTGCCTGCTGCCTGAACTGTCATTAGAGCCTTCAGCCATGTTAAGGGCCAGGATCATCATCCCCTGTGGTGTTTAAGGAATCAAACAAAGGGAAAGAATAGCGTTAGGCACTAAAGACCCCTGTGTGTAAGGCATATGGGCATTCGGGAGTTTTCTCTACCGTAGGGGTTTACAAACTTACAAATGCCAATTTCAACGATGGAAACACTGATAAGTGTCTCCAGGGTCACAGGCAAAAACCAACAGGGTGTCTCTCTTGCTTCCGTGCTAGGAATAATGATAGAAGTGCTCACTGTCTACAGTCTTTCATAAGGCACTCCTTTATCTGTGTGTTCTTCTGAGAAATATTTCTTAGGCGTGAGGTAAATGAAAAGATTGCCTTTATTTTTCTCTTCTCGGGGCTCGGAATCCTACATTGCCTTAATTTTTGATTTTTGAAATGGCGTATGTAGGCACTCCGCCACTTCTGAAGTCTTATGCTGATGGCCAGGCTGTCTCTCTCCCCGTCCTCCAAATCTGTATTCCTGATGGCCACATCCTGAACGCATGTTGCTGATGCTAGATCTCAGTGAATTCTGCCCTGGTCAAGCCACAGACGGGTCACTGCATTGCAAACCTGTGCCCTTTTTATTAAGAGCAATGCAAACGTGAACAGATGGGTGTGCAAAGTACGGTGACAGACAATGAAGCCCTAAGAGGCATAGTTGGAGAAATTTGTAAGTTGGGTCTAGAGAAGAGTAGAGATGTTGGAGGCCTGGGAGGATCTGTGGTATTTATCTTGAGATATCTGAAGTCTCATCAAGAGAAAGGAGGAGTGGACTTCATCGGTGCTGTTTCTTATGGAAGAACTGGGTCCACATGGAAGTAAATGTAATAAGAACTGCTTTATATTCAGAATAAGAACAGATCTTAGAATTAGTACAACTGAAAACTGTGATGGGATGTGCTGGGCGATCACAGGCTCCCTGTCATTTGAAGGTTTGTTGAGAGTCTGAGTGTGCACATTTCAGAAATGTCATAAGATGGATTTCAGTCCTGGATGGAAAGTTGTTATAGATATTCTTCAAATATTATTAAGGGTCGATTTAACCGTCCTGATCAATTCATCTAATTCATCTTATTGGTTCTATTAAAATAACTTCTTCGCTAATGATCTTATTTTCACAATCATTTTAAGTATCTGTGGTGACTCCTATTGCTGTCCCGTGAAACTCGTTTACCTGAGGCCCACGTGTGACACACGCTGCCAGATGCACCTCACTCTCAGCCTCTCTGTTACTGTAGCACTAGTTTGCCTGTGACCTCACCTTACATCCTTGTGGCTCATTTATTGTCTTCCAAACGGTCCTTTCTCCTCATCTAAACAGACAGGGACAGAGAGGCAAATGATTAGACTTTCCTTTTCTCATGCGTCTATTTTTAAAAAGTGTCCCAAATGACAGGTTTTTAAATTTTTCATCTTGTACGTTTTTGGACAATGCGAATTAGAAATATACTTTCTCCATGTATATCGCTGGATGAAAGAAGTGCTATCACGAAAAAAAAGGAAGGAGGGAGGAAGGAAAGGAAGGAGCGAGGGAGGAAGGAAGATTTCCGTAGCTGTGGGAAGCAGGGAAATGTTCAGTTTCTTGCTCCGGCTGATGCGGATGGAGCGAGGTGGTCAGCAGCTAGCTCTGGCCTGTCAGCAGAGTTGCCTAGAAGACACACATAGAGGTAGAATATGATTAAAGCCATAACAGAGCCTGGATGGAAAATCATTCCCAGGATTTAAATTCTCCTAGAACAGGGAACTGTCACACACATGCGTGCGCACGCATATGCACACACACACACACACACACACACACACTCTCTCTCTCTCTCTCCACACCTACGTTCTTAGCTTGACGTGGAGGATACTAAACATGAGAAACAAAGCTACAGAGCTATTATGTTACTTTTAAAGGCAAGGTGAGGTTATCTAGTTTATGTTTTTGTTTTAGTTTTTTAGCAAGGAAGTCATTGAACGATCGGCAAAATTTCATGGAGATTTATTTCCGTTCTTTCTTGCAGGTATTTTGATTTGAATCCTCCCAATATATGTCATCGTTAGTCATCAAATATGTGTAAACACCAATATTCCGAATTGGGTTTCATTTATTGTTGGGAGTTATTTAATCAGGAGGCCACCCAGAGAACTAATTAAAGTCTAATAATCTCTCTGAAGTAGGAGCTGTATAGTAAGAATGATAATTTTACTTAGAAGGAATCACTTTTCTAATAAATTCACTTTTCTACAAGATTATTTATGTTATACTTTGTTGCAAAGAGATTTAAGGTATCTTGTTAATTTTTGTTTTTTAAAGCGGTTTTTATTCATCCTCAAACTTTATTTTAGATGTCTTACGTATAGAATTCTTATAAACTGCTGAGTACTTAATACATGGAAATCTTGAGATTATTTTAGAAGAAAATTTAACATTTAATGGAGATGGCAAATCAAATCAAATACAATAGTTTTTTGAAAAAATAATAATAACAGGAAGTATTTGGCTCCTTAAGTTAAGGATTTTATAGTCTCTATTATTTATTCAAATTATTGTCTTGAGATGTAATATTAGCCAAACTAAATACATGCTCTATTGGCCCACAATTCTCCTTTTAAAATGTAGCATTTGTACACTTAGAGCAAAGATTAGAACTAGAGTTTAACTTAGTGTCAAAGTTTCCACTTGGAGTGTCTATTCACATGTTGGTATATTACAAGGTAACTATTTTGAGAGAGATACACACCCACAATAAACTTTTTCTTTGGAAAAAAAAGAGCTTCCATGCACAATCATTTAAAGTTAATTAAAATGATTAGTGATTCTAATAAATTTATTTAAAGCAGAAATAAAAAGATACGCTGACACAATGCGATTTCTATTTTAAACGGTTAAAGTTATTTCCATTTTAAACAGTTAAAGTTGTATCTCTGGTTTAAGTGAGAGACGTTTAGCTTGTCTCAGAAAGCAGTGTGTATACATTGCAACAGCAGCAGAGATCACCTTTCCCAGAGTACTGGGGTCATGATTTTATTTTTAAAACATACTGTTTGCTCTTGGAATGTTGTTTTATAAATGCTATTTTATGCTGGACTCTACCTTTAGAACTGAGATACCCGATAGCAAAGCCAGTAGATACATTTAGCTATTTAAGAAAATATAAATTAGTTAATTAAAAGTAAATAAAATTTGAAATTCACGTTCCAAGTGTGACTAGTGGCTGCCGTGTTGGCCAGAGCAGCTGCGCATTTCCATCTTCACTAAACCTTCTGAAAAGCACAGCTTTCGATTGTGACTTTCTTGAGGGCAGAGAAGAGGTGTTCACGT
Organism: Pteropus vampyrus; assembly: GCF_000151845.1. NCBI lineage: Eukaryota > Metazoa > Chordata > Mammalia > Chiroptera > Pteropodidae > Pteropus > Pteropus vampyrus. The sequence continues at coordinate 1,133,124 of NW_011889011.1, forward strand.
GGAGCCCCAGCTTCCAGAGCAGCCCTCGGCCTCGGTGGGCACAGGGGGTGGGCATCATTTACGGCCGCATGGGCTCTGTAGACCAACTGCGACACTCACCCACACACCTGGGCGAGCCTGCATCGTTTCGAGACTTAATTTTCTCTTTTATAACGAAATTAATATTAATCTTGGTTGAATGAGATAACTCACTGCTTAAAATCTAAAACATAGGAAGAGCTCTTTATACCCTAGTTGTTATTGCTGCAATTATTTTTGAAAACTTAGTATTTTTTGAAAGAATAGTTAAGGGAGTGACATTCTCAGTACGACTTCATGACTCCAGAAATGGCCCCCCACACACATATAGAATCCTTCAATTCTGTATTATTTTTCTCGTTTTCATTCTAAAAAAGAAATGTTCAACAAATCTAAGTAATTGGGGCACAGATAAAATGAAAATATCCTATTACTTGTGATATTTTGAATATTTAATTCATTTTAAATTTATATAATTCCGTAAAAGAAAAATGTAAAAATATTTAGATTATAAAATAATCAATGCTTCCTATGTTTTACCATCAGTCATTTTAATTTTTCTAATTCATAAGCTTTTTAAAACACAGCTCCTGTACGCTTGCAAAATTTTATATTTTTTTCACTAAACATTCTATTAATAGCATTTTCCTATATTATTAGGAAGACTCATATTTATAACTAGGAACAGATACTTTTTGCTACAAATGCTAGGCACAATTCTAGACACTTTACAAGTATTATGTAAATGAGGGCAAAAATATTCCAAAAGTGAGACGTAAAGTATTTATTTAACCATTTTCTTGTTTGGGAATATTTAGACTATTTCTTTTGGCTTTTAGAGAAGAGTGTCGTTTTTAAAGGAGAACTTCTAATCTATAAATGTAAGGGCGAGTATTTAGCGGGGTCCATTCTGATTTAGCGTCAGTTCGAATCCAGTAGGAAGAGGCCTCGCTTGGGAAACAAAGCCACAGCCAGAGACAAAGGTACAGATCAAAAAAGACTCAGTCATGTCACTTTGAAGAATAATTAGAGCATTGAAATTGGGACTCTTCAAAGAAAGAGAGGAAATATATTCGTAAAACTCCAAAACCACCTATAAACACGTAGTTGAAATATGCCACATGGAAAATATCTCTATTCCATTAATATTTCAGCAATACTAAGAACAGTGAATTTTTTATGCTAATTAAATCACTGCTGTTCAAAGTGTGACATTTTAAAACACCTGTTTAGTGTATTTGTTATGTTGAAAATGTAAAAATAACACTTTGATATAGAGCATCTACGAGCCATCCATATGCCTGAATGTCCATATGGTATTATAAATTTTAAAAAGAATTCCTTTCCTGTCGGAGGGAGAGATTTTTCATTAACTCCCAAGAGGCCACTTGTTTAGTGGCTCTCATTCTGTCTCCTTACCACACCGGCATTTCCTTAATGCACGATTACGATGTCCTCTGTCGATTGTGGCAGGCGTGACCCACTCAGAATTAATCTCCATCCTTCTCTTACGACTATACAGATTTATTAAGCTTAACCACTTTCTATTTTATTGCTAACAGTAAAATATGTAATTGACGAGTAGCCACTTTTCTAAGAGTTATTCTTTAAGTAGATGATACAGCATCCTACCGGAAATCAACCAGAAAGATGAAGTCAATATTTTTTAGACCCAAACCCTCTATTTGTTATTGCTCCGTAGCTACCAAACACGTGTATAACGCTAACAAGTAGACGTGAAAAATGAAAAGGTTTATGAGAAATGTGATAATCATGGTTTGCAAAAGTAAAATTTTCTATACATTTTTACTATAGCTTTTCTCAAGATACAATTTCGTCTTTCCTACTTATCGCAGAATAACATTTAAGACCTTTCTCCTTCTGGCTGTTTTAATATCGCGCGGATGTATAGGAGTAGAACAAATGGGCCACAGGGGTGTGGCAGCTGTAGACGAGGATGCTCCTGCTCTCTCCTTGTGTCTCTCATTTGTCGGTTTCCACCCTCGTGCCCATCGGGTCCTCAAACAGATGAGTAAGGCACTGTCACAGCAATCAAGGAGCAGGTGACAGCTCAACACAGTTCCACTGTGTGTCCAAGAAGCACTTTGTGAGGAGTGAACGCAGGGTGTGATGGGAGCATCTTAGTGGGCACGGGATCCTGTGAGGCCAGTCAGTGTCAGTGACCTCACAGAGGTGACTCCTGAACTGGTCCTGAAATAAGAATTGTGTCCTGCAGGGGCAGGAGGCTGAGCGATGCTGCTGTTTAACCCCCTGGGGGAACTCCTTCCTGCACATCGAGCAGATTCTGGGGACAGAATATCCAGAGGAGTTTGCCACGACATTTTCTGCTTCGATTACTTCCAGTCCTGTCACTTTTCTTAATTATTTAGAGATCAACATGTACAAGAACTGTAGATTTGTAGATTCACATAATAAATCTCAAGAGGTCCCCACCCCCCAATTCTAGAAAAGGAAAGTTGTCCTTTCTTTTTGATATGCTGTGTCTATGCGGACTAACAAAATAAAATGCTCGGCAGCCAGATACTGCACACCAACCACGGGAGCAGCCCACGTGGTTTGGAATGTCACCTTCATTCGAATTTCCTTTGGGGATCCGAGATTGCTTCGGATCTCCACTTCCTCTTTGCTTGGCTAAGATACACTAGCCAGGTTTAATACAGTGGGACACGTGCTCATGGGAGAAGCTGAGGGGCCATGTGTCAGGGTTACTTAAGGAGAACTTTGATAGGGGGAATGTTTAGACTTTGCCACGAAAATTACATGCAGCCGAGACCTAAAGAATGTGAAGGAATTAGCCAGGTGAAAAGACAGTAGAAGAACAGCGTTTGAGGAATAGAGAACTTCTCATAAGAAGACCCAAGGCCAAGGTAAAGAGTGGTGTGCCGACGGGGTTAAGAAGAATTAGTATAGCTGGACATCAGCGGACAGAGGCATGCCGGGGGGATAAACACGGTCCAAACCTGCACCATAACTTGAAAAAAAGATGGTAAAAGGTTTAAGACCATAGGGGCGTGGGGTCTTAGTGGAGGACATTGGTAATGATCCAAGAGCTTGTAATGGCCACGTGAGTGGGAACCAAAGGAAGAGAAGGCAGGCCATGGAAGATTAGAAAGACCCATGACCACAAAGTAATGTGGTGCCCGAAAAAGCTTCTAATGTTTTGCAGCTAATTCCAAATTATACGTAGTGGAGGGGAGGGGGGAAAAAATCAAGAGATTATATAACTTTGAAACAGTTTTATTGAGGTAACTGCACATGTCAAAGGCGTACAATCAGGTAACTTTGGGCACGTGTGTACCTGTGAAGCCATCGCAGTTGAGACAGCGAGCACCCCCAGCACCCCCAGAGCTTCCTCTTTCCCTGTGGTCATCCCTTCCTCCTTCCCCCATCCACAGGCAAACAGAGACGTTTTTATCAGCACAAATGACTTTGCACCTCCTTGACATTTTTTACAACTGGAATAATGTAGTATATAGTCCTTTTAGCCCGGGTTCTTATACTCAGTTTAATTCTATTGAGATATATGTCATTGAGATTATACTGAGATTATCTGTGTCGTGAGATGTATCAGTAGTTCATTTTATCTTCTTTCCACTGTACAGATAAATCACGGTTTGTTAGCCATTTACCTGTTGGTGGTCCCTTGGATCATTTCCCATTTAAGACTATTAAAACTGTTACGAATTTAACAAACCTTTCATTTCTTTTGGGTAAATGTTTAAGAATGGCATAGCCTGGTCACGTGGTAGGTATGTGTTCAACTTTTTAAGAAACTGTCCGACTGTTTTCTGACATGACTGCACCAGATCACATTGCCACCAGCAGCGTGGACAGGCCAGTTTGGCCACGCCGTTGCCAGCACTTGGTGTGTGGTCAGCGCTTTAAATGTTAGCTATCCTAGTAGATGTGCGACAGTACTTGTGTGTTTAGTTTGCATTTCCCTAATGACTAACGATGATGAGCACCTTTTCACGTGCTATTTGCCATCTTTATATCCTCTTTGGTAAGATGTCCATTCAAATCTTTTGCCATTTTTAACCAGACAGTTTTATTATTGAGTTTTAAGAGTTATTTCTATAGCTACAAGTCCTTTCTCAGATTTATGGAAACGTTTTTCTCTCAATGTGTGGCTTGTCATTTTACTGTTCTAAAAGTGTCTTTCAAAGAGCAAACATTTTAATTTTGAGGAAGTATCAATTTACTCTTGTATGGGTCATGCTTTTGGTATCATAGCTAAGAAATCTCTGCCTACCTGGAGATCAGTTTTTATCTTTTTTTCTTTTTTTTTTTTTAGAAATTTTATAGGTTAGGATTTAACATTTAGGTCTATTATCTGTTTTGTGCTAATCGGTATGGATCGAAACTTATCAAATTATGGACATCAAATTATTCCAGCACCATTTGCTGCAAGGACTATCCTTTCTCAACTGAAGTGCCTTAACACCTTGTCAAAAATCACCTGTCCAAATATGTGAGGGTCTATTTATGAACTTTCTATCCTGTTCCATTGATCTATTTTGTCTACTCTTGTGCCAATAGCACATTTTTTTCGATAAATGTATCTTTATAATAAATCTTGAAAGTGATAGGGTCGTTCATCCAGATGTGTTCTTTGTTAAAGCATTTTATGTATTCTAGATATTTTGCATTTTCATATAACCAGTGGGAATTTTGATTGGGATTGCATTGAATTTATAGATTAATTTGGGGAAAATTGACATCTTCACAATATCAAGTCAACTGACCCAGGCACAAGATGTCTCTCTCCATGTATTAGGATAGTCCTTGAGTTCTCACAGCGACGTATTAATGCCTTTGCGTAATCATTCGAATGTGTCACTTTGGGGTCAATTTATCGTGTGTTGCGTTTTCCTGCTCCCTCACATGCCCAGTAGTCTTTAACTGTGAGTTTTAACAAGCTGGGTGCTAGGTATGTTTGTATTGCTGTAAGTGTTCTTGAGTTTTTTGTTTGTTCGTTTTTTTCCCAGAGCACCAATGCCTTGTCTAGAACCAGTCTGCTCCTTCCATGTCATACGTTTATGATATGGTAGGTGGGTCTCGAGCAGCTAGCCGCCCAGTCTGGGACCGGTCCTCCCTGCCCGCTGCAGCTGTCCCAGCCTGCATGGCGGAAGTGGCCACTCTTCCTGGCCCAGTGTGAGCAGGAGGCACTATTTTTTTTTAAATCATTTTGGTTGGTTCTTTTGGCTGGGGGGTTAGTTTCCTCACACGGGCTGATGGATACGTAGTCGACTCCTCGAGGGGACCCTCTAGGGTTCTCTCTCAGGGTAGCCCCGCCGTGTCTGAACTCTGCGCTGTGAATTCCAGCCCCCTTGTTCTCTGCAAACTCTCAGCTCCATCTCCCTGACTCCAGGAGTCTGCTGGGTACCGCGTGGACCTCCCCTCTCCGAGCCGCAGCCGTGAGTGAAACTCTCTCGAGGCCGCCTGCTCAGGCGCCCGCAGGGCTCACCTAATTAGAAAACATCTCTCAGGAAGTGCTGCCTGTCATTGCCTGAAAACCATCGTTTCGTTTATTTTGTCTGTTTATTTGCTTTGGTTTGTTTTGTTTTGTTTTTCAGAAGGGAGGGTAAATCTGATTCCCGTGACTCCCTCTTGACTAGAAGCGGAAGTCTGAGAGCATATAATTTTAATTACATTAGTAAAAATGAATCATAACATCGATAGCTGCTTAGAAGTAAACTGCTGGAAAGAGGTTTACGAAAAGAGCTTTAGAACAATCCCGAAGAGAAATTCACAAGACACCGTCAAAGGCCTTTTCCCTTTGCTCTGCCGTAACCTTTGTATTCTTTTGGACATAACTGGGCATTTTGTGCCCTCGTTTCTGATTTAAATTGCAAAGTATTTTTAAGAAGTAATGCTCAAGGAAAATTCACAAAAGAAGAGTAGAGAATGGATGGATGAGGAGAATGGAGATGGAAGCAAACATTCTTTCAGAAGAATTTCGATACATTGTTGAAGAGCACAGACTCTGGATGTGGGCAGATCCCTCCTCATTGATTTTTTGTCTAATTACTCATCGAACTACCATTTCTCTCTTTGCCAGAGGCTAATCCCTCACTGTTATCCAGGTGGTCCAGTTAATCACAGTTCTTGACTTCAGGGAAAGTTGAGTTCCCTCCAAGTTCTATCACTTTCTAGCTCCGTGGCATTGTCAAGTTACTCAGTCTGTCTAAGCCTTCAGTACTTTTTGCAGTAAAATAGGTATAATCATACCAGCTTCATGGATTATTGTGAAAATTAAATAGACTACTTAAGTAAAATGATTAATACCCTACCTGTCCTATGATAAATGCTCAATATAAAAAGTATGCCATTTCCCTAGATTGGGATACATTGCCACAACTCTTAGGCAACTTCAGACTCCAACCATCCTCAATAAACATTCGTTTCAGTGGATGGATAATTGATCTTTGTTTTACTTGTA
>NW_011889011.1:1139654-1144641 GCF_000151845.1 Pteropus vampyrus
AGAAGAATTTCGATACATTGTTGAAGAGCACAGGCTCTGGATGTGGGCAGATCCCTCCTCATTGATTTTTTGTCTAATTACTCATCGAACTACCATTTCTCTTTGCCAGAGGCTAATCCCTCACTGTTATCCAGGTGGTCCAGTTAATCACAGTTCTTGACTTCAGGGAAAGTTGAGTTCCCTCCAAGTTCTATCACTTTCTAGCTCCGTGGCATTGTCAAGTTACTCAGTCTGTCTAAGCCTTCAGTACTTTTTGCAGTAAAATAGGTATAATCATACCAGCTTCATGGATTATTGTGAAAATTAAATAGACTACTTAAGTAAAATGATTAATACCCTACCTGTCCTATGATAAATGCTCAATATAAAAAGTATGCCATTTCCCTAGATTGGGATACATTGCCACAACTCTTAGGCAACTTCAGACTCCAACCATCCTCAATAAACATTCGTTTCAGTGGATGGATAATTGATCTTTGTTTTACTTGTACAGTGTTCTTATGTGTTTGTGTTATTTACTTCATTGTAAATTCTCAAAATGATTGGTGTAGAAGACCTATTACGCTAAGAGACCTTTCTCTCTTCACATAGTCTATCAGCATACGTACATTCAGTGTGATTTTTGGGTTTTTTTGCATGTTGCTATTTGAGATTTTAAATCCATAGGTCTTTAAATGCATCATTGAAATTTGTAGGATTTTTTATTTTAATTGATACTTTCGATTAATTGAATCATCGTTGATTTAATTTAATTGCTCTCGTCCTAGAAGCCTTGGTTGGATTTTGACCTATGCTCCTATGTCGTGTAATAAAACACATACCTTAGGATCACATGGCCCATCACTCCAAGGGACAGAGAGGGACAGCAGAGACATTTCACCAGGAAGTTGTTGACAGGGGAACAAATCCATGACTATACAAGTGGGTGGAGAGCATTAATGAAATAAAAACACTGTAAAAGAGTCTACATAAACGTAGACTCTGATATGGAAAACTGTTCCACGATTAGAAAGTGTGGGATTGATTTTCAGTAATTGTCCCTCCTCAATGTTTAATTAAAGAGCAGTCTCAATTTAAAGGTCATGACGGACTGAGTTTTTCTAGATGATGGTCGATGAGAATGTGTTTAGAAATAGCTACTGACTGGGCGGCTATTTTAAGCTATGACTTAAAAGATTCGGGGGGAGAGAGGGAGAGAAACGTCCCATCCCCGCGGCCCAGTCCTGGGGAGTGTAGTGCGTTCCATGTCCTGGCGGTTGCGAGGCACAAATTCACTGACGGAGATAAAGGGCATTGAGATGGGAGAATTAATTTAATGGTCTTTATGATTCGGTCAGGTATAAATTTGGAACGTATATACCGATGGGGAACGTGTTCTTTAGAGACCGTTGGAACGGAGTTGCCGTGTAAAGATAAAAAAGCACATCCATCCTTTAGCTTTTCTTAGAAAGCCCAGGATTCGGAATGACACAGTAACATGTGCATTCTGTGATATTATCGGCCTCCCTGCCATACCGGAAGTGAGAGCCTGCAAACGCCAGCTCTTAGGACACCACTGTTCCGGAAGGTGAGCCTCACAAAACAGAAAGCTTCCTTATTACTAAATAGTCAGGCCACGTGTATTACCAATAGGAGACCTACCCAGAGTCTCCGAATTTCAGATCCTGTAGCATGATTCACTCAGACTTTGATGCTTAGGAACTAACAGGCTATTTGATACTGAGCCACATAAAGAAAGAGTACAGGATCCCTTAAAGTTTTGTGTAGTTTAGGTCCCCAACCCCCGGTACTGGTTGGTGGCCTGTTAGGAACCGGGCCACACAGCAGGAGGTGAGTGGCAGGCGAGCTAGCGAAGCTTCATCTGTATTCACAGCCACTCCCCAGCGCCAGCATCACCGCCTCAGCTCTGCCTCAGATCATCAGACATGAGATTCTCACAGGAGCACTGGTCCCTGGTGTCACAAAGGTTGGGGACCACTGGTTTAGGTGATCCCGAAATGCTGCCAGATCCAACTTCGTACTGGCAGCAGGGGCACTGCACGCGTGCCCGTGAATATCAGCTTGGCACCTGTGACTCAGGTGCTCGCCATTCCAGTGAGAGAAGGTGAGGCACGCGTGCTCACTCGGTCACTGAGTCCACTGCACAGTTCTGTCCACAGAAGATGAGCACATCGGCAAACGATGCTTAGTATGGCGACCAACTGAACATGTCAATGTTGTCTTTGTATAATGAAAATCACAAAATGTAGAGCATTTGCCTGCATAGCGTTCATTAGCTAAATCTGACACACAAATTTAAATCTGCATTCTATGCTTCTGAAGTAATTGCAAAACATAAATAACACGTTTATACGGAAGTATAGCCACATACTTTAAATTGCGCTGACTAGGAAAGAGATGCACACACACGTGCACAGTGCAGTGCAAACCATGACGTAAGTAGAAAAGCCAGCGACAGCCTCCCGATCACCCGCTAAGTTCCTGTCATGACCAGAGAGCCTCTAAAGCTTGGCATAGGAGGGCGGGGATACCCTTAGATGCAAATGTCCTCTTAAACTGGACATACTGGACACTGAAACCTGAGGGGAAGACTTTAGCAGTCCAGTCTGCTCTTACGCTGTGTTGGGGCTCGTAAGGAAATCGCACAGTGCGAAACAGGCTTCTAGCCTTTATCATCAAAGACTTTGGTTCCATGGCATGGGAACTTTCAAATATCCTCCCGAAATACTTTCGGCCATGAAAAATAGAATGTCAACTTCCAGCGTGACATTTATTAGAACCAAGGGCCTTGAAGGATGATGGGATATCTTCACTTTGGGGAAAAAAAAAAATGATAGGTTTAAATGATGTAATGCTTTCCTTTTTCCAAAGCCTTTTTATCTACCGAGTGTCATCTGACCCCAGCGGTCTCCTTTCCTGCTCTGGCCTGAAACCACACAGTGCCACCTCTCTCCTCACGGGTGGGGGTGGGGGTGGGGAGTGAGGGGTATACGCGGTGCTCTCAGGTGCTCCATGCAGGCGTGAAGGTATTCTCGTTTCAAACACGTCTATCAGTGGGATTTCTGCAACTTCTATCCGACACCCATGCAGTTATGTAATCGGAAAGGCGTTTCTCATAGGCTACGTCCTGGAGACTTCCCACGCTGTGCTTTAAGCCCATTCTTTACCTTTTTTACCTTTCACGGAAGCAGAGAACATCTAGAAACTGTCGCTCTCCCGTTCCCTGCAGCGGACTGCGCCATCTCTAGCTTTCATTCCCTGAGGCTGACCCCAGTTTAGTTCTCTCCTGTCCCCATCTCTCCTCTAGCGCCCACGGAGAGCTCTTGTAATTACAGAAGAGCCAGCTCTGAAAAGGATGTCTGTCCCCACTCTCACTTGCTCTTTAAATTCCTTCGAAATAGTCAAAATGTCCCATCTCATGGGGTTAAGCCTCCAAACGCCATGCTTTTGGGTGAGGTTACCAGGGGGACTTCGTCCGTTCCCACGATGTGATCCGGGCGCATTTGAATTGGGGAGGACGCTGAGTGCCTAAGCGGGTGGTTCCCGGGCACACCGAAACGTGGCCCAAGAGCCAGGGATGTGGATAGTAGAGGAAAATCCCATTTCCTAAAGCAGCCAACGTGCTCGCAGCAAGTCTCCTCAGGCTGCACTGACGTCTGTATCTGTTTTCCTCATACTGGGAAATAGGATCCCGCACCCAGATGGTGCACCTGGGAGAGAGTGGAGCGTAACCACTGATTCCAGCAAGGGCGGGCTGTGGGAGTCCATACAGAGGACTGGAAAGTTCCTCGTTCCTCACGTTCAGAGACAAAACTGCACATCGGCATGTGGTGGACACGGCATGATCGTCAGGAAGTTTTTACTTAAATAAGGAAAAATACCATCCTTTTCTACAGTTAAAAATCCCCTCCCTCCCCCCCAAAAAAATCATAGTGACTTTACTCAAATGGAGAGCAAAATTGGTTCACGGTAGTAAAGAATTGTACACTATATACCTAATTACTTTTAAAATCGTAAAGGGCATCTATGCCATGTATATTTTACCCAATTAAAAATAAAAAGGGCAGAAGCACGTGAAACACATCTCATTAGTACTTTGCTGTTTTTATTTTTCTGAAGCAGATTCATGATACAGTTGGTCCCCTGTGACCCCGGTTACTTCATATTCCACAGTCCACGGCAGTTTTTTGGTTGGTTGGTTGGTTTTTTTTAACTAACAGTCTGATCCAGTATTATAAACTATATATATATATATACACACACACGTGTGTGTGTGTGTATATATATAGGGGGTGAACAACCTGGTAAATTAAGAATTATTAAAAGTCCTCTGTAATTTTTATTGCAGCCTGTTATCTTTAAATGCAAAGACATTTTCTTTGTCTTGAGGAGTGCTGGGTGGACCAGGCTCTGATTCTAGGTACTGCGTTTTACAGTCGCTCAAAGGAACACTGTTGGTTTGGGGGTTTTTCTTTCTTCTTTTCTTTCTTTTTCTTCCTTTTCCTTTCTTGCTTTTGAGGATGTCCTTCACTGAAGTGCAAGGACATTTACAAAGATTTCTAGGCTCTTCCGTCAGTTACTTAGTGCCTGTGGCTAATCTAACTGTGATATATGGTAAATATTTTCCCTTGAAGGAAAGGGGCTTAGAGCTGCTTCTATGCATTGACTGAGTACATTCGGCTAATATTTATCTATTGAAACTTTGGAAATTGGCCGTCCATCATCTAATAGCTGTGCACCAATTATAAGAAGTAATTATAGGAAGAATTTCCAAAAAATTAAGTGTGAGATAGAAAACTTATCATCAGTAGTCTAGTGATGATTACATTTGGGAAAGCTCGAGATGTTCATAATTCTTATTAATTTTAAAAGGCATGTGCTTTTTCCAATATCAGAAATAAATGGGTTTCTATTACTCATTTTAAGATTATTTTGAACCTTAGAGCTATAACCTCCAAAATTCCAATTGCTTGTCAAAATTAGGTGT
>NW_011889011.1:1145796-1157937 GCF_000151845.1 Pteropus vampyrus
TTTTTTTTTTTTTTTACCTTAGAGCAAATATTTCCGTCTTGAGTCACGCCCCACAACTGGAGTACCCAGGGTATGTCAGAAGCTAATCTGGCTTCATGCTCGCCTTGCAAAAACCCACTGATAGCCAAGTTTCTCCTGCATCTTCATTTCCCATTTCTTTTGTAGGATGCTATCTGTTGATATAGAGAGAGACAAAATATAGGACATCGGAGAGACAGAATGAAGATTTAGCACAAATGTAGGATAATCTATAAATTGGCAAACTGCAAAAGTCTTGTATTCAAGTATAATTGCAATCAAACCTTGTTATTCATAGGTTCTGTATTTGCAAATTCATCCACTCATTAAAACTTATTTGGAACCTTAAAATCTATACTATGGGCGCTTCTGTGGCATTCTCGGATATGGGCAGATTTGCAAAAATTCGAGTGCCCAAACCTGCACGTTCCCACTTCTTAGGACAATGACTTCTTGTGTTCGGCCCTCGTGCTGTAAAAAGGTGTCATCCTCACAGCTTAGTTAGCGCCGCATCTTTCACGTATTTTACCTTTTCCGGCTCTTTCTCTGTTTGAAATGCCCCCAAGTGCAGGGCTGAAGCTCCGTCTGGTGGTCCTCAGCACGAGAAGGCTGCCATGTGCCTCGCAGAGAAGAAGTGTGTGTGTCAGAGAAGCTTCGTTAGGCTTGATTAGGGTGTCGCCGGCCATGAGTTCACTGTTAATAGATCAAGACTGTGCACTAAATCGGGTTGTCTTTAAACAGAAACACACATGAAACCAGGTTATGGACTGATCAGTTGATGAAACGGTAGTATCCGGGGGCTCGTAAGCAACTCACCCTGTATTTCCTGGGGGAGCAATGCTTCAGCGTTTGCTCATTCAGTGTTCATGGCGACTTTACGAGACATAGGTACAGAAAGTACAAGAATCAACTGTGGAACCTGCCATTGCATTTTACAGTATTTGTGTTTTGAAAATGGGCTTTGAAATCAGATTTTAATAATCGATTTATAATTTAAATGTACTAGACTTCATCTTTTAAAGAATATCATGGTCCAGGGTTTTGCTGACTAAGTACTTACTCTCAGTCCTTCCTATCTGTTTTGCATATTCAAATTTTCACCTTTCGGGTTTGCTTAATACATAGTAGCCGTGTGTTAACCGCAGTGATGTAGCTGGAACTATTTTAAGTACAGGCTCCTGGCTACCTGTACCTACAGGGCTCAAAAATACAGACACAAAAAGTCCCGTTTCTCACGTCGAGTGGATTCTCCTTTTGAGATATCTGTTGTTGTCACTTTGGGGCCCAGCCTTTCTTGATCCTCAATTTCAGAAGTGTTAGAAAGACTGTTATGGGTTAGGCGTGTCCTGCCTTGAGAGCGGAGCTGGTCCTGCCTTGAGGCCTGGCAAGGCATGGGCGGCTGGGCTCGGGTCCCTGAGAGCCAGTGGGAGAACTTAGCACTGAAGGTGACGACGGATCTGATTCATGGATTAAACTACAGGTCCGCAAGGTCTCTAGCTAAGGATGTTAACGGCGAAGCCCGTTAGGTATGGATCCGGGTCCTTGAGCTTCAAGCAGCTTCCAGGTTCTTCCTCTATAATGACTCTGGAATATGCCCATCAAGGAGCGGGGCCCCTTGACATTAGAGTTCAGATTCAAAGTCAGGTCTGCCCGGCCGTAGATGCCCTGTACCTTCCACCGCACACCAAAGCTCTCTTAATGACGGGAGCGTACAGAGGGCCCAGAGCAGCTGCCACCGCCAGGAAGCCCTCCCTGGGAAGTAGAAAGGCTGGCGGCAGCTGCGTGGGAGCCCACCAGGACACCGAGGGGTGTTTCCACAGGTGACTTCGCCTGGAGGGTGCACCTCACAGTCTAATCACGCGCCCACGTCCTTCACCGGTCCTCCAGATGCAAAATTTATTATTCTACAGAATTTGACTCTAAGCTAAATGTCTTATTTCTTTTCGGAATTATTTAACATTAAAAACAACAACAACAACAACTCTGATGAAGGTTGAGCTGGACGTAAAAACGATTCATGTTTAAGGAGACAGCGCGCAGGCGCACCCCAGAGACGCATTCACCAAGGGCGCCTGGCACACCCCAGGGCGCTGAGCAAGGAGAGCCCAGTGACCCACGGGTTTCTCGGCACAGTACATAACAGCTTTTATTTAAAAAGGTTTAGACAGTCCCCACGGGATGCGGAACAGTCTAGAAATTCATAAATGTGAACTTTTCCTGCAGAATTATTATATAACTTAGAATGGCTACACTAAGGCAACAGCGCGTGTGTTAAGGTTAATCACAGTGGACAGGGCTGACACGCGGAACATTTCAGAAAGGCTTGATTAAAACCGATATAAAAACAATAACTTTTGGGTCAGCCTTGAGGGAACAGGGGTCTGGACAATTTAATTCTCTCTCCGATGCAAACAAACATCGAGGCAAAACCCGAACACACAGTGAGAGCACCATGGGACTTCCAGGAGAGTATAAATTAAATAGGAGAAGTCGGGGAGCACGCTATTCAATTTTTCTGTGACCGAGAACGGATTATCCTCATAGTCTTTGCACTGAAAGAGATGAAGTCGGAAGGCAATAAGCGTCCGCTGTCCCTCGGTGACCCTGCACCGCTCCACAGATGAATCTCCAGACGAGTTAGTTAGCTGTCACACGTAGAACTGTTTTCTTGGAAGCGGAAGTTGAAACTTCTGTGTCTCCTGTTGAGCTTTGTGCCACTGTCAGCTGGCAAGTGTTTGCTTCGGAACTTGGCCCACAGCCCCTCCGAGCCCAGGTGGCATCCGTGAGTCGGTAAGAACAGCCAAGGGATGGATTCTGCATTCGCTTCTTTACTGCCCGCGTCACCTGCAGAAATGTAAATCCTCCGCGTGTAGACGTGCCCAGCTTGCCTCCTGCTGCATCTGCCCCCCCCCACTGGAGTGGGGCCTGGCTTCATCTGCACCCAGTGTGGACACAGAGAAGGAAAGCACGGGGCCAGAAACTTATTTATTATTTATTTATTCATTCATTCATTCATTCATTCATTCATGTATTAATTAGGTTAGGTATGGATCCGGGTCCTTGAGCTCCGAACAGCTTCCAGGTTCTTCCTCTATAATGACTCTGGAATATGCCCATCAAGGAGCGGGGCCGCTTGACATTAGAGTTCAAGCACCTATTAATTAATTAATTAATTAATTGGCTGGCAGCAAATTTGAATATATGAAGTTTACGTTTTAAAAAGATTATGGTTTTCTTATTTTAAAAGTCTTGCATGAATTCGCAGCACTGAGTAATGCTTTTTGCCAAAACCCACTACTAAGAACACGTACGCCTGAGCACATAGGTTCTTACGTGTGTTTTGGGGCCACATCTTTTTGCTGTTTTCCTTCCTGTCCCCGTCATGTGCTATCCTTGGGGGAAGGACAAAATCCTAACGCTGTCGCTCCTTCCAGAGTAACCCATGGGGAAATCTGCCCGTAACAGGTGAACACAGGGCAGGACCCGGTCCCGGAGCGTGGGGTGGGAAATGGTCAGACGCTCACTGAGCACCACTGATGGCGTGTGTGGACCATTTCTAGTTGGGTTCCTGTCTCCTTCATTAAAGCGTCGGCATAATTCTCAGAAAAGCAATGCAATTTAAAGAATAAGATGAATGCAAGGGACCAGAAGGCTGGTTTAGGGGCTGGAAGTTGAATGGTACAAGTGGGAATTAGAGGAAAAATTTTCTAAAGGTTGAAGAAGGAAGGAAATGATATTCACTGTCTGCGGATTGGAGACATGAAATAAAAAGAAAAAAAAATGAAACCAAAGAGGTAGAGAGGGGCCTAAGGAAAGTACTTTATGAAACAATTTCTTTATGACTTTTGCCTTTGACATCCTTCAATTCATGATTAAAGTGGGGTACGGTATGACTGAGCGAAGGTCTCCAGTCGAGAGCAGGCACGAAGAGCTTTCTGAAGTTCTACCAATCTGTCATCAGATTCAAAGATTCAAAAGCTGGGAAAACATGTCTACTATATATTTGAGATATATATATATATTTTGAGATATATATATCTAATATATATATATATTTGATTTTATATATATAAAATATATAGACTTTATATATGTATATACATAATCTTATTTTATTTTATTCTTTGTTTTATTCTTTAAAAAATAGTATTGTTTATTTCATTTCTACTGCCCAAACATTACTTCTCGATTCGGTCTCATTCGCTGTAACATTTTTTCAGCCTCTGTATAGTACATGGCATGGAGGGATCTGTAAGAAACCTCCTCTGTCTTCAGTGAGTTTACTTTGTCTTTGAGGAAATAAGATGAGTCACAAAGAGCTGTACTTTCAAGATCAAGTGCGTTTCTGGCTGTGGGAGTGATGTGTGCGGGCCCCTGAGAAATCTTCATGGAAGGGATGGCGTGCTTTGCTTTCGACAGAGCATCTAGATTAAGTATCCTTCAGGTCCAAGGGACAGAACCAGCAAAGACTTGAGGTCAGAGAATACAGTTCCGACTGAACCGAGTCCCGCGTGCGTCAGGAAGGGGTCTGAAGGAAGATTGGAAAACCTTGGTCACGGTCTCTGGTTGTTCAGTACTAATCCACAGAGTTTGAAATTTATTTTGAAGGTCATGGGAATTCACTGGAAGATCAGATCGATAATAAGAAAGCTCGCTAATAATTTTTTCTGTGATTTATGCTTTTTAATTTATATTCAGTGTTAACAAGGTGTCAAGGTTTATAAGAGCATTATAATTGGCACCTGATTTCTCCTCCAGGCGTTTACAGTTTGAACTATATAGAAAAGTGGGACATAAATACATGGGAAGAATGAGGAGGGAAGGAATGAGAAAGGACAGATATCACGTATCGTGGCACCTACACTCTTTACTCCATCCAAAGGCGTTGCATGGAGAGCCATTAAACATACTAGGCTCCCATTCATAAAAGCAGAAGTACAGCTGAAAGGTGGTATGGCTAACTAAATGCTAGGAATCTCTAAGTTGACCACAAATTTCCTGTGCTCTCAAATGTACGGTGTTCACATCGTGAAACCCAGTTTTACACGAAATCATGGACAGTTAACAATTTACCCAAAAACCTTTTTAAAATGGATATTTAGTCATTAGGCTTTTGCTCTGGATAGAAGGAAAGAAACAACACGAGGGGTCATAATATGTATAAATTTGAGTGTGATGATACTGTATTCATGACCTGTTACATTCTGAAACGGGCTGGCCTATGAGTTGTTATAATTAGAAAATACTATCAAGTTTTCATTTGAGGTTGCGATTATGTGCTACTTTTCTGAGTGGTTCTTCAGGACGTATCAGTGCCAGGCACATGGCTTGGTAGTTCTGACACTGAAACCAGGTGTTAGGTCTCAGCACTCCTGCGAGGGCGTGAGGGCCCCGCAGCCCCTGGCAGACAGACGCAGGCCGTCAAGGCAAGGGCTCTAAGGATACAGACTCAGTCTTCTCCACGCCAGGATGTGTTTCTCTTCGCAGGAAAACATAGCGTTTACTTTGTTGCGATTCGTATTTCACAAAGGAGAAGGCAGGATGCGATGACCTAGCAAGTGGTCACGTGCTCACTGGCTGGGTTGTCTGGATCTGGACTGTCGGATGGAGGCTGACCGTGGAAGAAACAAACAGCCCTGGCCTGGCCTTGCCAGAGCGTCGTGGCTGACGCGATTGTGCACAACCGTTTATGTGAAGACCATTTCATTCCACAGAAGGAGGCGGGAGGCCCGAAGGAGCGTCACTCCAGATGAATAAAAGAATTTCCCTAGTAAAAGGACAGGCAAAACCGTCCAAATTGTGCATGTTTTGACAGAAAAAAAAAAAGGCAAGAGATTTTTTTTCTATTGTTTTCAACAGGCAATGAGATTATGTTACCACCAGGCTTGAGAACAAACTGATTTGAATTCCCCAAAGCTTCTGATTCCTAATGAAGGGATTTGAACTCGATTGCTAATCAGCTAGATGCAGATACAATATAAGTGATACATGGCCCTTCTGTTCTGAAAAGAAATTCATTTCTCAGTTGTTTAATGATGCCTCGAAATCTGTAAAGCGCTGCAATGGTTGGTATTTTCCATAAAAACATTTTCCACGAACTAAAATATAAACCTTATCGAAATAATTATGATCTTGTCACTGAAACTCGTATTTGCCAAAGAATCTCATTTTTTGAAAATGTTTTATAGACATAGAAATCTACATTTGTGTTTAAAGTGCTGGTTTTTCCCAGGTCATTACTTATATACGTTTTCCAAATATTGGACTTTTTTTCCCTTTAATGAGGTTTCACACGGATTTTATTGACACTGGAATACAAAGCTTTGGATATAATAATATAAACATTATGACTTCTATCATGTAACATAAATTTCTTAGCCAGTTGAGAAGAAAGACTATCGGTCAGTGATCGATAGGCAGCAATAAGTGAATTTTCTCCTTATTAAATATTTTTTAAACGTTTTCTCCAAGTGGACGTAAATTTTAAAGACCGTTAACAACAGTTATCCCACGTCTTACATCCCACATCTTATTCCTAAAAGAAATGAGAGATTTTTAAATTACCTTTGATGCATGGTTTTAAAAGTACTTCAGGGTGTATTGTCATTTTTAGGTTTTCACATGGCCGTCCCGATGCTGGGGCTGATGCTGGAGCCTCTCTTTCTCTCCCCGTTAGCTCTCACGCAGCGACACGGGGCTGAGATGCAGTCCACGCCTCTTCACCACGTTCTTATTCTAGAGCGTTCCTTCGCGCAACTGCTGTCCCCTGATTGGCCTCTTGGTCGCTGCTCTTTCCCCACGCCCACCCTTCCACACCTGCTGTGATCATCTCTCCATAATCCCACCAGTTTACGGCTCTCGACGTGGTCACGTTACAGAAATAGGTCAAGTGCTTCCAATTCCGAGTCGTCAGAGTACGTCTTCCATGTGCCTGAGAACAGATTCAGTCCGGTCAGCTGCCCCACCAAGCACCCTGGGCTGAGCTGATGTCGCAGCCACTCAGAGGCCCGAGGCCGTGAGTCAGGAAAGAGGGGGACAGCGAGGAAGCGACCCCACCTTGCTCAATCCTCTGTGAGAGGGGCCCCAGAGTTGTGTAGCACACATCACTTGTTTGAAACCACCTTTTCCCGCTCATACTGTCCTCTCTTGCCGGGACCCAGGCGTACGTGTCTAGGCAGAAGAGGCATTGGAGCCGTTGTCACTCGGCCGCACTCAGAGTCCCCGCTGCCCTCCGCACATCACAGCTTCACTGCTGAGTTGGCTGCTCAAAAGGCGACCCCCTCCCGGTCTGCATCCCAGCGGGCCTGCAGGGTGCTCGGCGGGGATGCCAACTCCGCCCCCTCCCGGCCTTGCCAGGTCACTGCAGGGCGGACGCAGTCACGCGGTGGCCCGCCTTCAGCGCTGCCGCCGCCCCTTGTGGCTTTAGGGTAGAAGGAGAATGTAAAGAGCACCTAGCACGTGCCAGGCATGCATGCTGTGTCCCTGCCTGTCATTTCTTGGAGAAGCACAACAGCCTCACAGGGGACAGTGCGGCTTCCATCGGGCCGTCATAGTAACCGAGGCACATAGGGGCGAAGGGCTTTCTGAGGCTCCGAGTCCATCCTGAGCCTCTCCCGGCCCCTGTCCGCGCACGCGAGGTTGACCTTCCACGTGTCACCCCTCCCGCTGTGGCCCTCACAGACCCCCCCTCCCACGAGCATTGCTTCTGTCTCCTGCAATGCCAGGTGAAGGACGAAAAAGCAAGACACCTCCTGACTTCACCATCGCTGTCATTCTAAAATTCCCGCCCCCCATCTTCCTTCGCCCGAGTGACGTGTCCCCAGCCTTCAGGATGCCGCTCAGCATAGCCTTTCCCGGGGAGGCCTTTTCTGGGGCTCTCAGCTCATTGCCTCTCCCTGTCCACAGTGACCGCTGTCATCGGGCAGCTCTGGGATGATCTGCTTACATGTCTGGGTGGGTACGAAATTTAAACCACAAGCATAAATGTGCAAGAAACACCACACGTCTTTATTTTCTTCAACTCGAATGAAATCTGACTGCAGGCTGACCGGGAAATTCAGTCTGGGTTCTTAGGAGAGTTCTCTTTTCCTCCCTGGCGTCAGTCAAGAATTTGGGAGGCGCCTGCAGTATCCCAGGCCCGTGTCGGGGAGGAGCAAACTTTCCTGCACCCTCAAAGCTCTTCAGCTGGTCTGATAATCAGTCATGAGGCAGAGCGGCCAGAGAAAAGAACCCATGTGACCCATACCTGTGTGTGGGAGCCTACATGCTGGGGAGAGTCAGAGACCCCACATGCAGGAGGGGTTCAGAGACAGAAAGGGAATGCGGGCGATGAGACAGCCTGAGCCAGGGATGCGGGAAGGAGCCTGGGGGCTTCAAAGGGTCCTTGCAGGATGATAAGAACAGATGCTTGGTAAATAGACGTTTGTCCTGCCCTGTAGATAGATCAGAAGAGGTCTCTGATCATTGCTTGTTGTGGACAAGGCACCTAATTCAAGTTCATCTAGGTAGTTAAGGGAGGGGCAGAAGTTTCTCTGGAGCCTGTGGCTACAGTTGCCTTTACCTCAAACAATCTGCCCACCACAGGCACACATCTCGAGGTGACTCCTTCTGAACCCCCACACCCCCATGTCCTAAGGTGGTCTGCTCTACTCCCATGCCAAGTGGAGCCGCCTTTGGGGGGTCCCTGTGCAGCATCCCGCTGGGGACCCGGCCGCCTGCCTTGCTGCCCTTGGGACATGTGATGCACAGGGCCTTTCCAGGACTGAAGGGTCCGCCATCTTTTCTCTGTCTCTTCTGCCCCCAGGACTCCCACAAGAATAGGAAAGTGGTCATTAGCCATCGACGGTGGATTTCCTTTGCCCCCCACCCCCCAGCATAAACGCCCCCGAGGCAGGCACACGGGTCTCGCCTGCCATTTTGGAATGGGGAAAAGGAAGTCGAGGTGAATCAAACATGACCCAGCCCATCATCTTGCCACACGTGTCTGTCTCCCCCTGGGGACCGTAAGCTCCTAAAGTGCAGAGGCTGATCCCACCCACAGCCGTGGCCTCGGCTGAGGCCCGGCCTGACACAGAGTGAGTCCTGAGCACGCACTTGCTCAAATGTAAGCTCGAATGCCACGCAGGCCGCACGTCAGAACGTGGAGGCAAAATCACCGGGCGTCGGACTGAAGTGCAGATGACACTTATCTGGCCACCTAGCTTTAAAATTCAATACGTAAGTTAGCATTTCAGGACATCGTATGCCATACGAAATGTATCCCCACTACAACCATCGAAATAAAAGTATTTCTTAAACAGTGCTTTCAGAAGCGACCAGAAAAAAGCAACGGATTTGACTAAGTTACCTTTGAAAAAAGGCTAGACTTTTGAGGACTTGGTGCTTATCTATTTTTCTGTAGTATTTTTCAGTGGTCACGAGGAGATAGTCCAAACAGTTAAATACTTTGCCGTCAAGAAGACGTCTTTTGCGTTTCGACCACGGCACACACTCGTCTCTGAAAGCCTTTCGATGGACTTGGGCAGCTTGTCTGAGGTCTTGACAGAGAGCAGTCAAAATGAAAGACATTTTCTCGAGTGCCTCAAAACCTGATGATTTTTTTAACAGATAGATTTTTAAAGCATCGCTTTAAATTGTTTTTCAATTTGTGATTTTTTTTTTCATTTTTATTAAAATCTCCATTTTAACGTCATACATTTCCACAAGGAAGCTGCTTGGTACCTTTGGGGGCAGAGGGAGGTGTCTTCAGCAAGAAAGGAAAAAAAGCCATTTCAGGATATTTCAGAGCCGGCGCAGGGCTTACCAGAAACCTGGAGTGGCAGACGGTCAGCCCTGCTTTTGTTCCTTCTGGTATAGAAACACTTATCTGAGAAGGCGACTCCCCTTTGCACTCCAGTCTAATGACAGCTGAGATTTTAAATTAGCACATGCCATTTTAATGCTCGGTGTAGCATTCGGCAGCACGCTCACTGCATTAATCAAAGTGGCACCTTACACCGCCAGAGAAGGGCACCCCTCACTCGGGCAGCGACGCACGTGGACGCTGGAAGACAGCAGTGGAACCCAGCTGCAGGAAGGACGTCACTGCCGCCCGCTGCCCGGGGCCGTGAGGATTGACGGTTGCTTTGGGTAATAGTCCATACGGAGATATTTATTTGTTTGTTAAGCGCGTTAACCTACCTAGCAATCGGAAAACAGGACTGTTCAGCAGATTCGTATCCTGCAGTTTGCTGAGTCGGCCTGATTCATCACGAAGGCCGAGCGCTCTGAGGACGCAGAGCGGGGTGAGGTGCGCCCGCGTCCTCTCTGACGTGGCATTGCATTTCCAGCTCTCGATCCGGAAGGCTGTTCAGAGCAGCTCGAGGCCGATCACGCTGTGATTACCCTGCTTAGCAATAAGCTGGTTCTGAATTGAAAGCATTGAAAAAGCTTCTGTTTCTGAAAAAGTAAAGGTCACAGTCAGGTTCTGACTGGAAGCTGATCACGGTCATATTATTAAAACTCATTTCCCTATCTTCATGGTGCTTTTATACTGCCTGGAGTTTTTAGCAAAGACTCGAAACTCCAGCTTGCCGAGGACGAGCCCAAGCGGGAAGCACTTGAAAGGCTGCTGGGGAGGGGAGGGAGGAAATCGAGAACATTCCGACTTGTACCCCAGCACGGGAGTCCTCATGAGGGCTGCTGGAAGGGTGAGAACAGAACGCAGCTGTTCTAGCATGTTCCCTGCTGGGCTCGGCCTGCCTGGGGATGCTGTGGGGGCGTCGTCCAGGCCAGTCCCGCCGGCTCCCTCAGCAGCCCCTGGAGACAAGCCCCGCAGAGTGTATCTGCCTCGAAAAGGTAAAACATTGCGTCTCACAGTATTCGTCTCATAGACGTTGAAGGTACAGCAGTCACTTAGAATCACACCTACCAGGCCCAAACCCACCACGGGCTGATGCTCCTGAGGGCTTCCTGCCCAATTTGAGCTAGGAATGAGCAAAGAATTGCTTTCTAGGTGTCACCGAAGCAGGGGACACTGCCATCTGGGGACCCGGCATCTGGGGAACCGTTTATTATACGTGTACAATAAACACATTTCACGTGTGTGTGTGTGTGCACGTGTATGCAGGTGTGTATGAGTACACGTGTATGCAGGTGTGTATGAGTGCGTGGGTGTGTGTGCACATGTGTGTGTGTGTGAGAGCTTCCTTCCCTCAAACTCGTCACCGATTCACACAGTAAGAACTTCCCGGGGACACCAGGAAGCAAGATGGATTTGATCTTCCTTTGTGCATTTCTTTCCAAGCCTGAAATTTCTTTGTAAATAAAAGCGGGCACCAAAATGGAAGTGAATGTAATGTTTTTTTCTTAGATGAAGGCCGTACTTGACGTAAGGTCCGCATCCATCAGCCAGGACATGCAGCCTTTCCGATCGCTTTTATAGCGCTTTCGTCTTGTGCTGAGTGCGTGACGCTTTCTCCTTTCGTGTTGACAGTGGCCTCATTAATACTGTTACTGTAACTGTTCCCAGTTTACACATGAAAACAGCTGAGCCTCGGCGAAGTGAAGTAATCTTTCAACTCATGTAACTAGTAAGTAAAGCCAGAATTAGAAGCCAGACTTCTCTCCAAAGCCTGGGACCTCGAGTGCTCTGTGAGCTCACAGGTTCTATCGAGGGATGAGGTGTTTACAATTCCTAGCACTCTTGTGGTGTGTGGCTCGTTAAGAAAAATGTGATTCAGTATTGTGTTTTATGATTTTTATGATAATAGCCTCGGTCGATAGTGTTTTAGGCTCTAAATCACTATGTCTTTTTTTTTTTTTTGACTCTTACTTTGAAGAGATTTCTAAAAACAAAAGTAATCCCATTAAAAATAGACCTTTTCCACCGTATTCCAGTTAAAGCAAATAACTTGAGTTTCGTGATTAAGGATAAGGTATCTTGAGAATCTTAAAACCAACATCCTTGACTATTACACATAAATAGCCAAGACCCCTGGTAAGGCTTCTGAAAAGATTTTTCTGGCCAATTTCCTTCACTACAACTGAAAATTTGGGGTCCCTGAGTAGCTGGTTTCACCTCTATAAAATATTATTCTTATTTTGTGGTTACTTATCAGTCTCAGTGGATGAAAATTTCCATTT
>NW_011889011.1:1159512-1161432 GCF_000151845.1 Pteropus vampyrus
CCAGCAGTTCTGTGAATAACCACATCTTTTTCATCACCATCCTCTACGCTTAATACCTTTCCAAGGCTAAGACTTCATTGTAGAAAATGATTTTTTTTTCTCTTCTTTATCATACTTTTTTCAGATGAGAAGAGACATAATCCACTTGTATCACGCCTGTTTCCTGGATAACTCACGTAAAATTGTTCTGATCTGTTTGCATATTTTTATGCAGGTGAGAATACATTAATGAAAGGAATCTGGGGCATTTTATGACTTGCAAAATTGCAAGGATTGATGCCACATAGAGCACAGGAGCCAAAGCAAATATATATTTATTAAGGGACAGAGAGCTGAGTGATTTTGTGCGCTCTGTTTGAACATGATAAAGGACTGATTAAAGATAACTTGAGCGTCATTTCCGACAAAACTACTTAAAATGCTAATTACACAACCAAGGGGCTTTTCTTGCTCATCCCTGTAGGCCGACAGAGCCCCCATTTCTCCCGGAGCGTTCTTCCCTGGTCACATCCCATCTTGTGCTTCAGAATTCGGTTGCAAAGTCTTAAAACAGTACCCTAAGTGAAACCAGTTGACTGAGTTCTCAGAACAGGTCAACCTTGTCGACGCTAAGGCAGGGATGGGCAAACCTTTCCTCTGAACAGCTGCATAGTGAATATTTTAGGCTTTGCAGGACCTGCGAGCTCAGCCTCAGCTGCTCGACCATGCCATCATAGCGCAGGAGCGGGCCTAGACGCTCCTGAAGGAACGAACGTGTCTGGTTCCAACCAAACCGAAGGACCGTGGGATTTGCATTTTATATAATTCTACTTACCATGAAATAGTATTCTTTTTTCCCAACCATTAAAAATTAAATAAATAAAAACCATTCTTACCTCTTGGGCCAGCTCGCTGACACTGCTCTGCAGCTTTTCGACTGGTCTTAGAAATGTCCAGTCTTAGGAACAGCTACACAGGGGTTTTCTCTGTCTCCGGTCACTGACCTGTTGACCTCCTAGTGACATAAATCTGTGGAGCAGTGGTCCCTGACTTACAGAAAATTTTAAATCCTTGTCTGAGAGATACCGTTAGATACCCTCATAGTATCTATCAGTACCAGTCCAATAGATTCTAATAGATATGAATCTAATAGTATCTATTAATACTACTCCCATAGATTCTACCAGATACTACTCGAGTAGTGTCTATTAATATTCCAATACCTACCAGTAGATATTATTCTAGTAGTACGTATTAATATTACTCTAGCAGATACTATTAGCTACTACCGTAACAACTCTGCTTCTGTCAGGTAACTAAGTACAAAATGGGGCCGATAATCTTCTAATCTTCTTCGCACCCATAGGAGTGCACCCAGAGGCTGCAGTCTTAGAAGGTTCTCTGTAGTCCAAGAGAGAAAATGAATTGTTTTAGAATTGGGGCCACTATCAAGTATTACACGTTTAGGTCTCAGACTATTTCTCAGAGGTCATAGAATTTAGGAAAGTGTGAAGAGAGGACAATCCAAGACCCAAGCAGGGCTCTTGCTGGACATTGTGTGACCCCGGCCGACACTATTTACATTTCAAATGTATTTTCAAATTCATTTTTACGGCTGCTGTCCTAGGTGTTTTCAACACATGTAAAGCACGATCTTCACAAAAAGGCTTCTGTAGGAACTAAAATATTTTATGTCTTTATTTTTAAAAGTCCTTTGTAGTTCCTTGAGGATATTCTTGTAAGGAATGCAGAATACAGGTCATGATGCATGGGGAATATTAAGCAGAATAGTAGGTTAGGATGTGTGATTTGGAAAATATAATAAAAGGAAACGACAAAGTGGCCGGGTGAGCAGCAAGCGAGCATATAATGGGTTGACAAACAGATGAGGAAGATTAATTCTCGCTGCTCAGTACCACTGCCCGTGAACCTCAGACACCT
>NW_011889011.1:1162752-1165327 GCF_000151845.1 Pteropus vampyrus
TCTACTCTTAATTGATTTGAATACTCACAGTAGGCTGACAATTCCAAAATCTATTCCTCTCGGCCCGACTTCTCCTTTGAACATCAAAATTGACCCCCCAGCTGCCTCCCTGACTTCCTCACGGGCTCCCGATGGGCTTCTGTGCTTCGTCCTTCTGCAGGCGCATCCTCCTCCTGCCTCCGTGTCCGTGGCCTGGTAAAGGGACACCGCAGGGCCCAGGCCAAAAGCATCCCTTCTCAGTCACTTGTCTTTCTGTGCGCCACACATGCTACCCATCAGCAAATCCTGCAGACAGTTCCTTCCCAACACGTTCCCGAACCTGAGCACTGCCACCCCGCTGGCCGTCGACTCTTGCCTGGGTCACTGCAACAGCCTGCCAACCGATCCATGAGCCCCGCCTCCACGAGCCCCCTCCTTCTGGCCCGTTTCCAGACAGATGCCAGAGTGATCAGTTCACAATTAAGTCAGATGACGTCCTTCCTTCGCTCCAACTCCTTAATGGCTTTTCAGCCTAGGGTGCTTACAGCAGCTGCAAGGCCGGTGGGATCTGGCCCCGCTGAGTCACCGCCCTCCTCCCAAACCCTCCTCCCCAGCCAGCCCTGTCGTCCTGGGAATCGCCAAGCATGCTTCCCCCTCAGGATCTTTGTGTCCCTGTCCCTCTGTCTGGGATTCTTCCCCAGCTTCTTCAGAGCTCGTGCTGCGATTTCATCGAGGTCTCTGCTCCAAGCAGCTTCATCGCAGCTCTTCCCTGAGGACTTCCGGTCTTCCCCGCTCCACGGCGCTCATCACCAAGGGGCTGTGTTTCCTCCACCGTCTCCCGGAGTCTTCATCATGTTTCCTCTCCCGCCCTCTCGAGTGAAAGTGCCGTTAGGCAGAGCCTGTCTGGACCTCATTCTCCCTTCCATCGCTACTGCCCGAAAGGCCAGGCCAAGTGGACAGCACTCCGGAGCTGCACTGTGAATGAAGCAGTAACGGGAAAGTTCGATGGCCAGGGTCTGCACGTGGTTCATCAACTTCATTAATTTATAGTTATGAAGCATCCAGTCGATAGCGATCTAAATCCTGGTATGCAGGCAAGTTCCACTGATATTGTAAATATTTTTGTAATAATTTTAATTTTGGATGAGTCTGAGAAAAACCAGAAACTCGAGAGTTCTTGTGAAATAAATTACTGATAGATTATAGTACAGGAAAGGCCTCGTTTAATTTCAGCATTTTAAATTTTAAGTCGATAATGTGTTATGATATTGTTAAGATTAATATTTGCTTTCCATAGCATAGTTAAGTGAAAAGCTTACTAAAACTAGTTACTAAGAAACAAATCTATACATTAGTTATTGTAATTTTGTTTAGCTATTTACATAACTATGAAGAGTTGTTTATCATCTGGCATTAGCATTGCAAAAATGGACATATGGCTAATTAATGGCGTTGAGGGTTTTTTCTTATCAGAATCGTAATGCAGCTTATACTGTTGGCATATACATCAGAATCTGTCTCTCCTTGTCTTTTGTCAGAAATGAGACTAGAGCCTGGACTTTAGGGTTGTTGACTGTTACTCATATAAGCTGCAGGTTGAATAATTTATTAGTGAGGTTGATTTGTTTTTACGAGTCCCCCAGAAAGTCGAATTGGGCTTAGACAAACACATTTATGGCGCCAAAACAAAGGACCACAATAAGTGAGAGTGAACATCTTAAGAGCTCATGAGATTTCCCCTGTTAAAACACGAAATTCAACCAAGTAAAGCTGGAGATCTAACTGGCTTTATTAATGGCTTCATGGATTGGGCAGCAGCCCATTGGGCAGGTAGAAGGGCCCTCTGCGGGGCTGCACAAAGTGGAAGGGTTTTCTAGGAGGTAGTGTGGGGCGAGGGAGCTATTGACAAAAGAAACGAAAGGATTATTTTGAGGCTAAGACATCCTTTTTGGGGGAGAAGAGAACGGAAAGGGTTTTATCGTGGGGATTTCCACTGCTTTCCGCAGGGGGCGGAGGCCCCCACGGGACAAATCACCTCAAAGGTGTCGTTCAGAAAATTCCAGACTGGTCGGTCAGGATGGTGTTTCTGGGAGAGGCTGAAGCAGCAACGAGGTCAGGGGTTAAATCCGGGTGCCACGGGCCAGAGCACCCGGAGCAGCTTTTTGGGGGCTGTGGTTTCCTCTTTCACACACCACAGTTTTTAAAACCATCAGCTCCACCGTGTTCTGCTAAATACGACTGAGACAAAACTGTTTCTAGAATAAATAAAACCGTCGAGGACAATAGAAAACAGAGGCCAAGACCGCTGAGGGACTGGGCGCTCACAGTCGCCGAGGAAAACAGAGGCGCTTGTTGTTTTGGTCAATGTTACTTTTCGTCTCCCTCTTCTCCTTTCGATGTATGACCCTTGCTCTGGAAAGAAAAAAGGGGAGCGATATCGAAGTCACAATCCCTTATGTCGCCTCCGAGGGGACCGAGCTCACTTTACAGCTCTGCTGTCCCCGCCGGTCCCCGCATCGATTGCCGGGCCCGCTCTCCCCTCCCCTCTGCTGACATTATGAGCAGGAGAGGGACCGGAGCAGCCAGACGGTCGGAG
>NW_011889011.1:1167367-1171800 GCF_000151845.1 Pteropus vampyrus
GAGAATTATCTATAATCCGCAACCTGGGTTTAACTAACTGCTCACATTTTTGTGCCGTAATCTATTTCTTTTTGCTCCCTGAAGTAAAATGTAAGACACAGTGGTCATTCAATTCTTTGTTTAGTCAACATATCGCTTATGAGCGATAAAGTTGGTGACACCGCCGTGTAGCCTGCAGATCAGGGAGTGACCAGTAGTAAATGAGAGCAGAAAGCGGGCTACGGTGTGAAGGGCCCGGTGCCCATGCTGAGATCGGTGGCATCTGTCCCGTAGTGGGGACTCCAGGTTGTGACTTTGTGCGCCTAACTTTTACTGCTGGTTTTTGCTCTGTGGAAGGAGTTGGGCTGACAAAAGGTCAAGCAGATTTTGAAACATGACATAGTAATATTGAAATAATAAATTTTCCATTTAAATATCCTCCTTGTTTAGAAAATAAAGGAGCATGCTTCGTGGTTCTTCAGAGCGTATTTAGCTTGACGTGTATAAATTGTCGCGAGTGCCTTTGTTTCTACTCCACGACGAGTCACACTTCGGTACGGTACTGTAGGCTTTTGTTTTTCCATCTGGCCTCGGCGTTAGGCTGTATTTTAAAGGATGGCAGCTCGTGGAAGTTGTCATAACTATAAATAAGGCCACGATTCCGTGCACAGGTATACTGTACTCCGGCAATGAATAGCCTGGCCGCTGAGAAAGCCCGACTCGAACCACTTTACACTCTGCTGACAACTGGAACAGATCAAGCATTCTTGACTTAAATGCTGTTTCTACATCTCTTCCCCCTTAACTGTCAGGCGCTCTATTTCTTACGCTCTGATTGTCTCTACCTGAGAAACTTAAACCGTGGGCGGAAGCCGCGTCTCTCTCGTTGCACTGAGAAGCACCTCGCCGTTGCAGCTCCCAGGGGACCCCCACAGCTGGGCACCTGGGGTGCTATAGACATGCTAGTCAGTGGGTAGTAGGCCCAGCCAAGCCAGCTACCCTCCAGCTCAGGACTTAACAGCCCCTGGAGCAGCTTCCTTTCCAGGGTGACTCATCCGGGACCGGACTAGAATTTATAAATGGTCGGGGGGTGGGGTGAGAAAGCAGTTGGGGTGCGAGTGGAGTTTAGGATCCCGTAGCTGGGCTGCATTTGGCACAGCTTCTATGAGCACTAGTTTTACTTGATTGTTAAAATAATTTGGGGGGCGGATTAGGACCCAGAACACTGATGGATTTTTTTGGAGAGTTTCCGGCTGAAAGCCAACCTGCCCATGCCCGCGAGGCACTCCTTCCAGCTACAGTCCCCCCTCTCTGTCCCTCCCGTCACGTGGGCTTTTCTCGCCGCAGGGCTGGCCCCTGGGAGCCTGGAGTCTCGCAGGAGGGAAGGAGACGAAGAAAGGGCGCAGAAGGAAAGACAGAGCTTAACTCAAGCTTAATACGATGGAGTATTACTGCTTAAAACCATAAACGATGAAAGTCATCCGAATTTTATGAAAAGTATAAGTTTTTACATACATCAACCCCACAATAAGATCAGGTCTAATATTTCTGACTGTTCCAGAGGAAAAACTTGCCTGACCTGAACTCTTTTGGTGGCAAAACCTTTCGTGAACTGACGTGAGGCTGTTGGTACCCTTCCTTCATCCCAATAAGTATGAGTATTCGTATATTTTCCTGCAGCTATATTAATATATTTGGTTAGTCCTCGCCATGAATGCTACAACATGTACGATATATACATTGTATTACCTTCCTACAATCAAAACATTTTGAAAACTGTGGTTTCAGATAAAGGGTTATGAACCTACATAATCATATTCCCATTTTACAGAGGAGAGACAAAGGGACAAAGTGAGAAGCTGCCACCCTGCGGGTACGTGGGAGATAGATAGATGCCCGTGAGAGGGAGAGCAGAGTCACAGATGGCACCAAGGAATCGGGCACAAGCAGCCAGAAGATCAGGCGTCCGAGTGTTGAGATGGGAGGGCTGTGGGAGGAACTGGTTTGGGGTGAAAGAAAAAAAGGTTAATAGTTTGAGATCTAATGTCCCAGCAGAGATGAGAGCAAACAGATGGATATCCCAGCAGAGCGTTTGAGCCGGTCAGGATTTGGCGTCGCCTGCAGGGTGGTCCGGGAGGGGGGACGGGAGCGGGGACAGAGACGATCTGCGGCCCGGACGTCTCGGCTGGGAGGCGAGGGGCACCTGCGAAAGGGAAGCGTGGCCGCTGGTCACTTTTCAATCTTCTTTCACCCGCCAAACTCTTAAAAAAAAAAAAGAAAGAAAGAAAGAAAGAAAGAAAAACAAGCCCATACTGCTCTGAATTGGCAGTTTGCTACTTCTTCCCTGCAAATTATCGGCCATTTGTCTTTGACCTTCACAGAAGTCTCCGTTCAGTTTTTCATTTAGCCCCTTGTTTTCTTCCGCAACGTGTCTTGGAGTCGCTCCTCCCTTGGAGAGTCGCAGACGCCACAGCAGCCCGCGGCCCTGACGCTGCAGACCGAGGACCGAGGACCGAGGCCTCGCGGGGCCTCTGACTTCCCGGCTCCGCGCCACGCTCCTCGCGCCCGCTCCTGGGGCACCGGGGTCCGCGACGCTGCCCCAGGCTCGGCCAGGCCCAGTCCCAGTCGCCTCTGACCGAGCCACGCCTCCGCCCTGTCGCCGGGGGCGCCGCGTCCGCGCCGCTGCGGACCGAGCCGTGTGCGCATCAGGACCGCGCTGGCCGCGGCGGCGATGCCCTCGGAGCCCTCCTGCCCCCGGCACCGCCCCGCGCGCTCTGCCCCTGGCCCCGTGGGCGACTGCGACCGCGGCCCTTCCTGCTGGGACCCTCGCCGCCAACTCGGTAGCTGACGCCGCTGTCCAGACTCGCCATCTAATCGCTCGTTTTCCACACCTACAACCCGAAAAGTGTGGAGAGTGACCGGCCCCCTCCGGAGGCTTAGAGAAACCGTCTGCGACTTGCCGAGGTCACGCGGCCACTAATGACAGCCAGGACCTGACCCATCACGCACATCTGCTGAATTCCACAGACGGGTGTAAGCACATGGCACAGGGCGGCCACTGCGCTGGGCCCAGCCCGGCGTGCAGGGGACACTCAGCCCTGAATCTCCTGTAGTCCTCGGGCATCTGTTTTTCTGTGCCCACTGAAGCAGGCTTGGAATCTTCTGGACAGAAGGAATTCATGAACGAAGGAATAAATCGTCACACTTGGAATGTGTGACGTCCGGGATTAAGGTAGAGACCATTCGACGATGACTCTGCTCTTGACATTTCCGACTTTTATTTGTTCGTAATGGAATTTTATGATTATCCTAGATTGTCACGTCTCCTTCCCGGTGACTCGTTCTTTAACTGCTGCCTCTTAACAGTGAGATACTTGAGAAGTTTGAGGAGCTACATGGAAGCCTCGTCTTTAATCGCTCAGGTTCACAGATTCCGCCTCTGAAAATTTTATGTACTACTAATAAAGAAAGCCCATGATTCGTAAAACTGGTACCTGTAGTAATTAAAACCATGACCTTTGTCCAAACCCTGTGGCAGTGGCACCTCTGAATTCCTCTAAAGTACGCTCTCCAGCTGTTACTGCCACTGGTTAGCTTTTCAAAGACACTTCCTGGCTTTAAATGATTAACTCCGCCACTGTGTTGTAAGTCACT
The DNA here is from genome assembly GCF_000151845.1 of Pteropus vampyrus. NCBI lineage: Eukaryota > Metazoa > Chordata > Mammalia > Chiroptera > Pteropodidae > Pteropus > Pteropus vampyrus. The sequence goes on from NW_011889011.1 coordinate 1,171,001, forward strand.
CGGCCTAGGGGTGGTAATTGCAGCTGAAAGAACAGCTAAGGGGAGCTATTTTCTCCCTAGTGAAAAATGATGCTATCTCGTATAATAATTGACCAACTCCTCCAATTAATGGAACATGGCTCGTGAATAATGCAGTTTATTCTTTGGATTAAAGTGATCGCAGAAAGAAATTGCCTTTCTGGAAAAAATACAATTCAGTATAGGTGTTTTCTTTTGTTGATGGAGTTTATCTTTCTGGGTAATGAAAATGAGTAACCTCTGTGATGTAGCCAAAATCTGAGTGACGCTCTTGTAAAATGTGAGTATTTTCAACCAGCATACACATTTTTAATTCATCCTTTATACTGGATGAAAAATCAGTTTATTTTCAATAGCAAGTCAGGTTGTGTCAAGAAATAGAAAGAAAAATACAAATTCCCAGCCTTCAAACTGGTGGCTTGTTACGAATTTGGTTGTTGGAATGTCAAAAGTTTTGGAATAGAGTTCTACCTCCTTAGAAACATACAGTAGGAATTTGAAGGGTTTTAAAAATTGATAAAAGGCTGGAGCGTAAGGTTCTGGGTTAGAGTGTTCAGTCTGTGTTCAGGAGATGCTGCTGGCAGAGGGGGCTCACTTGTCCGGGGCCCGTCATGCTGTCCCAGATATTCGGTTCTGTGTGCCGGGAGCAAGGGGAAGCCACTGGTTTTTGTTTGTTTGTTTGTTTGTTTTTTACATCTTCAGCACCTGGTCTTCCTAGGAAGTCTCCCCTCCAAGTACTAACCAGGCCCGACCCTGCTTAGCTTCCGAGATCAGACGGGATT
>NW_011889011.1:1172625-1176976 GCF_000151845.1 Pteropus vampyrus
GCAGGGTCTGGGGTGTAGGCGAATGGCTGCATCTGGAGACACGAGTTTGGAGCCATCACAGTCGAAGCGGTGACTGCGTGAGCAGGATGTGGGAACGGGACGCGTCCTCCACGCGTTGCCGATCCCCTGGGACGGCTCTGCGGGCCTTTCCCCAAGGTCCATTGAGAACAACGCAGGGGGGCTGCAGGGGGAGCCCCTCTGCTGCTCTCAGTCTGGGAAGCCCCGGAGCAGAGGCCCTGATGCTGTGTCTGGAGGAGGGTGGAGAGTCAGAGCCGAGGCAGCCTGCGCTGTTCGGAGTGAGCCCGAGGGCACACGGAACCGGCCCGGCTGGGAGGGTGGAGCTGGAGCGGCAGGAGCGTGGATGTTTCTGGAGACGATCTCGGGGGGCAGGCAGGGACCCATGCCACTGACCGCTCCTTGCTGCGCCCTGTCCCGGAATATGGTGCTCGTTGACAGAATGTTGGAAGAACAGGTCCCCTTTCAAACTGTCATCTGCCCACCGTTTAATATTTTGAAGTTTGAAAATATTCGAAGTGGAAAAAGCAAGCTCCACAGATCTCTGAGCTGCCACACGCAGCTCGTGGTGGCCGTGGGCGACCCCGACTCGCCTTCGCAGACCGGAAAGCTGTGCGTGACAGACAGAGTGGCGGGTGCTCTGTGGCTTTGTGATTTATATCCCAAGTATAAGTCAAAACGTGTGACTGAATATTTGTGCACGTGAGGGACGGAGCCAGCACACCTGTGAGTGTGGGCGACGAGCTCGAACTGGAGAGCAACCGTCAGCAGGTAAAATTCACTTCGCTTTTTTAGCTTTTCTTTGACAAGCTGCCATGTTCGCTCAGCAGTAGGAGAACTAAATGTAGTCCAAGCCAGTAAACTTAACTTCCAGTGTAAAACTGTGTGTTTTGATAACAGCCAACCGAATCAAGAATTGTCATCTCGGGCACTGTCCACCGTCTACATAAAGTCTCTGCTCTCCCTCGGCTGGGCAGAGCTCCCTCCTACAGGGCCAGGCCTTCTTCTCGCCTAAATGCGGGCCCGTGGGGACAGTGGCTGCAGGACTCGCTGGGCCTAGGTCCACTTCTGTGACCGGCACACGTGATAATGAGGCATCGAGCCTGGGCCGTGGCTCTGACTGCAGCTGTCCCCACCCTGTCTCCTGCTGGGCGGCAGAGCCTACGCTTGGTCGTACTGACCGGCACACGTGATGGTCTTTGTGTGCTCGACTCACGCCGCCGTCACCCAGGCTCCTGACAAGGCTGTCCCCAAAGAGTGGGAAGGCACCCCCTGTCTTCTGAATGGGGCTCCCTCCTAGAGGCGCGATCACCTGGCCCCGGTGGCCTTCGCTTGTCTCCTCTGTGCCCGTGGGAAGCCTGTGTGCTCCAAGCAGAGCCAGCTCTCTGCGTGTCCCGCTGCTGGACACCCCGTGTCCCTGCGTCTTGTGCACATTGCCCGTGGCATGGGCACTCTCCTAAATGGGCCTGGCGCTTGCCTAGTCTGCGTTAGAAGCATAAAAAGTCCCACTGCACTGGGATTCCCCAACGTGTAGCCGTTGGAAGAGGCCACCGCTCTCCAGTGTCCCACCAGAAAGGCCGTCTGGGAAGACCATGTCTGCCACAGGCCTTGCCCTGCCTGCTGCGCTTTGTCCTCGTCCCTTCTGGGAGGGGGGGCATCTCTTCCTTCTGGCTGGCAGACACCTTCCTGCATCCCCCCCTCCCCCTCCAGGAAGTGGCATGCGCTAACCTCTGTGATGCCACGATATCTGGAAAGTCCCTAGGCACAGGTTTTACTGTTCTGTCAGAACAGCCACACGTGACCAGCGTCAATGGCCGGCCCGCACTTTTGCCGTAGGACCTGCCCAAATGCAAAGGGAAGTAATGTAGTGAAGTTCAGCAAAAATGACTCTTTGAACTTAAAAAAGTTACTAATTTTTGAGTGACTTCGCTTTTTTTGCTGCTTGTCGTTTTCACTGCATCTTATTCAGTTACCTAAACGGCATTTGAAACAATCAAATAACAGATATTTTAGTGGGGTCCTGTTACGTGCCAGGCCATGTGGCTCACAGTGGCCCTGTGCAGACCACCCACCCATCCACGAGTTTCAGATCGGCCAGCCGGTTCACAAGTGGAATTTCCCTCTGAGCCCTGGGAAGCCTTCACGGGTACACCGAAGAGTACACGCTGAGGTCTGGTCTCCAATTTCTTGAATCTTCCACTCGAATATGCGCTCCTAGCAAACAATAGGAAATCTTTAAAGACACACAATAGAATCGTCAGACCGAAGTCCCTAAACAAGATGTTTGCAATACGTGTAACAATGTGCTTCTCCGATGCGGGGTGAGGGATGGACAGCGGGCGGTAGGAACTAGTTAGTCCTGGGCAGCTGGAAAAAGCATCGCGGTTCGCAGAGGGAAGGTCCTTGAGGGAATGCACACGTCGTGGCACGACGCTGGACGGCCTCCACCGGGGGTGTTCCGGTGTGCCGTGCGGGGCAGGAGAGGGGTCCTGGCGGTGGCAGTTTCGCCTGTAGGGCACTCAGTACGTCCCCGGCACAGGTGAGGCGCTTGGCGAGCATCACCCCACGCAGCACCGTTCATTCGCATCCCGCACGGCAGACTCTTCTGAAGCAACAGAGGTGTCCCGCGTCACAGCGTCAACACCGGTCGCTGACGGAACAGGATGTGTAGAGTTACAGTGAAGAATTTACGTTCACGCACGGACGGATTTAAAACTGGAGCGGGACGTCGTCTAGATATTTTCAGGTCGTTCGTAAAACGGCGTTGAATTGGTCTTAACCGCAAATTCAGCTTTTATCTAGGGCTCTTTGAAGCTTCTGTTCAAGAGCTTTCTAGTTCGCCGCCGCCTCTGACCTTCTGGTAGCTGTTCTGGTTATGTTCCAGCATGCAATAAGTAATTTACAAAGTCACAAAGAGCTGGAGAGAATGTCACATCGCATTCTCCATCAGAACCTTATGCAATGTTTCACTTCTCTGTATCTACGTGAATAAGGTACTTCTTACTTTCTATTTTGGTATGATTTATTATGTGAAATGCTAATAACAGATAACTTATTCTAAAGGTCAGTAATCCCTGACCACTGCACACTATATCTCAGAAACCTGGACTATACGTATTTTAAGTACGCTGATAAAACTTTAAAAAATACTTAAACTCTTAGTTCTGAACCCAAAGTGAAAAGATTTTCTTACATGCATTATAAGAAAAGAGTATATTCTGCTGGATAGACCTTCCTCCATGATTCACAAATCAGTGATTACATCATATCTCTCACCCAGAAGGGCGTTAAATCATTGCTTCTCAGGACCCTCCTGAGGCTGACTTTTGTTGCCATATTTTGGCTCACATTGTCTTCTGACATTGATACATGAGTCCTGTCTGTCACTGCCCTGGCTTTCCTGGATATAAACGACCCTGTCCTTAGATATAAATGTAAAACAAAAAACAGCGTTTCCTGATGAATCTAACGCTGCCCCTGTTTCACGCGGTGAGTGATCGAGATGCTTTGGGGTAGATGTCTGCATAAATTAAAATGCCGTGCTACGAAACGCTACCAGTCAGGCAGATTGATTGCGCCGAACGAACGAGCTGACTCTGGGCAGGATAATAAAACGAGGGAGGAAACAATTTGTAATTGGTTGGAAAAAGCTGCAAGATATCACGAATCCCGCACTTAAACATCAAAATGTGCAGATGCGCGGTGAGGCGTGCGTCACATAGAACCCAGGTGACCGTTCTGCGGGTTTTATTAAATCCATACTATGTGGCAGAGGGACAGATTGCCTTTCATTTCCATCTGGATGCAGCTCAGGGCTCCTGGTAAATGTGTGTGATTGATACAAGAAACAGTTTACGCAGACATCTGAAATCTCTTGACAATAAATGTTTTGCAACGTTTAATTTAGAAGTGAACATTATTTTTGTTGTTGTTGTTGTTGTTTTGGGTGAGGCAACCCTTGGTTGACCTCACGAGTTGCAAGGACCTTGTCAGCTTACAATCCCTTATTTATTTATTTATTTATTTTTATGCCTACAGCACCTGGTCTTCCTAGGTGGTCTCCCATCCAAGGACTAACCAGGCCCGACCCTGCTTAGCTTTCCCAGATCAGAAGGGATCGGGCTTGTTCAGGGTACTTTAAAATTCCAAGAGTTTTAACAGTAACTGAAAAGCTGCCCTACCTCGCCATCCTATCAGCAAACCCCACTTATGCTCCTCACAGCCACCAGACAGGAAATGGCACTTGGTAGAGGAGTATCAGATGACCCCGGAAGGTATCAGATAACCCCTGAGTGGCTGAAGAAAGGTACTTCTCAAAAAAAAAAAAAAATGTTGC
>NW_011889011.1:1178206-1179726 GCF_000151845.1 Pteropus vampyrus
GCCACCCTATCAGCAAACCCTACTTATGCTCCTCACAGCCACCAGACAGGAAATGGCACTTGGTAGAGGACTATCAGATGACCCCGGAAGGTATCAGATAACCCCTGAGTGGCTGAAGAAAGGTACTTCTCAAAAAAAAAAAAGATGTTGCATTAAAATTACTTGACAGCCTTGGCGAATGCAGACCCGAGGACCCACCCTCGGAACTGACTCAGGAGGAGCCAGCAGGTCACCAGCACCTCCGCCTCGGTCACTCTGCTCTCTGCTGTTCCCGCTAAACTGGGAGAAATCATTTCAGAGAGTAAAGAGCGGGCTGGTTCCTGGTACCTGCTGGGACCAGGAAGCGCTTATGTAATTAGTTAGGGGAGAGACAGTCATCTAAGAGGATAAGGTACCTTGATTTCCTTGTGTTGACCCCACTAATTAGAACCTAATTAGGACATTCCAAACAGACATCAAGTATCTAATTACAGTGATAAATCTTCAATGTATATGTCTTAATTAAACCTGAATGTCTCTTCTTCAAGGTAAGCGTGAGATTTCTCTGTGATAAAGCAATCTGAATCCATTGCTTGTCTCAAATGAAATCTATCGGGGAAAGCACTGATACATAGGAAAATTGAACAAAAGTACATCTTCCAGGCGTCTCGAAGGAGATTTTCATATAATGAAGATATCGTATAACGAGTTCAGGATGTTAAACAAACACAAAATTTAGCTGATAACCATTATGAGAAAGAGCCCACTGAGGATGTCCAGGGAACTAAGGTGGCCAGAGATGGGACACACGTGCCCCTCATGAGCATTTAGTAAACACTTTCAAAGGCAGACCGTCTGCGTTCAAGGCCGGACACCGCAGTGGGGCCGGTTCACACACAGCCACCGACAGACAAAGAACTTCACAGGTTAGTAGGTCTACTAGATATGAGCGATATACCAAAATGCCATGTTGGCTACGTTACATATTGAAAGGGTGAGCGCCAAAAGAGGTAAATAAAGTGATGCTGACTATTCACAGAATGAACATCCCTCTCTCTGCCCCCTTCAAGCTCTCTGTTTCGCGATCTCTCACTATCTGTGTCTGCCTGTCTGTCTGCCTCCCTGTGTGTGTGTGTGTGTGTGTGTGTGCGCGCGCGCGTGTGTGTGTGTACGCGCGTGTGTGTGTACATTTCTCTGTCTTTCTCTTTCTCTTCGTAGACATCACTTAAAATTTCTGGTGGCGGGAATTTGTTTGTTCCATATGTTGGACATAGTGTCGGGGAGTAGGGAAGAGACAAACTGTGTTTAAAGCAAGTCGAAATAGCATGCCGGCCATTCAGGTACTAAGTAAATAAATATACTTTAAATTATAAATGTCTGGCAGGATATTCTTTTTCATTAAAAAAAAAAAGTTAGGAACTATATTTTTAGTCTATCATCCGAGCCATTTAATTCTCTCTCCCTGGACGAATCCTAAAGAATAACTGGTGAACAACAAACCCTTCCACAGGTTGGTGACATAAACGATAATATACTGTGCT
>NW_011889011.1:1181006-1183606 GCF_000151845.1 Pteropus vampyrus
ATTTAATTCTCTCTCCCTGGACGAATCCTAAAGAATAACTGGTGAACAACAAACCCTTCCACAGGTTGGTGACATAAACGATAATATACTGTGCTGGAGGACGCGGCGAGTCAGGACGCCAAGCAGGACACAAAAAATACCTGGTCCCAGGTCCAGGTCCTCGTCTGGACAGACTCGAAGGCCAGGGTAGCTCGACCTCTGGGAGCTGGTGCGGTCCGCAGGCGTCGTCTGGGATCCTGCTGGCCGTGGCCAGGACCCTTGCAGTGGCCCCTCTGTGTGGCCTGGGCTTCCACTCAGCCGGTGGCTCAGTTCAGGGACAGAGGACACGTGCCCCAGACACCAGGCAGGAAATGGCACTTGGTAGAGATTCTCCAGTTCTGTGTCCCTCAGCGGAAAAATGCCAACGTGACGTGAGGCGAACGTTCAAGAATCAAATGTTGCGAGTGTCCTCTTCGGCGAAGACTCCTTCTCAGGCCTGCGGACTGTGTTTCTGACCCTAGTTTATACGTGGAGCGTACAGAAATGTGTCCCCAACGGTTCCCGGCCACCAGCTGAAACAGAACAAGAGCTGCTCTTATTTTACGTACACTCACGTCATAAATAAGGAAGAAACAACCACTCCACGTTTTCCTTCGGCCGGAGAAGCATCCTTCCCTTCCAAGCGCCGTTTCACCGTGTGTCATGACAGCGGTGAGTCGAGGGCCACTGGTTCAGGCAGGGATGACCACTTAGCGCGGGCGCACCCAGCACCCAGCACCCAGGCCAGCCACGGGTCAGCAGGACACGCCGTGCATGCCCCCTGGGCCGGACACCAGGGAGGGTGTGGGGTCAGCCTGCGTGAACTCGGTGACATTAGTCAGCTGGGTCCCAGAACTTTCCCTCCACTTTCGAGGGTTATCTTAGTGTTTTCCCGCCATGTTTTTGGGCCGTTTGACAAATCGTGTAATGCTTTCGATATTATCTTAAAGTAATTAACTCATAATTATAGCTGGCGATTTGAGCTATTTGCAAATTCACAGCTAAGTCGGTTTGAAGAATCCCTGAAGAAAGTTACATATGTGGCTGAGAGGTCTTGCCGAAAGAGTAGAAATTAATTTCTAAACTGATTATTTCCTTCCTGCGAGGCAATGCCCTTGATGGTTTGGCATGCTTTGGATGATTTTTGAATTTTTAGGTGGTTCCATGGCTGTGTTTTTGGCTCTAGGCCATCCTGACACACCATGAAATGCATTCTAGACTGCACTTGCATGCTTAAATTCGGGACAAAGAATTACGCCTTTGATCTGCTACAGACACCTGAACCTATGCTTGAAATGCAAATAATAGGTTTCATGCAGTGAATTAGGCAAACAAGTCATCACTGTCCAGAAAATGAACTGTCCATCACAGGTAAAACAGAAAAACGGAGGACAGTGTGATTCAGTCTGGCTATTCTTAATAGTGAGTACAGAATAACACTTTAATTGCATGGTGATTCACATCGATAATTACAACCTGCAGGGCTGACCCTTTGGACAACTGCAGGAGAGTCTGCAGGCTCTTCCTTGTCTACGGACCCTGGAAACACGAGCTTAAGTAAGCGTTAGCTCTCTCCCCCAGTGCTTCATTAACGCTGATGGACACAGACCCTTGCCCCACATATTGATCATGTATATACTGAGATAATGGGCAGCAGTGATGTGTGTTCCTCAGATCCGCCCTGATAGATCAGCATCGTGTCCACGTTCTGCTAAGCAGCTTGACTTCAAGGCTTCTGTTGCCTTCTCACATTATGGAAATGCGTTCTGGTCCTGCTGGTGATCCGTGTGAATTCAAAATGCTGACAATAAGGCAGAACTACAGTGACCTTTGGCCACTGTCCGTGAAGCGAGACCATGTGGGGACATCGGGGGGAGGGGAGAGGAGGTCTCAGGATGCGAGACCTGGTACCGGAGAAGCAAACTTGCCTTGTCTCCACCTGAAATCCCCCAACATGGTGGAACATCGGAGCCAGCGTCCCTATCCGTCCTGAGCATCATGTGGGCAACAGAAGCCCAAGTAAACAAGGAGGAGAAGGGAACGCTTGTTGAATTGATTTTTTTCCAGCAAATCACATAACATATTACATTTCTTAGAAGTATGGAAATATCAAGATCTTTATCGCTCGGCTTAATTATGTTCTTTGCATGCTCACTCTTCTTTAAGAAAAAAAAAATGATCCAAAAGGATTAAAATTAAAACATTTTTTTCTAATGCTAAAAGCATTTCTGTGACACGAAGTGCTTAACGCTGAAGAAAATAAATAAAACAGGATTATATTCCAAGATAGAAAGATTTAGAACATTAGCAAACTTCCTCATTTAGACTGCTAATATGTTCTTCTAAACGATATTTTGAGAATGCTTATATCAGCACACCCCAAATCGGACAACTCTTCCTATTTATATTGACTGAAAATGTTGACAAGGAATATATTCTCTGTATCTGCGCCCATCCCGGTGACAGCTTTAAACACAGGCGGTTTGTGCTGGCACAAGGATTTAATTGACTAAATTGTCACGTCGGCTCTTTTTGTCATCTCTGCTCACTTCGCTCTGTTTTTAAATATTCATTGATTTCTC
>NW_011889011.1:1183656-1185352 GCF_000151845.1 Pteropus vampyrus
CCGTCCTGAGCATCATGTGGGCAACAGAAGCCCAAGTAAACAAGGAGGAGAAGGGAACGCTTGTTGAATTGATTTTTTTCCAGCAAATCACATAACATATTACATTTCTTAGAAGTATGGAAATATCAAGATCTTTATCGCTCGGCTTAATTATGTTCTTTGCATGCTCACTCTTCTTTAAGAAAAAAAAAATGATCCAAAAGGATTAAAATTAAAACATTTTTTTCTAATGCTAAAAGCATTTCTGTGACACGAAGTGCTTAACGCTGAAGAAAATAAATAAAACAGGATTATATTCCAAGATAGAAAGATTTAGAACATTAGCAAACTTCCTCATTTAGACTGCTAATATGTTCTTCTAAACGATATTTTGAGAATGCTTATATCAGCACACCCCAAATCGGACAACTCTTCCTATTTATATTGACTGAAAATGTTGACAAGGAATATATTCTCTGTATCTGCGCCCATCCCGGTGACAGCTTTAAACACAGGCGGTTTGTGCTGGCACAAGGATTTAATTGACTAAATTGTCACGTCGGCTCTTTTTGTCATCTCTGCTCACTTCGCTCTGTTTTTAAATATTCATTGATTTCTCCCTCTCTCTCTCTCTCTCTCTCTCACACACACACACACACACTCCGCCCTGACCGAGAGCCACTGTTGGGTGAGGAGGAGCAGAGAACCACGCCTGTCCACGAGACGCGCTTAAGTGATTTCTGCTCTGTCATTGGGGTCATTCCCTGTCAGGCCTTTTCTTCTTTCATACGTAATGTTTAGAATAGACAGTTGGAAACAGTATTTACAGAGAAGGACATGTGTCCCAGAGAGGTTAAGCGAGTCACCCTACGCGACACAGCTGCTTGGTGGCAGGTCTAGGACCCCAGTCCACACCATGACTGTTACCCCAATTTCTACTGCACTACATTGAATAATTCATAGTTTTCCTTACGGCTATGCAGAAACACATCAGTGCTCAATGTCTCATATTTACACTTGACTGCCAGCGGTCTTATCATTATTCAGAGCAAATATGATCATCTATTTTATCAGAAAAAAATTTGAAATTGATAAACGTACTTCCTTTTCTACAGGGGCAAAACAAATTTAGTATAGATTTCAGAAAAGTGCCCAGGATTTCAGAGCAGAAATGGAACCATCAATATAAATTTTGGAGGACCAGGCCTTCAGGAGTCTGAAGGTCTCAGACTTAAGAGCCTAGCTCGTCATGCTTGAAGTTGTGGCCTTCACCTCCCAAGGTCTGACTGTGCTCACACAGCAAGGGCCACATGAGGCTTAGGAGGCTCCATAAAGCACCACCCAGCCACACGAGGACCACGGAACTACCATTCTACCTCCCTACTGCCACCGGAGAGATCTTAGACAGGCCGAAAAGAAATGGCATATCTACCCAATGGACATATAGCAGACATTCAATTAATGCTAATTAAATAAATTATATTGGAGAAAGTTTATAGTGCAGTACAAATAACTTGATAGATATTATTATTAGTGCCAAAAACTCAAGTTTACTTTTTTCCTTTTGCTTTTTGCTTTTTTATCGCAAAATAAAAAGTCGGTCAGGAGACTATTAATCTCTCGAGATTAGAGGCATACAAACTCATGGTTCAGATCATTTTTGAGATGAGACTGTTGTCCCTCTCGATCTGAATTTATCATACAAATTTGAGAACTG
>NW_011889011.1:1187272-1191046 GCF_000151845.1 Pteropus vampyrus
CAGGGCTCATGGGCTGTGACAGAATTCAAGAAGGGCTGACAGTCCGGGGCCCATCAAGACGGCGCATGCTGCGTGCACCGCGTGACACTTTCTGCCACACTCCTTCCGCCTCGGGCGGTGCGTCATTCAGAATAGAACGCAGAATTCTGGGTCAAGCGTCCGAACGGTGGTTATCAGGCGGAGGTCCTGCAGAGGGCCCGCCTTCCAGGCTGCTCCCTGAGCAGAGGCCTTTTAAAGATCACCGGTGTCCTCCTTCGTAAAGGTTCTGCACAGAACCTTTTGAACATTATTCTCATTCCTCAGAAAAATAATTGTTCTGTCTTTCCTAGTCGACCACTCTCATCTGAGAAAACAGTATAAAATAAGCAAAGATTAACAGTTTGATAAGATCTACCATTCCCAGGCAATTCTAGCGGCTATTTCTAAGGAAAGTTGGGGATAGGATGTGGTTATTGCCCTGTGTCACCAACCTGAATAATTTCCCCTCCCGAAAGAAACTCTGACGGTAAAGGCAGTGTCTGAATCCATCAACTCGAAGCCAGTCAACAAATAGGACCTTGTCCACTGCCACGTGAGTCCCCGTGTGTCCGGGCAGAAACGGGGGAGCAGTCCCTGATTCTCGAGCCGAGCAGGTAGCCTGTTATGGGGGCCAATGTTTTGATGCTCTGTTCCTCTTTGTCCCTCGTTTCATACCAGTTTAGACAAATTAGCACCGAGAATCACACCCCTTGTCACAAGGGAGCTGAGCGTCAAGTGGCTGCCCCAGGGCCCCACCACTCCCCCGAGCACGCCTCCAGGGGCACGGAAAACGGCAGTGCTTCGTAAAGTTTGGGGATTTCCGACTTCTCTGTGTGTGGTTTAGAAACAAATGGAAAGCAAGTTTTTTCCAACGTGTAATGGCTTCTTTCATTGTGTGAAACAAGTCTCGCTGATTTTAAGACTAAAACTGCAGTCAGCAAAATGGTAGAAGAGAATGAAATGTCTTTTCGTACGAATGAAGAGAGTTAGGCTTTTGCATAGTTTTAATGGGAAAGGAGTAAATGGTGAGAAATAAACGAAAAGTGCAGAAGCTGAAGGAAATACAGCGAGTAATGGTTAGACTGAGCACGAGGCCATCGCGGTCCCCACGAGGGCCAAGGAAGGGGATGCCCCTGCGCCTGGCCCTGTACACACGCACACACGCGCACACACATGCACACGCGCACGCACAAGCGCACACACACGCACACATGCGCACACACGCACACACATGCACATGCACATGCACAAGCACAAGCACAAGTACACGCACACCGGGGTCACCAGCATCCCCAAAGTATGAAACTAGATTTTGTTTTTCATTTTCAAGAATTACTTTCAAGACGTAATTACGCCCAACCTGGTATTATTTATAAGTCGTGGGACCACAGTGTGGAGACTGTGGAATTCAAACCCAACTCCAGGACTTCCTGGCCTGTGACTTTGGAGAAGTCACTCTCCCTGAGTCCCTGTCTCATTTGTAAAACAGGGGTGAACAGCGCCTGTCTAGATGGACATGGTCGGTAAAAAAAAAAAAATCAGAGGCGAACGCGAATGAAGACTGCAAGGCGCCGTGCGGAGCCCGTTTCCGGCGACGTTCTCGGTTATCCAGCAGGCTGTTATTCAGCAGGCTGCGGTGGGCGTCGTTCACCCTCGGATGGACAGAGACTAGCCCGGCCCAGTGTGGGGCTAGAAACAGAAGCAGTCGTGACAGCAGTGGGTGCAGGAGTGCGGATGAAACCAGCTCCACCCCTTGTGCAGTTTCGACAGGAGAGCTTGGACCAGGAGCCTGTCGCAGCCACGCCTGGGGCAGTCGTCCTGGACTGGGCCACCTCCCCGCGGGGACCGCGCACACCGTTCGATGTGCTCAAAAATAAGAGAAGTCGAAAACCAGTCCGCTGCACAGCCGGAGGCCGAGCTCAGGACTCGCCTTGTCACGCCCCCTTAAGCCTCGTTTTATATTTTTTTGAATTGGGAAAAGGAGAAATGAAGACTGTGTTTCGTTTCCATCCCCAGACGAACTGCAGTCCTGAAAGGGTACACTTTTAGCGGTTCTTTAGAACAGGTGACGGTGCTGGGCACGGAGAGGCAAAAAGTCCAACCTCGTCCTCTAAAAGCACGTGCGACCGTGTGTGATGCTGCTCAGACTGGACGTTTTATTTTTTCCAGGTTGGACGTCGGGGACCTATAGACATCGTATGATGTAGATATATATGTTCATTGCTTTTTGTTTTCCTGCTTTTTCGCCACAGGATTAAAAATCAGTGCTCTCACATGATTTCGTCCTTGGCAGTTTAACCAGAGGACCTGTGTCGCAGTCATTTGACATTGATTTATTGCGATGAAACCGACTCTGACTAGTAACCTCCGCCATCCCTTGGCGGTAACGTGCCTTCGCTCGGAAGCTGGGCGTCGTGAGGTAGAGGGGTCCTCGGGAGCCTTGTGTACACGCCTGACCAATGTTTTAAAAAGCTGAAGATTATCAGTAGACCTGCTTTCCGCCCCAGCCTGATTTAGTGGCGTGAAAGAGCACCTCGCCTGTCCCACCAACGCAGGTTTACTTTAAGCTCCCTTTCGAGCCAGTTCTGGGTCGCGCTGCATCCGCCCTTCGAGGTGCTTCGTGCTGCGGCGGTGGCGGATAAATTCCGGGGCAGCATTGCATGATGGCCTGGCACTTTTGGCATGATTTTTCTGCAAAACTTCTTGTATCATTCATGTTAACAGACAAAACGCTGAGGCAGTCCGTCTCAAATGTCCGTGCTGTTCTCGACGTGGGCCCCGTCGTCACTCCCCTGGTGCCCCAGTGTCTTTCCATATGTGTCATCGAAGCCCCCACCCCCCGCCCCAGTACAGATTCAGTTTGTATACCGCGTTTCTAACGCATGTCCTTCTTGGTCTTGCATTGGCTCTTTGGCTCTTGAGCAGTGTCATTATTCAGACGTTATTCTTCGTTGCAGAAATTTAAGTTAGGCAGCATATCACATCGAGGCGACATTTCTGTCTGTCGACTGAGGGACACACTCCATTCCCTTCAGCAGCATCAGCCGCCACAGAAATGGGACAAGGATGTTCTGTACGAAGAGGTCCGGCCCAGGACGTCTCGAGGGGACAGTCGCCTGCTAAGAGGTGGCGTGAAGAGCCCTCGCGTCCCCTGCTCTTCTTGTCCAGCCCCGGCCCCCGGCTTCCCAGCCTACAAACCAGGGCCGCTGACAAAGATGCCCATCGTCCACAGATGCTGTGGTTAGACTGCGGGCGCAGGAGCGACCCCGCCCGGGGCTGTCCCATGACGAGGTAGATGACAGACAGGTTACACCTATGCCCTCAGAGGCCCTCCCTCAGCACGGCCGGACCTTCGGCTCCGCGTGGCACCTTCAGGCTGTGGTTTCTGCCCCCCGCCCCCCGGACCCTGTGCTCTGCAGCCCTGACACCGAGCCCGCCCACCGTGCCCGGGAGATCAGCGGTAGAGGGGTCGCCGGGAGCAGGGGGACTGACGGATGGCGGTCGGGGAGGCGTCTCTTCACACGTCGCCCTTGTGTGCACGGCCGCGTGCATACGTGGAGGTTCTCTCCCGCGGACATTTGATGAAGTATCAAAAGGCTTCGACACTGGCCAGGGCGGTGTGTTCCGTAAGGTTTTGAGTGGCCTCCTCAGTCGCGAATCGCCCAGCAATCCAGCCGACATCCCCCCTGGCCCTTCTCCACTTGGCGCTTGGAGGGCCGCCCCACGTCCACTGCTTCTCCCCCATGCAGCTCCCCG
>NW_011889011.1:1191096-1193168 GCF_000151845.1 Pteropus vampyrus
GTCTTTCCATATGTGTCATCGAAGCCCCCACCCCCCGCCCCAGTACAGATTCAGTTTGTATACCGCGTTTCTAACGCATGTCCTTCTTGGTCTTGCATTGGCTCTTTGGCTCTTGAGCAGTGTCATTATTCAGACGTTATTCTTCGTTGCAGAAATTTAAGTTAGGCAGCATATCACATCGAGGCGACATTTCTGTCTGTCGACTGAGGGACACACTCCATTCCCTTCAGCAGCATCAGCTGCCACAGAAATGGGACAAGGATGTTCTGTACGAAGAGGTCCGGCCCAGGATATCTCGAGGGGACAGTCGCCTGCTAAGAGGTGGCGTGAAGAGCCCTCGCGTCCCCTGCTCTTCTTGTCCAGCCCCGGCCCCCGGCTTCCCAGCCTACAAACCAGGGCCGCTGACACAGATGCCCATCGTCCACAGATGCTGTGGTTAGACTGCGGGCGCAGGAGGGACCCCGCCCGGGGCTGTCCCGTGACGAGGTAGATGACAGACAGGTTACACCTATGCCCTCAGAGGCCCTCCCTCAGCACGGCCGGGCCTTCGGCTCCGCATGGCACCTTCAGGCTGTGGTTTCTGCCCCCCGCCCCCCGGACCCTGTGCTCTGCAGCCCTGACACCGAGCCCGCCCGCCGTGCCCGGGAGATCAGCGGTAGAGGGGTCGCCGGGAGCAGGGGGACTGACGGATGGCGGTCGGGGAGGCGTCTCTTC
Organism: Pteropus vampyrus; assembly: GCF_000151845.1. NCBI lineage: Eukaryota > Metazoa > Chordata > Mammalia > Chiroptera > Pteropodidae > Pteropus > Pteropus vampyrus. The sequence continues at coordinate 1,191,811 of NW_011889011.1, forward strand.
ACACGTCGCCCTTGTGTGCACGGCCGCGTGCATACGTGGAGGTTCTCTCCCGCGGACATTTGATGAAGTATCAAAAGGCTTCGACACTGGCCAGGGCGGTGTGTTCCGTAAGGTTTTGAGTGGCCTCCTCAGTCGCGAATCGCCCAGCAATCCAGCCGACATCCCCCCTGGCCCTTCTCCACTTGGCGCTTGGAGGGCCGCCCCACGTCCACTGCTTCTCCCCCATGCAGCTCCCCGCCTTCCTTCCCTCGGGCCCTCCTCCATGGGGGGGAAAAACAAAAAACAAAAACAGACAAGTTTGCATAAAACCTCCTCTTCTTTAAAATCAGATGCATTAGATGACACTCAAAGAAATTATATGGCAGATGATGGGTGAACGCTGGCTGCGTCCCGGGTGAGCCAGGGCCCAGACGGACGCCTGACAGAGAGGACTGGGCTTCATCGGAACGCGCTGGATCTGGTCGCAGCGCGTTTTCACTGTGGCCCGTCTGTCAGGCGTCAGCACTTGCAAACGGCCTCATCGCCACGACCAGATGGTCTCACGCTCTCACGCGAGCGGGCGTCTCTGTTCTTCGTAGTCAGTTACGGGAAGACTCAGCCCTGCTGTACTCCAGAAAGATGTCTCGTCGGCTTTCACGTTTCCTGGTCGATGTGTTTGGAGTTGTCTTAGGCGGTAGGGTGGAGGGTTGTTTTTCCTTTTTTTTTCTTTTTCTTTTTTCTTTTTTGCATCTTATTTACTCCAACGTAAGGACGAGCGCTCTGGATTAGGAATCAGAAACCGGCTTTCTCTTTTTGGCTCCGCCACCGGAAACTTAGATTTTGTTATCAGGTGCCTTTGGCCTTGGTGACCCCTATGAAAATGAGGAGGGCGGGCGAGATGATTCTCGAGGCCCCTCTTAGCTCTTTCTTTTTATGAGAAGCTGGCCTTCCCGTCTGCAGGACCTCACAGGTGTTGTCCCTGCCTCAGCTCCTTCACCGGTGCCTGGGGCTGACACCTGAACATCGCGACTTAGCTCTGAGGACAAGGCAAGGGGAAGGCTCCGGGGACAATGCCAGCCACTGAGCAGACCCTTAATCTTCCTTCCTCTTAATCGTGAAAAGGTATTTTAAAGGGGAAAGTACTAACCTTTATAATGTGGTTTGACTTTTCTGAGATCGCAGTACCTGGGTGAGGCTTAGTAACTTCAAGGAAAACCTGGGATGAAAACTGCGTTTACTAGGCCCAAGATGGAGACCATCCAGGCAAATCACAAAGTTTTTCTCTCCCGGAAAGACCGGACCCCAAAGACAGCAAGCCCCAGGCTCCCCAACCCTCGTTTCTAAATGGCCCCTAGTTCTGTTGAATCCTCGTGTCTGTC
>NW_011889011.1:1194688-1196411 GCF_000151845.1 Pteropus vampyrus
AGCTGTGCTAGGAACGTGGTCCAGACCCGTGAGACGGGGTCGCTGTGCGCCCCGCACCGGTTGCTGTAGGGGGTTCGCAAGCTACGTCAGGCCGAGCGCTTAGCACGGTGCAGCACAGAAACCTGGGCTGACACCATGCCCCCCCTTGGAGAGGTCACGCGCGGCCGGAGCACCCCTCCCACTGACAGCTCCAGGCCTTCAAAGGGGCACCCCGTAGATGGAGCCCGCCCCCTCGAAAGCTTGTGGGGCTCTCTGCGGCCCCCTCTACCCAGCTCATCCACACCCAGAGGTCAGTGGCTGGACAGGGGCGGTATCACAGGCACCGTCTTCCGTTCCCAGCCGCCCGAGTGACAGGACGCATCCCCAGCAGTCACAGTCCATGTGACATTCCGAAGTCCTCCCGGTGATCACCCCGTCCCCTAACACACGCGCGACGTGCGTGTCGAGCCCCGGGCTCTAGGCCAGGACGGATTTTATTTGTCTGACCTGAGAGATGTGGGACAGACGGCCCGCCGGTCCTCGTGCCCTGTGAGCAGCTACTCTCCACCTGCGTCTGAGTCTCCTGTGTGAAATAATTCTGTTGCCGGGAGTGGCTCACGCAGACGTGACACTGAGCGCTGTCACTGAATGATGACAGTCTCAGGAAACAAACTACCTCCGAGCCGTGAGAGAGCTGTTCGCCTCCTTCGGAAGATTCATCTGGCGAGAGAAGGTCACTCCCAGCCTCGCGGCGTCTCAGACCGTGGCGACGCCGTGCCATCTTACTAACTCCGCCAAGAACGGCCAGCGGCCGTCTCTTCTGTCCCACAGTAGGATGCGGCTTTCACAAAATCCGTGTGATATTCTTTGCAACTCTCTACAGTGTCTGTTTAAAAGTCAGTGACGTTGATTTGTTTGATAAATTTCCACAGATCCCAACCCTATTATGCCGTTAGCTTAATGTACCTCACTTTTAACAGATGTCTTTAGGATTCGATGTCACTAGAGAGACAGTACCATGAATCAAAGTAGACTCTCTGGAACACTGTATTTTCAGGCACAACATTCTCAACTGAAAGGAAGATAAAAATACACCATGATAAACTAGAACCATGAAGAGAAATTTGCAGTATGCTCAGCAGATAACTTAACTAAATTAACACCTTTTCTAGGCGTGTGTGTGTGTGTGTGTTTTCTAAAATGTTTCTCAGACCTTTACATTTTCTAGAATAAATATTCCAGTTTTAATTCCTATTATACCTAATAAATTCAATATTGTTTAGACAGCGAAGCCTGGAATAGAAATCTAGTTGAAAAAGCATGGGTTTTATAGAGGAAGACGCTCAATGACCTGCAAAGCTTTAAATGGCTTATTGAATATTTAGAAACAGACACATTTTCTAGACAACTGGATTTATTTTGACTTTCATTATTTCAAGGTGACTGAAAAACAAAAATGAAACTTTATCTCATTTCATATTAGGTAAAACAGTGAGATCAAACAAATCAAGGTACAATTTCACCCGAATGCCATAATATTAAGCATGAGAATTAATGGATAAAGTTTTGGCAATTACTAATTATTGTACTATGATTACTAAGGAAAGGCACAGTTTCATTGCTGGAAAAATTCACAGATCCTTTTTTTTTTTTTAATTTTTATCATGTTCAACAATTTTCCTAATGGAAATTATGACTGGTCTTATTAATAAGAAAACTCTGGTGAAGAAAGGAATCTGGCAAG
>NW_011889011.1:1198061-1201784 GCF_000151845.1 Pteropus vampyrus
AAAAAATTTGCCAATTCCTGGTTTAAATCAATATATAGGTAACGTTTGTTATGGCTGAGAGCCTTGGTACTAATTGTACAAAGGCTCCCATTGTCCTTTGTTTGAATTTTAATCCAATTATTTGCTGTATGGTTTAAAGCCATTTAAATAACTTCTCCATGCTTTAGGTCGGTTCCTCATTGTAAGATAAAGTTAATAATATCAGTGTCCTTTGCTTTCCAGATTCATCTGTTTCCTGAGTTAGTTTCATAAATTCAGAGAGGGAGGGAAAAACATTGTCCAAAAATATTTGGTTCCTGTGTTTGGATAACCGATTCCAAATAACAAAAGTTACCAGTCCTATCTCAAAGGTACTATCTACGTCAACCAGCTCTAGCGTTTGACACTAAAGCTTGTTTTAAGAATTAGTGGTGACGTACGTCCACAAGAGCCATTGTGCCAACACGTGGCCTACGCTCCACGCGTGCTTGAAAATAACAGTCGCATGCAGCTGTCGCTAACTGAGTCGGGTGACAGATGGCCACGTGCCATGTCCTTGTTACCAACGCCACCCTGTGGCTTGGCCCCAGCCACTCATGTCAGCTCCATGCATAAAGCAGAGGCAGGCAGGTGAACTTGACCGCACACGGGGCAAGGATCAGAATATAAATGAATAAACAAGTCAAAAAACAGGCGCGTGCATTGTGTGCCACCTTTCACTCCTGTAAGAGCCGTCATTCTGGAACAGTCCAAAGTGGCGTCTGAGCCGCAGGGGCCTGGAGGGCAGGGCGGCGGGGTGCACACGTGACCCCGCGTGTGCCGGGCAGCGACAAGCACGTCCTGTGGGGCTGTCTGCTGGGGGCTTCGCGAGTCCCCACTGCGCCCTGACCACCGCGTGCGCTCCTCCCAGGTCGGCGATGAGGAGGCTGAGACTAGGGAAGGCGATGCTGTCAGAGGACACGCGCCCAAGTGAAAACAGAGCCAGGTTTCGAACCAGTCCCAGGTGTGTCTAAAATCCATCTTTTTCTCAGTAGGGATCACTGGGCCGTGGAAGAAAAGCATATAACCAAAAAGGGGCTCTTGCTGGCCCCCCAACAGTTAAATCCTTCGCGTAGGGGGTTCCCCCAAGCGAGCCCCCGCATCACTGGCTCAGGGCTCCCTGACAGGACCTCGGTGCGTGCTAGGAGGGGGCGTGGCCCGGGAGAGGGGCGTGGCCCGGGAGAGAGGGTGGGGACAGGCCCAGCTTCCCCCTCCTGCGTGCCTCCGCCTCCTCTGTCAGCCCGCAGCACAGAGCCCAGTCTTGGGCACAGACCGACACCTCTCCCTCCGGACATCAGCAGGTGATGCACAAGTAGCTCCTCCCCCCAGCTCCAGGACTCCATCAGCTTTCCCCTGAGACCTCGCAAACGTAGGGAGGACTTGGTGGCCTCTGGAAATGCCAAGTGACTTCTGCTGACACTCGGATCGTACCAGAGAGGGGCCTGGGAGGAGATCCTGGGTTCAGAGAGAAGTATTTTATAATGTTCTTTCCTGAAGAAATCAAACCGAGGGTCGTGGAATTTACAGGCCAACCTTCGTCGCTGGCATTTTCAAGAAGAGATGAACTGTGCGTGTTAGGAGGGAAAGGTTTGCGGACAGGAGCTCTGCGACTCTCTGATCGACAGGTGCCTGGAGCTGGCCGGCTGGAGTACCATTAATACATTATCTTTTCTCAAATAAATCACAGAAGGACTACCCACGCAGTTAAGGACGATTCTTTCCTCAGCTCTTAGAACCTTAGGCCTCATCTATGCTAATGAACAAAATGTGTGATGTGAGGACTATCATTAAAACTACACATTTAAAGAAATAAATAAGACTTGTCTGCCAAGCTTTTTTTTTTTTTTGCGGGCGCGTGGCTTGCGGTGGGAGCGGCTCCCACCCTGGTGTGCGGGCTTGGCTTTGTTTATTCTAACAGCCTTTGGATCATGAAGCTGTCAAACTGAACAGACCATTTTAATATCCTCCGGGGGGAGAAAGGGTTTCTAACAAAGGACACTTAGCTACTTGCACTTTTTTATTAGTTTTTCTTCCCAGATGCTTCTTGCAGTCCTAAATGGGATACATTGGGTAAGAATGTATGTCAAGACATGTTTTAATTTCAATAGCTGTTCACAGCCACTGGACTTTACGCCTTTTTTAGCTCCTGCAAATTTCCAGTGGATGAGAAGCCCTGAGGAATTGTGTGTGTGTCTGTGTCTGTCTGTGTCTGTGTGTCCACGGTGTGTATGCCTAGCAACTGACCCAGAGAAAACAGAGGAAAAATGCAAGAAGAGGATAATATGCCTCTAACTATACATAGCAAAACATTTCAAAAGGCATTTTCATGCCCCCATGGAATAGAAACTGTCCAACAAGTTTCTGGTAACTCAGAGTCATCCCCATGTTTTTAATGAAGATGATTCTATGCTGTGAGAAATACCTCTCTAGATTATTTTATTTTCCATTTGCATTTATTCTTTTTGAATGCCTGTAATCATTCGTGTCGTGGATTAGCTGCACTTGGCACTTTTCATCGTAAAGCTGTTCTTGCCTTGTCTTACCTTACCGGCCTGACTGCGAGGTACATGAGGGTCTCCCATATGACTTCCTGGCACGCCAGCGCTCTGCAGATGGGAAATGCTACATGGTTTCATTCATTTCGGCAGAAACTATTTTTTAGAAAATGATTCTGCTCGTGGAATCCCACCATTTTGAAGGCTTTAAGTAAGCACTCGCCTGGTGCTTGGCACACGGTGCGCCCTTCCCATTAGGTACATCTGCCTCCTACGTGCTCCCCCAACCTGTAACAGGTGCCTGGCTCCTCTCTGGCCTCCTCTGGCTGTGGCCGCAGCTGGGGGCACACTTCCAGGTCTGCCTGGAGAACGCCGCCCCGGCTGTCTAGGGCGGCACTGCCTCCTGGCACAGTTGAGAATGCAGACGGTCCCTGCAGGCTTGTTGTCTGTGTTCCATTTTGTCTGTGAATTGCATTTGGGAGGAAAACAATTTTTGTGTTTAGACCCTCCCACTTGCTATGTCTCTGCGTTCTCCTCTGAGTGGGTCATTGCCATGCTGTTGTCTGTTTGTGCCGATAAGCCCTTCGCTAGCGGGGAACAAGGTGTCTTCTTTTGATTGATCATTGCTCTCCCTTGCCTGAGTGCCCGCTGTAGGGCCATCAGCCTGGTGGGTGGCAACCATCTTCATTGATGATGATGACAGCCACAGAATCTGCGGATGCCTGCTGACAGATAGTGTCTGACGAGCTCCATAATTTTAAAATGATGGCTTAGATGGAATCAAAGTTTGTGTTTGTGTGACTTTTATTCTAGTAAAATGGCAAATGTCAGTTACTTTGGAAACTGTTCTAAAAGACATTTCAAAACAATGTAATTCTTGGAAGCATGGGAAAATATTAAGACACTCTCTGCTTTTAGAAACGCACTAAAATTAAGTAAATTTGGTTTAATTCATTTTAGTTCTGAAAGCTGATGATGGTAATATTAATTATAATGTCAACAGCCATTTCCATTTCTCAAGAGCATACCATGTGTCACACAATGCGTTACTTCAGAGTATCTCATTTAATTCTCACGACGACTCTACCAGGAGAAGGAGCCTCAGAGAGGTGACGGACTAACCACAGTCTCTAAAGAGGGAGAGTGACAGGTGGGGGTTGAGCAGGGCCAGGGTAGGTGGGAAGTCAGGCAGCCAGATTTCATTCTGTCA
>NW_011889011.1:1201834-1203167 GCF_000151845.1 Pteropus vampyrus
GACTAACCACAGTCTCTAAAGAGGGAGAGTGACAGGTGGGGGTTGAGCAGGGCCAGGGTAGGTGGGAAGTCAGGCAGCCAGATTTCATTCTGTCAGACCCTGAAGGCTCTGCTGTCCCTATTATGCTACCAACTTGCCAGAAATAGTGGGACTTGCTCAAGCAAGCAGTAAAAAACTATGTCTTTTTCAGGGTAAAAATTCAATCAAATTGGAAACTGAAAAGGCTTTTGTCATTACGATATCTTGGATGACTAAACAAAATGAAACGTTATGTGAGCTCGTTGACACAGTTCTATTCTGAATGCAGCGAAGCTCCCAGAAGTCCTTCAGCTAAAGCCCGAAAGCATTTCACAGACCCTTAAGCTAGAGGCTGGGGCCTGGCTCCTTGTGGACGCGTGGAGGGGTCGAGCGCTGTGAAAAGGTTTGTCAACGAAGCTTTTGTCATCATTAGCCCTGCTCGGGAATGTGGGCAGCCGGTAACCGCTGTCGCCCCAAGGTTTTACATCTGCTCAGCTCCTGAATTAACAGATTCTTCGGAGCACGGCGCCTCTTCCTGAAGATTGAATGCACATTTCAGGGCTTGGGGTGCGGGGAGCAGGAGCACCCCGGATCCAGATCAGGACTGGATTGTCGTGCATGCCAGCGTGGCCCGGGGCCCGGCTGGAGGAAGCAAGGCGGGGGAGGCTGGGAAGGTCGCGTACGGGAATCAATGTCGTCAAACACATCTCGTCAGGTCGCAGCGCGGATCAAACCCCTTCAAAGGCTCTTCAAGGGCGGCGTGAGAAAAGCCCAGACCCCTCGCGGTTCCGCCGCCCCGTCTCACCTGACGCCCCTGACGCATAAGGAGACCGCTTTACTTGGTGCTCACCTCTGGCTCCTGCGCCGTGTTCCCCAGCTCCCCCTCCTCCCTTCACTTCTGCGCCTGCGCGCGACACCTGAGCGCCAGCTTCTCTGATGACCATTTCTGGAAGATGTTCCCCAACTATAAATTATCCATCCTTTACATTCTTCCAAAAACGCGTGTTCTGCAAATGGACGTTTTTGCTGATCCTAGCTCTCTGGCCGTCGGCGTCCATTTTGCAGTGTATTCCCCATGTCCAGGACACGTGCGTCGCCCGCCCACGCACCCCCACGGGCCTAGCGTAGCCCCCCGAGATGCCTGCGCGCCTGGCGAAGCAGCGCATGCGGTGGCGCCGCCCTGAGCACCGAGCCCCGGGCGCGGCGCGTTCTGGGGACGCCAGGCTCCGGCCCCTGGGCGCCGTCCCGGTCCCTCTAACTCACCGGAAAGTCTCCGTCTCAGCTCTCGGCCACTTGGAATTGCACCCGTTAGCAA
>NW_011889011.1:1204277-1206786 GCF_000151845.1 Pteropus vampyrus
CAGGGTAAACAAGGGCCCAGATGAAATGACAGTGTGTGAGCGTGTTCCCTTGATCTTTAGTTCCCGAGCGAGGGCATTGTGCCCACCAAAGAGACCCGAAGCACCAGCCAGAGACCTCCATACATTCACACGCGAGCTTTCTGTCCACACTGTGATCGTTTCTGGAACCATCCTTTCTCAAGTAAGCCTCGTACAGAGTAAAAGCCATAGGAAATCAAAGCCATATCACGAGTGCAGCCTCTAGTTATCGCTCGCCAAGCCAGTTACCTTGTTTGTCGGTTCAGCGCACAGTAAGTAACTGGACTCCGTTCGGCCCTGGCCTTGAGTGCAGGGCGGAGATGCAAGGTGACCCACCCTGTAGGGTCCAGGCCCCTCATCAGGAATGAGGAAATGAGACTAGGTAATGTCCAAGTTTAAATCTCCACAATGTACCTGCTCTTAAACTTATTTCATGCAGTAGTAAAACTAGTTCTTCACATCGGACTTTGTATACAGTCTGACAAGATGGGGGCCAGACAGTCGGCCTCCAGTTGCTATGTCCTAGGCCCTTTAAAAATTTTTTGAGAAATGAGGAGTATTAAAACCCCAATTAGGCCCCTGAGCAAGAATGTTCTGGCATTTTTTAAATATACCTCTGTGCCGAGCCCTGACCTGGCATTTTATGCACATTATCTCGTTGAAATTCTTGCACAGGGAATTCACCTCTTTCTGTTAGGAAGAGGTTCTACCTGCCTGGCACACGGCCCCTCTGAGCTGGCCCCTCAGAGATGTGCTCTATCAGCAGAAACAGAGAAGGAATCATGTCCTTGGAAAAGGGCTGTTTCTGGGGCAGAGTTCCAAAAAAGATATGTGGCCTAAGTTAACGTATTCTACGTAACGCATGCGCAGATCATCTTGTGTTTTCACACTTATTTGAAATTTCATTGTCTTATGTTCTAAATATTTGGTGTTCACTATTTATAAAGAAGAATTCCTCTACAGGGATCCCATCCGACTCACCACACCTTCACAACTTCCTTCTCAAGCACGTTTCAAATGAGAAGTAATTCACAGAAAAGATTTTGAGGAACAGCGTCCTCCTTTTAGGAAATGCTCTTAAATGATCAGACCGAGTGTTTAAAAAAAAAAAAAATGACATTATAAAGTAGCATGTATATGTCCATCTGAGATCTTTGGGTTTCCAATGGGATGAAAATACATTTCCTAAGATCTCCAAGTCAAAGGCATGCGACTCCTACAGGGACCGGAAATGAGTGTTTTTCTCTCGATGCTAACAATGCACGATTGATCATAAGAGCTTTCGATTTATTTTAATTTTCCCTGTCATTTTTGCTGCTGTTGCCTTCTTCTGAGGCATGAAGCAGTGCCAGAGGCAGGAACCGAGGTTTAATGGACCAAGGGCAGGGTCTGGAAGAGCATTTCCCTTAGTTTATAGTCACTTAGCCTGGAGAAGATGATTTAATGTTGACACATGATGTTACGGCTTTCTGAAAACAAACACCTCGGCTTAAATACAACAGGAATTGTTGCTTTAGTCACTCAAAAGATCAACTCTTCTGTTTCTAGAGAAACTTTAAGACTCGTTTTATAAATTGCATTTAGCCTTTTTATTAGAATTGAATATAGCTGTTGGCTCCACTAATGGATTTTATGTGTTTCTGCTGGTGTCCCCAAACTAAATTGCTGTAACTAATGTAGCACTGTCTCCTTTTGTAACTGTTAGCTGCTGAGAGCTAAAGCGAATTTCGTCTAAAGTCAAAATATTAGCAGTTTTATTTATTACAAGATGTCAAAAGGCGACAGTATAATTTTTACAGGATTCAAAACCATAATGAGACCTTTGAAAATGTTTTTCAGAGTCGGACTTTATTCCCGTAATTCAAAGAAAAATGAAGACTTAAAGTATTGTGTTTATTATCAAATGTTACATGACCCTTTGGTAGCAAGTCAAAACAACCATTAAGTTAGCCAATTCAGCACAAGCATACGGATTTCTCATTTTTTAAAACATAACCGTAAGTGTACTGGATATTAAAATACATGAATGCATGCTCACCCAGGCATATCTACTCTGCATTCTTTCGTTTTGGCCAATCTGCAAAAAACAGTACAGTCTCATTAAGTCATCAGGGATACGTCAGTGGCTCGAGCACAAACTTAGAGACTACATATACGCTCAGAAATAATTGAGGATGAAAGAACATGGCTTTCAGAGTAAAGTGCAGCGATGTGATGTCACATTTTACACACAAAGGCTCTGTTGAAATTGTGGAAAATTAGCCAATATTTTATTTGGAACTATTTTCCAAAATATGCAGGTTTTAAAAAGCTGTCTGTTACTCCCTCACTGTCATACATTTACTTATAATTAGTAGTGATATTTATGATATTTAAACAATCATCTAAATAATGACACTGGAGGCGTATATACCCATAGTTTTACATTTGCTGGAGAAAGTTGCATTCAAATTCTTTTTGGATCTAGAATTCATACACTCATTTAAAATAC
>NW_011889011.1:1206836-1209874 GCF_000151845.1 Pteropus vampyrus
TCTACTCTGCATTCTTTCGTTTTGGCCAATCTGCAAAAAACAGTACAGTCTCATTAAGTCATCAGGGATACGTCAGTGGCTCGAGCACAAACTTAGAGACTACATGTACGCTCAGAAATAATTGAGGATGAAAGAACATGGCTTTCAGAGTAAAGTGCAGCGATGTGATGTCACATTTTACACACGAAGGCTCTGTTGAAATTGCGGAAAATTAGCCAACATTTTATTTGGAACTATTTTCCAAAATATGCAGGTTTTAATAAGCTGTCTGTTACTCCCTCTCTGTCATATATTTACTCATAATTAGTAGTGATATTTATGATATTTAAACAATCATCTAAATAATGACACTGGAGGTGTGTATACCCATAGTTTTACATTTGCTGGAGAAAGTTGCATTCAAATTCTTTTTGGATCTAGAATTCATACACTCATTTAAAATACTTATGTCTGTTTATATACATCTCTTTTATGGGGAAATGTGGTTGAAAAGGCAGGAAAACTGGGATTCACTGTATCATGCAAACTAGGGGCATCACAGAGGTCACACTTCCTCAGACACAGCTCAGCTGTCCTGAAGATGCCACGTAGATTCTCTTTGGAGGCTTCCCCATAGCCTCCTGAGTGTCACCCAGGGCTTTGCCTTGATTGTATTTCTACATGTTATATACATTTTTATATCACATTTTTTAGAAACAAAGTGAAGCTCATGATGTCTATTGCAAGTAGCTATAGCGGATGGAATAAACAGCTAAAAAAATACAAAGTATAAGCAAAAAGAGACGTTGCCAGCTCGGAGATGCTTGCCAGAGGCAGTGAGGAGCCCAGATGAGTCACAGTGGCAGGTGATATAGATTTGAGTTTGTTTTTGGTTTTTGTTTTTCTTAACTTTGCTAGCACAAAGTCACACATAGAATTTGTGCTTTATACAAAACAATAAGTCATGTTGAAAATTCATTTTGAAAGGACTAAGGAAACTATCCAGTTTGCCAATTTCTTTTGCTTATTCAGTTCTTTCTCGCTCTTCACTTCATTTCTCTTCCTCATAAATCAACTTTCCTGGAAGCCGTAATGCTAATATAACCCCAAGGGATGATGTGAGATAGGGAGGTCCTTGTCGGAGAAGATGCAAAAGAGAAACATGCCATCTTTTTCGGGCCCCAGATGGACTGCGGGATGGAGAGAGCGGAGTTAGAGGAAGCACAGGGTGACACTTGAGTTTGCTGATTTCTCCTCCTCACCAGAGTCTGTGATGGGGACACACATTAGGTGAGGGAGAAGATGAGAGAAAGAGGCTTGTTCCTGTTCACACCTGTGTCAGTGCAAAATGGGGAGCACAGCGGGTCAGGTGGAGGGGGCCTGGGTTTAGCTCCCCAGAACCTCCCTGGGGCCCCCACAGGCCACGAAGTGTCCATCCAGCCACCCCCAGATGTCCTGGGGAGTGACAGGGAAGGGATCTCCTGGTGCTGGCTGCAGAGCAAACTGAGTCTAGAGGCAAAGCCTGCAGACAGACCTGCCAGTCCAGGAATTACATGGGAATGGCGGCCAGATCACAGGGGACCACACAGCACTAAGCGACAAGAGCACGAGCGTGCGCTGTCCACAGAGCTGAGCAGCTGTAGCCAGCAGAGCAGGCGCTGACCACAGGGGACAAGGGAGACGTGGCTACAGAATCGGACAGCAGCAGCCAAGATCACGTTGCTTCAGGATCTTACCATGGGGACACATACCCAGACCCACTCCCCCCACCCCCGCCCAGCTGCCGTCTTGGAAAAGAAGAAAGAGGAGATGGATCTCCAAGGGCTAACACCCCTAAAAGGGCCGTTCTAAACAGAGTCACACCAGCGGAGGCCACGACAGCCCAAGTGGGTTTGGTGAAACAGCCTCTCTGGGCAGGAGGAGAGGAAGGAGGGGCTTCAGAGGAAGATGAGATCGCGATCTTTCTTAATAACGATAACATTAAGAAGCACATTTTTTTCTGTACCGGAGTGTCACATATGAACCTGCTACCGTGGCACACGAGGAATGAGTGGCGCCAGCATCTTAGGCTGTTCCTCCTGCTCCCTGGCTCACACCTGTCTCATTAGTGGGCGGTCAGCAAGATTCACTAGGTCACCGCGGGGAGAGTTTCGTCTGTGGACCAGACTGGGGTGACACCTGCCCCGTCGAATGCTGGCCAGCCACCCTCACCGGGGCTGCCAGGCGCGTCTGCGTGAAGCGGCAGCAGAAGCCCGAAACTCGGACGAGGACCGGGGCACTGACTGTGCAGACGGAGGGGAGGCGTCTTGGCGGCGTGTCCGTGGACAGCAATGCACGCGGCGTGGCCGCCACCCCAGTGCCACCTTCCAAGACGGCTGGGCCCTGGCGGAGGTCCTTATCCTGAGAAAGGGGGGCGAAGGCAGATGGAGAACCTGTGTGTCCATCAGAGACGTGTCACCGAACCGGTGCTCGCGAAGAAGAGCTCGAAGGGTTTTCTGAAAGATACCGAGGGTTGGCTGCATGTGAATCAAAATAATCTACTTTTAGTTTTAAATCTGTTCACACAGACGAAGTGCAACAGAAATTCTCATTCCGTGGCTTAGGTTCTGCGGATGCCCAGCGCCGGGGCTGGGCGCTGCCCGTCCGCTTAGTCTACGTGAACTTCGAAATTTCAGCCGTAAGCTTCCGAGGTGACCTTGTCGCAGAGATGCCGACGCAAAGCGGAAATTCAGTCCCCGGGCCGTTCCGTCTGCACGGTAGTAACCAGCGGGAGAGGTGATTTTTGTGATTCTGTCCCTGCATTCTGAACTTGCATTCCATATGACCCCCACGCAGACGTAACTCCTGCCAAACGAGCCAGTGAAAGACGCTCCCGAGGTTCAAACGGAGCGACTTTCAGAATTTCTCACACTCGTCGATTTTCCTGGGGGTGGCGATGAAGAAGCCCGTCCCGGACACCGGGCAGTGTGGGAGCTGAGGGTCTGAAGCCAGAGGCGCCGATGGCAGTGCGTGTGAGCCTATGTCATAATGTCACACTCTCTGCTTGCCACATTAAGGTG
>NW_011889011.1:1209924-1216452 GCF_000151845.1 Pteropus vampyrus
TTTAGTTTTAAATCTGTCCACACAGACGAAGTGCAACAGAAATTCTCATTCCGTGGCTTAGGTTCTGCGGATGCCCAGCGCCGGGGCTGGGCGCTGCCCGTCCACTTAGTCTACGTGAACTTCGAAATTTCAGCCGTAAGCTTCCGAGGTGACCTTGTCGCAGAGATGCCGACGCAAAGCGGAAATTCAGTCCCCGGGCCGTTCCGTCTGCACGGTAGTAACCAGCGGGAGAGGTGATTTTTGTGATTCTGTCCCTGCATTCTGAACTTGCATTCCATATGACCCCCACGCAGACGTAACTCCTGCCAAACGAGCCAGCGAAAGACGCTCCCGAGGTTCAAACGGAGCGACTTTCAGAATTTCTCACACTCGTCGATTTTCCTGGGGGTGGCGATGAAGAAGCCCGTCCCGGACACCGGGCAGTGTGGGAGCTGAGGGTCTGAAGCCAGAGGCGCCGATGGCAGTGCGTGTGAGCCTATGTCATAATGTCACACTCTCTGCTTGCCACATTAAGGTGCAATTAATTTGCATAATATATTTGACGAGACCCAGTGTATCCAAAATATTATAATGCCAACATGGAACCAATGTAAGGATGATGAATGGGATCTTTCACACGGAGTCTGCGAAGTCCGGTGTGCCTCTGACACCATCAGGGTCCCCCGGTGTGGCCCTGCCACCTTGAACTCGGCCCCCGTGGCTAGTGGCCGCCAAACTGGAGAACGCACCCCTCGGCTTTGATGTTAAGACATCCAAATTCAAGTCAAAGGCTGCTCCTGCCACCTGCGAAGTGTAAGTTTGAATCGAACGCCCTCTGAGCCTCAGTTTCCTCACAGAAAATGGAGATAATAACACTTGGCAGGGTTGCCGTGAGGTTTAAATAAAACTGTGTCTACAGACAGCTTAACAAACTGGTACGTGGTAAGAACTCTATACATGTGAACTGTTGTTATGTAAGTGGATATTATTACAGATTTTATAATGCGAGCTCACAGTCTAACAAACATATGTAGATCTATTGAAAAACATGAGAAAAAAATTCCTAGTTTAACTACTATTATCATGAAAATAGACAGTAAAATCGAGGAAAACAGGGGAAAAAATTAACTTATTAAGTTCAAATTTCTCTATAGTCTCTTGGCTATTCTGGGTATCCAGGATGTGTCTTTTTTTTTTTTTTTTTCTGTTATAAATGAATTGACCATACATGCACGGGATTATTTCTGTGCTCTGTATTCTGTTTTAAGGATGTGTCTTTTTTTTTTTTTTTTTAATGAAGACGGTTTTCGTGAAGTTTTGCGTTATGCCCATCCTAGTGGCCTCACGCTCCCCAGCACCACGCAGCCTGTGTCCTTGTCACCTTTCTGGATCTTTCAGACTTTTCGTGATTAACAAACCAAGCTTTCAGACGCGGAGGTTTCGGGGTCACTTCACACTCTGCTGGGACTTGGTCTCTCCACCAAGGAAAGGGCTTCTGCTGCCCTCTGCTGAGAACTGCTCTTCTTTCTGGTTCCTCTCGCTGCCACATCCACTTCGCCAGAACCACTTAGAAATGAAGGTCAGCGTGGAGTCGGCGCGGCAGCTCTTTGACGCCCACCCTGGTTCCTTGACCTGTGGGCAGCAGCGAAAAGCAGTGAAAAGCTCTCACCGGCAGCTGAAGTCGTTCTCAAATGAAGAATAAAATTTAATATCTTTAATTACACTTAGGGAAAGTAAGACATGAGTGAAGTTTTCATCTTCTAGATGGTCTCTCAGATTAAAATTAGATTTATACATTTGCATAATAAAAAGTAAATGAAAGAAAGCAGTTGGAGTACATGCGAGATAATTGCATCCGTACCAGCCGGCTCGGGCGGCCCTTATTGGCTTGAGCTCAGCGTTAGACGTTACACCACTGACATTTTGGTTTGCATTTTTATGTGGCAGTGCAATAGAATTTAAATTTTATGCACAATTAGTCTGCTATTGATGTATAGTTTGTAGGTAGGTTTGACCAGAAAGCTGAGAACAAGCCCTTAGTCTAATTTTTTAGTATTTTTGAGGGAAGGGGAAAGTGATAGAGAAAAGGAAAAGTTACAAAAAAAAAAAAAAATTAGGCAAGCAAAAAAATTAGACTTACTTTTTTACCCAGAAAGAGGGCCAGTAGCAGTCAAGATGTCCGTGGCTTTCCAGGTACAGCACCAAGTATTTTCCTTATGTATTTGACACTGAAGCTGTCCACATCCCGGGCCACCAGGTCAGGCAAGGGGCAGGATCCTCCCAACAAAATAACTTCCTGTTCCAAAGCGGTGGGAGCCACCACGGAGAGTTAACGAGCGAGCATGGGACGCAAAGCAGTGTCCCACACCAGATGCCTCCTACACCAACAGGAAAAGATACATGTTGCAATTTGCTAGAACACGTGCAGTCAAACCAAAGTGACATTAAGAGAGCAAATCGTCATGAATACAGATTAGCACTCACGCTCACACGTGATTCCCTGCGGAGGAGCAGACACCCGCAGCAGACCATACCGCGGCGCGCCCGGCACGTTTTGGGAACGTTTAGGGGAATCTGCAGGATTTCACTTCCTCACAGTTCTTTTCCTTTTGTCGTGATTAATTTCTGAGTAAATCGAAGCATTGATTACTGAACAGAAGGTGACTACAGATTTAACAAAAAGACAAGTCACACCTTTCCATTGACAGTTCTTGCACTGGCTGCTTAGGATTGTGGCTGTCCTAATGTCCCATGCCATCCCGTATGTTAAACACATTTATGTCTTAGAAACATTGTATGATCTACCAATTTGTTCAAACTTCTCTGTGATGAAACGTAGCCAAAAAGAAACAAAACATAGATCTAAATACTAAATATTTAGTCACCGTAGTAAAGTTCGTAATTACATTTCTCCTTGAAGGCTCTGCAGTAACTATGAAATGTGCCCATTCCTGTCCCTGGAGACAGAAATGTGGGTTTTAAGGTAATTTATTCTAAAATATTCATGAACTTATTTAAAAGTTTGAAATTTTTTTGTTAATAACGATGCAAGTGAATTTGGGTCTCAGCAACATTTTCCTGATTTGCCAATGAACTGCTGAAAGTATTTTTAAGTACCAGAAAAATCCCGTGAAAAGGGGCGTGCGTATCACTGGGGACACTGCTTCCTGCACTAACTTTCCCTTCAAGAGTTCAACATTAACGTATAAAAGGGATAGGCCAGCTCCTGTCCCTTCCACTGGAGAGAGCCTGGGACAAACCCGTTGTGTCTCATGGCTTCCCCACAAGGAGAACCTTTTGCTCCAAGCTGCAGAGGCCACCAGATCAAAGACACGCACGGAGCTGTGCGTCACGGGGGACACTGTGGGCAGCAAAACAGGAAGGGGAGTCTAGGCTGGTTGACAGCCATGAGAGAGATGAGCAGTGCATCAAAGTCAGTGCGTAAGGCAAGGGACAGACAGCGGGGCTTGGAAGGTAGGTGGCAGGGAGGAAGGGAAAGGACAAAGAGTCAGTAACATCCATGTTCTGTTTATTAACGTTAACCTATGTCCATCAATGTGACGAATGATACTACGTCAATTACATAGTATACGTATTATATGATGATATATACATAGTATTAATTAATAATTAATGTTACCAACATAGTTATCTCCTAGATATTCTCTGAGACCAGAGAACAGATATCTAGAAGTCGCTGAAAAATTTTTTTTAGCTCTCCAAATTTCTGCCCACTTGTCATTTGTCTTGAATAATGGGCCTTGAGGCTATTTTTCATAAAATTGCGGGGCGGGGGCAGGGAGAAGTCCGCATGAGGCAGCCAAGAATGGTGGGACATAACACAAAAGACAGCACGAAAGGCATCTGGTTAGTCAAAGACTCACTTCCACATGTACACTTATTACCTCATTACAAGAAACGTTGATTTTCCCATCTTCCTTATGTAGAAGACCTAATGAGACTTTAACCTCTCATAGAAATACATATTTGCCCAGCCCTTGCGTGCGCTCTCTCTATCTCTGTCTGTCTGTCTCTCTGTCTCTGTCTCTGTCTCTGTCTCTGTCTCTCTCTCTCTCTCTCTCTCTCTCTCTCTCTGTCTGTCTCTCTCTCCCCTCCTCTCTCTGTCTCTCTGTCTCTCTCTCTCTTCTTATTTCCCCAATAAAGCAAGAGTAAGAAACAACTGTCATTGCCAAGGGGTGAGGAGGAGCAAATTCTGTACACCAAGACCATCCACCTCCAAAACCAAGAGTGCCCCGACTGGAAGCTGACATTTTGAGACTAATTAAGTATGGGGGAGGAAAGTGATGTTAAGTGAAGGATTTTGTTTGAAATTCTGTAAATGTTATTTGAATTTTTTCAACTGTCAAAAGTCTTATCTGTTAATAATACCAAAAGGATTTTTTTTTAAATAAAACTTGACATTCCTGTTGTATCTTGACATCTGAGACATCGTCACACAATTTTCTTTATGTGGTATATGTGCTTTTAATAACTCAGGTCATTCTATACACGTATGTGAAATAATTTAAATTATTTAAATGCCTACATTAAGTACCTAAAAAGTATCTCGGACATCTGTCATACCAGGAATAGTTAGAAATGTAGTCTAAACGTAGCCCGAGGCTCAGTCTGGTGGCACACCTCCCAATAATCATTACTACACTCCCCTCTGTCCTCTGGGACTTCGGGCGGAGAAGCAGCTGGGCCAGGCTGCGCCGACTGCCGACCCACTGAATCACGGTAACCCATGGGTGCTGCGAGCCATTTCGGTGCTGACTGGTTAGATCAGCAATGGAAAACTAACACTGTGCGTGAGAATTGAGTCTCAGCCTCGCACACTTTGGGCGAAGCTCACACTCGATTCCACGCCCCTGATTTCCCTGAACATCTTCCACCCCGTCTTCAGCAGCAGCCTGAATTAATGGATTCATGTACTCAGTGATTCATGGGGCTTATGTGTTCTTAAATCCATTTGTATATGTAGAATAAATTAATACATGAGTCAACAATCAGCAAGAATTTATTAAATACCTACTCAGCTACCTATTTTACCTACTATTTTTAGCTATATTTTGGCCGCGCTAAAATATGAAAAGATCTTACAAAAGATACATCAAAATGAGAAATATGAAGAAGCAGCTCTCCAGCAACCCTGTGCCCAGGTTCGCCTCTGGGGTGGAGCCCCTCCCCCACCACACGTCAGCTGGGTCCGTGACTTGGGCAAGTGACTTCACCCCAGGTCCCTTCCTTGTCACGTATGGTACTATTAGTAATTCTTCCTCAGGGCCACTGGGATGATTCGATGAAATAACTAAATTTAAGTCCTTAGCATAGTGCTTGGCATGTAGCAAAATTCACTATTAGCTATTAATACAAATAACGGTAATGACTTAGAATAATCCTACATTATGAGTCATCGCCTAATTTAAAAAAAAAAAAAAACTTTTGGTTTTTGCTTTATTTTATTGACTCAAATGATGACCTTAAGAAATATACCAATGACTTGTCTTTCTAAACATACAGAGAACAGTCCCTTATTTCTAATTATACAAAGTGACTTGGCTGTCTTCGAAGCTCTTTTAAAATGTGGTCACTCTGCGCGTTTGGCGGCCCCAGCGATGACGGTGGGCATTCGTAGCAGAACTTTTCTGTGTGGCCCCGCCAGCTCAGAGCTCCACGTGAAAATCAAGAGCATTGAAGATGCAACATTGCTCTTAACAGCGACCAATGACTGTCGGGTTGTCTAAAGTACTGCCAGCCATTCTGTGGGTTTTGACAAGCTTGTGCAAGCAATGACAGCCGTATCAAAATTGCCACCTGCATGGCAATCCTCATGCATCCTAATTTTAGTTGTTTAAACAAAAAATCAATGAAAAATCCGAAGATAAATCTTAAAAGATTCCACGCAGTATGATTATACTGCTATTACTTCTTACTTTTGTTTTAGTTACTAGCTACTAAATGGTTACAATAAAAGATGGTTTCCTGCTTTCATGCTGTACACACTCGCACATACCCCAACACACACACACACACACACACACACACACACACACACACACACACACATCTCCATCCTCTGCCTCCATCTCCCTGACACTTGAGAGCGTCGTTCAGGGCACCGTGTTATAATTACCTTTCTCATACTCCCTTTCTCTTGGATTTGGTGAATGACTTGGTTTTGTGTTTGTTTCCTTATGTACCTGGTTTTCTGTGTACTTACCATAAATTCAGCCCCAGACTTTCTAACAGACTCGAAAATCCCTTAATATGCTTAGTCTTTCGCCATTTTCCAGGTGGAGATCACGCTCTGGAACCTTCTCTCCTGAGCCGGCCGGGACACTCCGCACAGCTAACACTTCGGGATTCCTCACCGCTGTCCTGAAAATGCTCTTGGACTCTTTTCTGTGAACCGTCCACTTTCTCCCGAACCCCGTGTTCCCTGTGGGCTGGTTTGCTGTGTCTTCTCCTACACCTTGTCAGTCGTTTGAGAATATGGAGACCTGGGTAGGAAGTGCTTTTCCTTCAGAAGGCTGAAGGCCTTCTTCT
>NW_011889011.1:1217677-1220019 GCF_000151845.1 Pteropus vampyrus
GCTCTTGGACTCTTTTCTGTGAACCGTCCACTTTCTCCCGAACCCCGTGTTCCCTGTGGGCTGGTTTGCTGTGTCTTCTCCTACACCTTGTCAGTCGTTTGAGAATATGGAGACCTGGGTAGGAAGTGCTTTTCCTTCAGAAGGCTGAAGGCCTTCTTCTCAGCTTTCGGGACCTGTTGCCGAAGTCCGATGCCGTCGGATTCGGGCTCGTTCGTGTGGACTCTTGTCCCCTCCACTGGGCTCACGTTGCCCTCCTCGGTTTGTGTCTTGCTCCTGCGTTGCGCTGGTTCCGTTTATGCAGCGAGCTCCGAGAATCCAGAGACACGTGCCCTTCCGTTCTAGGAAAGATTTTTCTATTTCTGAATTGACTGAATTTTTAATTTTTTCTCCTGCAACCATTTTAAAACCATTTTAATGGTTAAGACGTCTTCTTTATCTTCTAAATATTTTTCTTTAAGGAAAACTCTTATCTCTTCAAAGATATTGATTATAGTTATTATTTTTTTCTTTTTTTAAGTTTCTGACTCTTACCTAAATGATTTTCTTTCCTTTTCTTTCTTTTTTTTTTTTTTCTGGTCTCATCTTTCATTTTCAAGTCTCTCTTCAGGTAGCTCTCCTTTCTTTGCTTTTCATTTACTTTTTTCAAACCGTAAAAATACTTATTGGAAACTGCAGGGGTGGGGCTTTTGAAATGTGGGGTTTCACTGTGGGGGTTAGAACAGTGAACACATGGGGGCACACCCAAATGTCAGAGTATTTTTGGGGGTGAGACGACTAGTGAATTTGTCCAGAGAGAAACTCTATAGTAGTTCCCTGCCAGGTGGTGGAAGGACGAGGGCTGTATTGTGTCTAGATGCCGTCAGCCTAGGACCAGGCAGGTAAAAGGGGATGGGGAACCATCCATCGACATGCAGCCATTCATGTAATTTCCCGGATTTCAGTATGACCCCTCACATCCTTCTGAGCTATGCCCGGTGGCCCGCATCCAGATCCCCTCTGCGTGGACGTCGTTGGAGAATAAACATGTCTTCAGCTGCAGGCGGAGGGCCAGATGCCTGGCCTCCAGGCTGAGGGTTGGGATGCGAGACTCTAAGGGCTCATTAGAGTAGATCTTCGAGCCCGTGCTCCATGTCGCCCCTCCCCCACTCTGAGTTTTCCAGTCCCTGGTCCCAGGTCCTGCTCCTCCCTGAGGTCCTGCTCCTCCCTGAGGTTCTGCGGCGTGACTGGGCTGTTTCTTCCCAACCTCCCGTGCCGCGGACAGTTGCGTCCCCGCTTTCTCTAGTCTGCAGAGTGGGTTTCCACTCTCCATCTGTGCTCTGCAGCTTGATTGGCATCTCTCGTCAGATTTTTTCTCCTCTCTCCAGCTCTCTGTGGTTGTGAATTTATCCCCTTTCTGTTACTTCGGCGGAGCGTAAGGGAGTGGGAGACTTCGACGCGTCTGTTCAGCCTCCCGCGTGGAGCTGGAGGACGTCTTTCTTTTCTAGTGACTGTTCCCAGCGGCATCCACCACTGGTCAAAGATGGACCCTCGGAGTCCTCCCCGCCTCCTCCCGCCACATCTAGTTAGACGCCAGGTCTCGTCGGTGCCACCCTCTCCTTAGCCCGTGGATGTGGGTCCCAGCCCCGTTCCCGCTGCACATCCTCAGCTGACGGTCACGCCGCGCTGTACGCGGAGTGTGGAGCAGCTTCCCAGCTGATCGTCCAGCAAAAGCCTGTGTTTCACACCGGTCCTCAGTCTTGGCTCTAAAACGGGAATTTATGTCACTCTCTCATAAAATGATTTTATGGCTCCCCCAGGCCTTTAGGATAACTTTCAAGGTCTTTATCATAAATAGAAAACACTGCACTCCAGCAAGGCCTTTGTTCATTTCCTCTGACCCCCATCGCTACCCCGCCGCCATGACAGACCCCTTAAACTCAAGGCTCCTCCAAGAGCTTTGGTCCCTCAGGTGGTCTCTGGACTTGGGGCCTTGGCATAGGTGTCTGCACCTGCCTGAAAAGTCCTCCTTTACTTCTCTGCCCAATCTCATAGGACTTTTTTGCTCAATAGCAGCCTCCAACCTTCGAGGCACCAGGGACCGGGGCTCCTATGAGCATCTAACGCCTGATGACCTGAGGCGGAGCTGAGGTGGTGATGCTGGCTCTGGGGAGCGGCTGCAAATACCGATGAAGCTTAGCTCGCTCACTTCCTGCTGTGCAGCCCAGTTCCTAACAGGCCACCAACAGGGACCGGTCCACGGCCCAGGGGTTGGGGACCCCTGCTCTACCGTACCACTCATCAAAAGATTGTAACTTCTTCCCTAGGAAGAGTAGCTCTTTGCTCCTCATTCCCTACTGCCATGA
>NW_011889011.1:1220739-1226954 GCF_000151845.1 Pteropus vampyrus
TCTCTTAAGCACATGTGCAGACTACTAACCCCCCACTCCGCATTCCAAAACATGCAGATCCCTGTAAACCAGGACCGAGTCTGTGGAGGGCTGGCAGATGCGCTGAAGTCCTCTCCCCCACGGAGTACACCCCATTGGACTTCAGTTCTGTCCACTCTTTTTCCCCTGGAGATAGACGTACGCCTAGGGAGTTGTCGGCGGGGTGGATCGGAGGCTGAGTTGTGCGCAGAATGCTTTGGAGGCTTTCTCTGTGTGTCGTGTAAATATTGCCTCTTCCCGGATGCAGCCTTATAAATCCTACTTTGAAATTCTGCTGAAGCTGAAAGCTCAAAGTACGTCTCTAACAAAATGATCTTGATTGTCTCTGCATTATGAAAGCTTTTTTTTTTTTTTTAATTTACAAGAAAGAAGAAGTGAGCCTCTCTCCTGTTGTTTCAACACTCCGTGGAAGATATAAAGACAGTGATCTCTATAGTATTCATTTCTAAAGGCCCAGGTCAAATCCGTATCCTCTTTAAGGCCTTCCTAGAGCTTACGGCTAGAAATAGTTTTATTACACATTGGTTCTTAAGGAAGTTCCACGGGTTTATATCTGCTACCACCCCAAACCCCACCAAAATGATGCCAAACAAATGAAAAGACGATAAATCCACAAGAACAAAAAATTTGAGAGAAAAGTCAGATGAGACATGTCAACAACATTTCAGAGCACAGAAGAGTGCATGAAATAGAGGGGAGTCAATATGGCGCCACGGAAAGAATCAGCAGTTTAGCCCGGTCGATACCAGCGACGTGAATGTGGGTGCACCCTTCACGCTCCGATTCCCGTTTTCCTCACTTCTAAACTAGGGATGGTTTGGACTTCCTGGTCTACCTCGATGTTTCTTGTGTGTATCGAGGGAAGTAACGTGCATAAAGAGATTTGCCAACTGTGTAGACTATTATAAACGAGAGCCGCCATTGGCAGCGTTACCACATACTCAAAAGGTCCACTTGTCTGTGCACATTCAAGCCAAATATGGTATGAACAGGAGACTGCAGCCAAGAAAGTAAAGGTTTATTTAAGGAATCGACACCAAGCCCAGAGACGCAGGTGAGCTGGTACTCTCGAAAACCTGGCCCCCCTGTGGCCTCTAGTGGCTGGTTGTATGAGGGAAAAATCATTAATCATGGTTGCCATGGCAGCTGGGGTCCTGGGCTCTGGTGGTAGGCAGGGCTAGGGCAGGGAACAGTCGCTCAATCTTGGCATTAGGTCCTGGTGCCAGTCATGACACTGTTCTGTTCAGTTTCCAGGGCACGTGGTCCATGGGTTCCACTTTTGAGAGCTGAAACATCACCGGGGCCAGTGCGTTATCTTTGTTTGACTAAAGCCTTATTCTAGTTTGAGGTTTACTGTATCTTGGTCCTGGTCGATAGATCTAAAGCTTTATTCTTAAGTGAGTTTGATGCTGACCAGAACCTAATGTCCCGAGGGCTTAATGATTAAAAGGAGTGGACGTTCAGTGTATTTACAGGTTGGAGGATCTGAGGAAGAGAAAGCAGGTGAGTCGTACTTCTGTCAGGCTAGACAAAACTAGCTTAGATGAAAGCAAAATGCATGCCAAAGAAGTGAAGCAAATGTACAGTTACAGAACTATTATCATTCTGCCTCTTATTTTATTTATTGGTTTATATATCTTATCAACTAAGCTATGGGTTCTTTGACGGCAAGGATTATCTCCTAGTTTATATTCCTAGTTTGCTCATTATAAGCTTTCATTTGTTGAACTTTATTAATATAAGCATGATAAGTTAACAATATATTCTGAAAATATAAATCTAATGAAAGAAATAAAAGTTATACTAAATTTGTAAGTGTGAAGAAAAAAATCTTTTAAGAAATCTTTTAACTTGATGCTGGAGGTGGTTGATTATTTACAGTCCAGAAAAACACAGGAAGCAAATCTCTTAGCATTTCTAACCTTGATATTTCTCTTTCACACTGAAATATTCCAAAAGGAACAACTCAGTGTTAACATTTTCTAAGGAAGCAGAGCATGTTTAATAGGGCCTGAGCAACAACAAAAGTTACGTCCAAATTAAAGAACACTTTCATATTCTCAGTAAATCATATTGAAGATGATAAAGCTACTGGAAGGCAAGCCAGTATCGAATTTCACTTTCATCTAGTTCATTCTAGAAAATTATTTGTATGAAAAGTCTTTTCTATATCTTGAGCAATTGATATAAAAAACCACTATTTTAACACTTAGGGAATGGCATGAATTCTAATTGTGTCTGCGCAGCTACTTTGGAAGATAGATTAGATAGATAGATAGATAGATAGATAGATAGATAGATAGATAGATAGATAGATAGATAGATGAGAGATAGATACAAAGAAACAAAAACACTTAGATCAAAATACAATGATTGGATAATTGATTTAGTCAGCCACTTAGAGGTGGCAAGTAACATGAATTATTTTACTTCTTCTTATTGAATTAGCTTCTTTTGATATTTAAGTATAACACCATAAGCACTTTATTAGAAAATCAAAGCTTTTAGTTTTGCCAAATACATTGTGTTTTAAGAAATGGTGACTAAAGTGCATTATACGTTTTGTTCCTGTTTCACTTCTGTTTCTTAAACTAAATAGAAAAACAGACATATTTAATATGAAATCAGGTGGTAAATACAACTTAGAAATGCGATACCGACTAATTTAAAACATTGTCTAATTAATACATGATATAGGAAGATTTTGTTGTAAATTGCCACTTACTAATATAATATATTATCATGTACGTCGTCTTTTTCTGTTCAGTGAGGCTTTGTGTGTTTTTCTTGCTGTTGTCATTAAGTTCCACACATTTCCTGTCAGAGTTTTTATATTTTTATTGCTACTATAAATTCATTTTTGGGGTGCGGAGGCTCTTTGCCACATAATATTTCTTTCAACTAGAACCGTTATAGAACGATTGTTCTCAGTCTTGACTGCAAATTAGAATGTCGTGGGGACCTTTTAAAAGCTTAAATAAACAAAACGAAACAAAAAATACCTTTATCTGGGCCTTTTGGAGTAGTCTCAGGCACTGGAATCTTAATTTTCTACTTTTCTATGATTTTAATTTTTTTTTTCATTAAAGCGATTTGACGTTTTTATTTAACGGCTTTAAACAAATCCCCCGACATTTTTTTCTCGTTCACCCACCTGCCATTCCCTGACTTTGGCAACCATCAACTTGGGCTCCATATCTAAGGGTCTGTTTCCGTTTTGTTTTGTTTATTCATTTGTTCCGTTTTTTTTTTTGTTTTTTTTTTGTAGATTCCACATATAAGTGAAATCATAATCATATGGTATTTGTCTTTTCTCTGACTCATTTCACTTAGCGTAATACCCTCTAGGTTCATCCATGTCGTACCAAATGGCAAGATTTCATTCTTTTTTATTGATGAATAATAGTCTATTATACATCTTTATTCGTTCATCTGTTGATAGACACCTAGGTTGCCTCCATGTCTCGCCTATTGTAAATAATGCTGCAGTGATCATAGGGATGCATATATCTTTTTGAATTAGTGTTTTGATTTATTTTTTAGATAAATACTCAGAAGAGATATTGCTGAGTTATACGGCAGCTTTATTTTTTAATTTTTCGAGGAATCACCATACTGTTTTCCATAGCGGCTGTACCAGTTTACAATCCCATCAACCGTGTATGAGGGTTCCCTTTTCTCCACATCCTCGCCATCACTTATTTGTTGATTTATTATGACGGTCATCCTGACAGGTGTGAGATGGTATCTCATTGAGGTTTTGATTTGCATTTCCCTGCTGTTTAGTGAGGTGGAACATCTATTGGCCATCTGTACATCCTCTTTGGAGAAATGTCTTTTCAGGGCCTCTGCTCATTTTTTAATTGTTTCTTTGCGTATGTGCATGTTTAGGGTTTTGTTTTGTTTTGTTTCGTTTTGTTTGGTGTTAATTTGTATAAATTCCTTATATATTTTTTTCATATTAACCTCTTATAGGATGTATCATTTGTGAATATCTTCTCCCATTCGGTAAGTTGTCTTTTCATTTTGTTGATGGTTTTCTTTGTTGTGCAGAAACTTTTTAGTTTGATGTTGTCTCACTTGTTTATTTTTGCTTTCATTGTTCTTGCCAAGTAGACATATCCAAAAAGATATTTCGGAGACCAGTAACAAAGAATTTACCGCCTGTGTTTTCTTCTAGGAGTTTTATCGTTTCAGGTCCTACATTTAAGTCTTTAATCTATTTCGAGTTTATTTTTGTATATGTTATAAGAAAATGGTCCCGGTCCATTTTTTGCATGTGTCTGTCCAGTTTTCCTAACACCACTTATTGAAGAGATTGTCTTTACCCCATCATATATTCTTATGTCCTTTGTCGTAGATTCATTGACCATATAAGCAAAGATTTCTTTCTGGGCTAGAGAGCAGAATACAGCTCTGTTCCACTGATTCTATATATGTTTTTATTCCAATACCATACTGTTTTGGTTATTGTAGCTTTGTAGTGTATTTTGAAATCAGGGAGTATACTACCTCCCACTTTGTTCTTTGAATTCGTTTTTTCATCTTATTTTCTGTTTTTTGTCTGACTGTAAATTAAATTTATACACGGGCATCTCCTTCGCTTATCTCTTCTAGTTTACAAATCCTTTTCAGATTATTTTCTTGATTTTTTTTAAAAATAATTTTTAAATATTTGTCTCATTTTCCAGCGTATATACCTACTTCTTTCTCATCTCTTATTCTACTTGCTAGAATTTTCAGGACAAATTTGAACGACTAATGATAGATTTAATGGAAATTTATTTATGCTACGTTTCTGTAGCACAGGGCACAGTAGGCAGATACTTGCGGAGGGAATGACCAGTGGAATCCCTGAGTCAGAGAGATCCCTGGCAGGCTCGGATGGCAGCGGGAGAGTACGGGTGGAAGGAGAGGAGGGACATTTCAGAAGGGTGATAGGACGTGACATTCCCCCTGGGAGTGGCAGGACAGGGCTCTGGCTGGTTCGAGTGAGTGGGAGCAGGGAAAAGAGAGAAATGGGGAGGAGGAAAAGATGAAGGAGGAAGGACGGTGTGAGTGTGGAGTAACGATTAGGCTATTCAAAACAGAAATTTGGGGGAACTTCTAAAAAGTCAATATCCAGCGCTTTTCTAAGAAAATGCACTGTATAATAAAGAAGAAACTATGTGAAAGTCAAACACTACGTATAATTTAATTAAGTATTCATGTTCATTTTAATGAAGTTGTTGAAGACAGGGACATGGTGTTTTATGTTCTTTTTTTTTTTTTTTAATGAAATGGGAAATTGCACCATTAGATCTCACGTTCATTTTTTTATGAAACGGAAAATTGCACCATTAGATCTCATTGCTACTGACATCCAGTAGTAGAAATGGTTGACGATTGCTTTTCAGTCCTGTCACTTTATCCAGCCACATTTTATTGTTTCCTTTCCAAGAACAAATAAAAGCCCAAATTGCAAGGAAATACTTTGAGAGGGTCTGAGGGATGGCTTTGAAGAACCAATTAGACATAGGAAATTGGGCAGCTGGAAGGAAGGAGACGGCTCTCTCGCCTCTGCCCAAATTCAGATGAAACAACCCAGGACGACAGGAGCGTGGAGATTGCCAAAGGTCAGGCTCCGGCTGACTTTGATGAAAGTTCGCCCAGTGCAAATGAAAGTCTGGTGCCTTCCTTGTTGTTAAATGACACGTTCAAGGTGCCCTTTCCCAAATTCAGGGCAACTATAATCGCAGTGGATGATGAAGGCAGACTTTCTGCTGTTGAGTGGCGGGATTCTAGGGAAAGCTCGTTTTTATCTCAACAATGTTCTTGGGGATAAATCACAAAGGAAGTGTTTAGATCGAGTTAAATAGTCATTGCATGGGAAGAGAACAGCTTCGCAGATTCTTCTGTATTCTGTGATTTGATCTCCTTCAGTCCTTCTTCCGTCAAGGTGGCAATGACTTCATATGGTGACAAATAGGAGTTAGCATTGCATTAGCAGGATCTTAATCACCAGAAGATATCCATTCTTGTCCATTGTATGTTTCCCAGGGGCGCCAACATAGTTTGCCAAAAACTTGGATGGTTTAAAACAGTAGAAAATTATTGTGTCACAGTTCGAGAGATTAAACTTCCAAAATCAAGGTGTCTACAGGCCCCACTCTTTCTGATGGCTCAGGGGCCGGGGG
>NW_011889011.1:1228220-1236542 GCF_000151845.1 Pteropus vampyrus
GCCCCACTCTTTCTGATGGCTCAGGGGCCGGGGGGTGGGGGGTGGGCGGACTGTTCCATGCCTTTCTCTTAGCTTCTGGTGCTGCCAGCAATCCTTGCCCTTTCTTCCTTGCCTTGTAGATCACTCCAATAGCTGCCCCTGTCATCATGTGGTATTTCCCCTGTGTGTCTCTCTATCTCTTATCACCTTAAAAGGACAATGGTCGTATTAGATTAGGGCCCACCCTCCTAATGAGTTCATCTTAGCTTGCTGACATCTGCAAATACTCGGTTTCCCAGTGAGATCACTTTCACAGGCACCCAGGGTTAGAACTTGAACCCTGTCTTTTTTGGAGGATATAATTCAACCCACGACGCTCATTGTCACCAACGGCCAAATATAAAGGGTCACTTGGGATACTTGGAAGGGTGTAACTAACTTATAACTAAGAAGAATTTACAAACCTATATGCTATATATCGTTTGACAATATCTATCCTAAAATATCATGTACCTTAAACTTTGAAGAGAGAAAAACACATTCTGTGGCGTGGAGATAAAGAATTAGCTAAACGAGCTAATGAATTCAAGAAAAATAATCATATTTTACACAGATTTCATATACTGTAAACATTTTAAGCCTGTGTATGCTTTGGGTTTTTACTCTGGCCTCTCATTGCTAAAAAGACGAATTAAATTCTTAAAACTCAAGATGCCTAAATTCAAAATGAAGTTTAATGTGAATAAGCTTATATCGAAGCAGACAGCTTATATCGACCTCTCCTCTCTCCCTTTGTAGTTTTTCCCTTCCTCACAATCATATATTTCTTAATATGGAACTTTATTAGAATTTAATGCTAATAAATACAATTCTGTCCTATATACCTCTTTTTCTTTTAGTATGTGGCTTATGGGTTTATGTTTAAATGCATATCTTATGTCGTTTACCCAAAACACCAGGCCAGTGTATAGATGAAAGACAAAACAAGTTATTTATCTGTTTATTTAATGAATAGACTTTTATGGAACATTTACTACATGTCAAACACTGTGCTAGGTCTTACAGATACTAAGACATCTAAGAAAATATTTTTTCCTCAGAAGATTTATACTTTAGTACCTTATGGAACAGTAGTGTTCAATTTGCATTTCTGTTTTGTTCTATTTTCTTTTGATTACTGACCCCTTTGAGCATCTGGTGAAAATTATAAGATCTTCTCCACTTTCGTACTAGGAAAAATACACAGAATTTTGCCTGCATTTAAGTGGACACATGAGCTACTCTAACCATGTGTGTATGTGCATGTGCACACGTGTACACGCGCGTGTATGTGGGGGGCGGGGGGGGGCAGGCCAACCTCTATCTGAAAATGAAGACAAATCCCCTCTGAAGAGAGGAGACAAAGGCCCTGGGCTTTCCCACCATGAGCGACTAGCTCCAGAGGAGAAGAGTCTTCAGATGTCTCGGGCACAGTTCACAATCTCTAATTTTCAAGCCATGTTTACCATTTAATCATTCTTTAACACTGGTTGCCATATGTATGCATAGATAGATAGATAGATAGATAGATAGATAGATAGATAGATAGATAGATAGATAGATAGATGGATGATAGATAGACATGTAATTATTTTGTCACTGCTTTATACCTAAAATTCTAACACAAAGTCAACAAACAATTGGAAGGTAAATGTAGAGTCCTCACAATGTTGCTTGTCCCTTTGAACAGCACGAAGGATTTCCATTCTCTGTAGTTATGTTTTCCATTCAATTATACGGCCTCTGGCCCTTTCTATTTCCATTTGCTCATGAAAATAAATCACTTTTTTTGATCCACGTTCACTTAGGTATCTCCCAACTTCTGACCATCTTTTTAACTGTGTTTCCTCTCTGGAACTTATAATTTTATAATCCGTTTATTTATTACCTTTATTTTCTTGTTTCATATCATGAGTGTTTTCTCTTCTCCACTATCGTTTTATCTTTAATTTTCTTGTACATCTACTAGTACTTCCAAATTTTTTTAAACGACATTAATTATTCAAATTATTCAGTAGATTTCAAATCTCATAACTTCCATGCAAAAATATCCATATGTATTAACTTTGTAAAGGTTATGCTGGAAATCACTTCATTAGTCATGTCACAAATCAAATATGTGGCTGTCTAATAAAAGGCCTGAGTAGATAATAAATTCCAAAGCAGACAATTTGAGTTCCAATAAAAATCTGGGAGAAAATATATTGTTGTCTTTTATTGGTATCTTGATATTGGAAAGAAAAGAGATGGGGTTTTTGTTAGAGGAGTACGAGCTTTCTTCGCCTTCGGGTGCCTTAGCGTCCCCTCCCAGACTGCCCCCGCTGCCTCTCTTTCTCTCCCTGTGTCTTCCCTTGTTCCTCTCCTGATATGACAGAGCTAGGACGGGAGTCTGGAAGGAGATGACAGGCTGAGGACATAAGATTGGTGAACCAATTCCTGTTGCTTTTCACATTTTGAAAAGTTTTAAGTCAATTCATAGGTGGATTGGGGAGAAATCCAGTGGCCAGTTCCAGCCCTTCAGCTTATTGACGTCCCGGCAGATGATGTGCTTTCTCCCTCCCAGCTCCTCACACGCGCTCTTTGCTTGGCCGCGGCTGGAGGCTGCGTTTCCCCCGCTTAGCCTGCCCGAAGCAGACCCGTAGCTCCCTCCCGCCTGCTCTTCCTCTGTCTTTCTCCCTCAGTGAAAGGCCCTGCCCACCTCCAGCTGCTCAGCATAAAAATGTAGGAGTCCCCCCGACTCTTTTGTTCACCCCCCCCTCCCCGCACAATATGCATCAGCGAGTCTCGTTAATCTACCTTCCACCTGTCTCACCTTCCTGACGGGTGCGCCCCTGCTTCTGGTTTTGCCCCTTGAGTCCTTCCCGAGTTCAAGCTTTGGAGCCAGACAGTGTGAGTCTGAAAACGAGCCTCATCACTCAGCAGTTGTAAGACACAGAGCGAGTTCACTCGCCTCTCCGTGCCTTAGCATCCTCCTCTGTGAAATGGGAATAATGAAAGTAGTTCCGCCCTCGGAGTCGGTGATTTCGTGAGGACCGATGAGCTAATGTGTGGAAAGCACTTGGAATGGCTTCTGGCTCACGGAAAACAGTTGGTCAGTGTTGGCCGTTATCATGACTTCATAATTCTTTTCTACGCGAGATCATGAGAAATGCACCACCGTCGTGTAAAACGTGAACCTTAGGGAAAACAGGTGAGAGCATCTGAGAATGTGCTCACAACCTTTGCAGCTCTTCAGTAAATCTAAAATTATTTCAAAGGAAAATGTTAAGTATAAAGAACATCCCACCAGTGCCATGCGTGAGACGCTCCAGTGCCCTCCCCTCACTCTTGGACTTGAACCTGAGCCCTTTCTCCTGGCCCCGGAAGTCCATCATGATCTGGCCCCCGGCCAGCTCCTGGCCTCACCTCCTCCCGCTCCCCTCCAAGGCCATTCCCGCCTCGGGGCTGGAACCCGGTCTGGGGAGGCCTGGCCTGCTCGGATCTCCCTGCGTCTTCGTGGTACCTCCCCTGCTTTATCCTCTTCATAAGACTTTGCAGTGTCTGAAAGGGTTTGTTTTTATTTTTTCTTTAATTTGTTCGTTTAAACATTATCTGACCACCTAGTCGAATGTAAATTTCATGAGGGCCAGGACTATGCCTTGAGCATCTCTGTATCTATCTAGACCAGCTCCTGACATTTAGTCATTGTTCAAGGGTTCAATATATATTTGCTGAAGGAATAAATGAACAATCAGTAGTAAATCATTAATATTCTTTCTATACCAGTTTTCTTCTATTATTGGTTCCACATTACATAAGCATAGGAGAATGTTAAAACTAATCAAATTAACGAGTGGGCTAGTCAATGGAAATTAATGTATTGCTTCTTTATATTTTAGTCCTCCATCTTTAAGGTAGAAATTAGTTTCTGCGTGTTCACAATCGTCCTTTATACCACAACCACAAGACATTACTTCGTTGTAAAGGCAAAACTTTGATCCTTTAAAAAAAAAAAAGTGTGTATTCAATATTCTTTTGAAAAGGATGGGATTATTTTGTCTTGTGAGGAGTCGGATAAAATTTGCATTTTTCTTTTCTTTGTTCTCCATTAGACTATTTTATAGTTAGATAGGAAAATAACACAGAATAGAGTATACAGAGTTGTTGGCGATTCGGTTGATTTAGCACACCGCCAGAGTCCATTGATAACTCTATTCAATTAGATTCAGTAGCAATCAAAAAAGAAAGAACCGGTCTTACCTTTAGGTATTTGAAACATCACTTTATACCACACCGACTTGATTAGATATAGCCCAGATTATCTGTGGCTGTTATAGAAACTCAAACTTTCTCAGCCGTAAAAGAAAAACAAAAAAACAAAACCATCCAGTCAGCAACCCCAGAACCGCAGGCCCTGGGCTCCGGCCAGCTCCGTGCTCCAGGAGGTGGCGGGGACAGCAATGGGGACGGCGTCATGTGTCATCACTGGCTGTCACAGCTGAACATCATTGTTTGCAGGCCCAGGAAATTCCAAAGCAAAACAGACTTCTCACCTAACCATACTAGGTTATTTTTCTACCAAAGGAAATGTTTTTTCTTTTAACTTTTTATTTCGACATAAGTTAAGACTTAGAGAAAAGTCGTGGGACTAAGACAAAGAATTTCCATACACTCCTCGGCTAGACACGTGGATGTGAGCAGCGACCACGTTCGTCTGTCTCACGTACGTGGAAATGTATGCATTTTTTTTTTTCTAAACTGCTTGAAAGTGGCCAACATGGTGGACTTTCACCTCTAAGGACTTCAGGATAAGTTCTGTGAACACCAGGACGATCTGTCACATAACCATAGTACAATTACCACAACCAGAAAGTTTGCACCAATGTCGTACTCATGTCTGATCTGTAGAGCTTATTCAGATCCCACGACTTCGTCTGCAGTGTGTACCTTTTAGCCACCGCGTCTCTACAGTCCCCTCAAACCTCATCCCTTCTCCACCTCTTATGATAGCCAGTTATTTTGCAGAATGTCCCTCACTTTGGGTTCGTCTAAGGTTTCCTCGGGTTTAGACTCAAGCTATCTATTCTTGGCAAGACTGTCACGGAGGTGATGCTGTGTACTTCCCAGGACACCCTGCCATTCAGCACAGAGTCAGGTCGTCACGTCGCCGGTGGTGGTAACTGTGACCACGTGGTCACAGTGCTGGTGTCCAGGCTTCTTCACCACAGAGCTGATATTGGGGTGCTCAGTTAAGTGGATATAAAACTGAGCCTGAATGAATCGCACTGCTTTTCAGAAATTAACCCTCTGGAATAGAGGTGTACTTTAAGGGAAATTCACCAGAAACATACGCACAGGTAAAGAACATAGTGGCTTATCAACTGTCTGAAAATCAGACAAAAGTATCTGCCGGCGTCTCAAAAAAGAGATCTCTGGGTTTCCATGTTTATTGCACCACTATGCACAATTGTCGAGACGTGGGAACGCCCCAGGTGTCAGTCAGCGGATGGGTGGGTGAAGGAGCTATGGTGTTTGCAGGCAATGGACTATTATGCAGCCATGAGAAAGAAGGAGCCCTGCCATTTGTGACAACCTGAAAGAATCTGGAGGACATTCTGCTATGTGAAATAAGCCTAACAGAAAGACCAGCACCACATGATTTCAATTAGATGTGGAATCTGAAAAACGAAACAGAAACAAAACAAACAGACTCACAGAGAAGAAACGGATGGCTACCAGAACGGAAGCGGGTGAGGGCTGAGCGAACAAGGCGAGGGGGTGAAGAGGTACAAACTTCTGGTTATAAATGTCACGGGGATGGAATATACAGCACAGAGAATATAGTCAATAATATTTATACTTTTGTATGGTGACAGATGGTTACGAGACTTATCACTCCATAAGGTATATAAATGTCAAATAACCATGTCATCGTACACCGGAAACTCATGTAATATTTTATGTCAACTATAATAATGAAAAAAGAGCTTAATGGACACTACTGCTAGAACCACTTACGTAGAGTGGGTTTCATATGTTCAAAACATCTTTAAAAACACACAAACGAATTTGACCTGTGAAGAGCATGCATTTTACCATGAAAATGATTAAATCTGTGTTACTCTTAATCTCAAGTTAGCATTAAAGTCCTCAGTAGAGTAACTTTCATTTGAAACAAGTCATATTTACTTGTTGTCTTTAGAGTGTAAAAAGTAAAACAAATCTTGATTCTTGTTTCTCAAATGACCTCCATAACACAGACATATGATGACACCTTAAGTTTTAAGTAAATTACTAGCATCCTAATAATGTACCCTTAAAGCTTCCTAAACTATATTTCAGTGGAAATTTAGGAATCCATCGATTTTATTCTCGCTGTCCGTCACAGGCTGTCACCCATCATCAGTAAGGCAGACTCTCTCTCCTCTCTGCCCAAACCACTGCCAGCAGACAGCAGAGCTGCCTCTTGCTTGTCTCCCATCTAAATTACATGAGAATGAGGTTTGTGCAGGCTGTAAGTCTTGTCAGAATAAAGCCTTTGAGAGGTAACCAATTTTGTGGTGTGTAAGGATCATCGATTTGTTAATCTTAGGGTGTTTTTATAAAGTGATTTGGATTAGTGAGGTCTGAAAGCAGAGCTGTCTTAAGGCCCTCCGATAGCGGTGCACGTGGTGAGTCAGGCAGTGAAAATTAACCCACTGGCCCCACCTGTAAATTTAAATCACGGCCTTTGGAAAGAGAGCAGTCTGATGGCGTGCAGTTTGCTCACATGTATACCCCACCGTCCCTGCTATAGGGACCACACCTTCATATAGTGGGTGACTACGGCTCTTGATCCAGGGGACTAAGGCATCAGGAAGAGCTGCACAGAGTGCAGGCTTTTCGAAAAATAAATCCTCCAGGTCGTGTAAGGCATTTTGCAGAGAGGCCAGCTGAACTCATTCCCCAGAGACACTTTGTAGAAGGCACCATTAAGATGGATTTAGATTTAATTTAGGGAGCTATACTTCTCCTATTATAAGACATAATGAGAAAGTGCTTTATTTTTCTCTAAAATTTCCTATCTCAAGAATACCGAAACCTAGCTATTTCAACAGAAAGTGGGTAAGGATATTCGACACAGAAATGGACAAAAGAGAAATTTTTTTTCAACGGAAATTGCAGTCTAAAAAAGGAAAATGAGAGGGATAGGTTGCAGTCCTCAGATTTTTGTTTTTTAACAAAATTTCCTTTAGAAATGGAGCTGAAGGTGTTAGCATAAAGTGCTAGCACCCTAAAGACTAAGGTCATTACATTTCTCCACGCGAGCAGGTCACCGAGGTCACTAGAGCAAAGATGGACAAGAACAGGCACAACAGAGAAGAAAACCGAGCTCAGGCCCACTCAAATTCCAGTAAACTATACTTTGCCATGACAATACTGTGGCAAAAACCAAAGACGCAAATGAGGCCTGGAACTGTGTGTGGCCAAGCAATAAAAGGCTCCTTCCTTACAAATCTACCCTAACAGGAAAGAAGAACGTGATTATTTTTCTTTTTCTTTTTTTTTTTTAATGGGAGAGAAGAGTCATTGAAATTTCAGAGTGTGTTGAATACGTTGCCTGGCTTGGATGACTTCTGCTATGTTGAGACCTCAGAGCCAGCATTTTTTTTTTGGGAGCGGGGGGTGCTGGAGGCGGCAACTGCCTCCTTAGCCTGGTTTCAGGATTGCTAGGAAAGAGACAGAGGTCTGTCAGACCTCCTGCAGCAAATCCCGAAATGGCATCTTCTCTTTGTGTCTTCAGACATTGTTGAAATACATATGTCTGCACCTGGGGACAAAAAATTCTTAGCTGATTTGAGCTACAATTTTATACCTGTTTAAATGAAGAGCGGGTGAGAGAAAATCTCCATTCCAGGTTAGATACCCAGACTTCAAAAAAATTAGCCATGGTTTGGATGAATTTTAAAACCTCGGTGATTTATTCACAAAATTCAAGAGGCGAATGTAGCGGATGCTGTTTGGGCTTCAGAATAAAATCTTTCATTTCTGTTTTTGGTGGAGCACAGCTATCTCAAAGGAAGACTGACTTCTGTCTCCTACGAGCTCATCGACTAGTGCTGATTAGTCTTTTTTTGGAAATTAGTCTGACATAACTAATCATTCCCAAAGCAAGATTTAGT
Organism: Pteropus vampyrus; assembly: GCF_000151845.1. Lineage (NCBI taxonomy): Eukaryota > Metazoa > Chordata > Mammalia > Chiroptera > Pteropodidae > Pteropus > Pteropus vampyrus. Next base: position 1,236,380 of record NW_011889011.1, read on the forward strand.
CATTCATCATAAGAAGCTGTGAAGCAGCACTAAGCCAGGAGAGTGCCATTTTTCACAAACACACAAGAAAACCAAAGCCCACATATACGAATTTAATATGTCAACAAAACCTGCTTTTACAGCGCGCATCTTGCAGATAGGTTGTGTTTTCTCTGGGCTGTCG
>NW_011889011.1:1236592-1244349 GCF_000151845.1 Pteropus vampyrus
CTCCTTAGCCTGGTTTCAGGATTGCTAGGAAAGAGACAGAGGTCTGTCAGACCTCCTGCAGCAAATCCCGAAATGGCATCTTCTCTTTGTGTCTTCAGACATTGTTGAAATACATATGTCTGCACCTGGGGACAAAAAATTCTTAGCTGATTTGAGCTACAATTTTATACCTGTTTAAATGAAGAGCGGGTGAGAGAAAATCTCCATTCCAGGTTAGATACCCAGACTTCAAAAAAATTAGCCATGGTTTGGATGAATTTTAAAACCTCGGTGATTTATTCACACAATTCAAGAGGCGAATGTAGCGGATGCTGTTTGGGCTTCAGAAAAAAATCTTTCATTTCTGTTTTTGGTGGAGCACAGCTATCTCAAAGGAAGACTGACTTCTGTCTCCTACGAGCTCATCGACTAGTGCTGATTAGTCTTTTTTTGGAAATTAGTCTGACATAACTAATCATTCCCAAAGCAAGATTCAGTCATTCATCATAAGAAGCTGTGAAGCAGCACTAAGCCAGGAGAGTGCCATTTTTCACAAACACACAAGAAAACCAAAGCCCACATATACGAATTTAATATGTCAACAAAACCTGCTTTTACAGCGCGCATCTTGCAGATAGGTTGTGTTTTCTCTGGGCTGTCGGTAGGTAAGGGTGCTGTGTGCTTCAGAAAGAGAGTATTAGTGAGTATGGGTACTTAACTCACACTCTGGGGCTTCTTCCCACATGCCCACCTGAAAGGGAAGGCAGGCTGTAGATAAATCGGAAAGAGTAAATAACCAAGCTTCCCACCCCTCCCCGCCAATTTAAATGTTGAGAAGAGAAGGAATCAGGTTCCGAAGTGTTCCCTTTGGTCCTCCTCCAAATAACGAAGTGGGCTCCGTACAAATGGAGAAGCCGCTGTCGACGTCACCGACAGGTCTGAAGCAGTGCGCTCTCTGTAAGATAACGCTGCGTTTCTAATAAAGCAGTCCCAGCAGCCGAGCCTGCGCTGTTCAATTTGTTTTCGTGGTGTGACCGTAATTCTGACATGCACGGAGACTCCTACTGCAATTGTGGCTGAGCACGTTTTCGATATGACGTTTGTTAATGGGGTGCTTGGGGTGTCTCCTGGGAAGCAGTATCCTAAATGAAGCTGGACGTAGAAGTCCCCATAACGTAGAATTGTGTATTTAGCTTCGGCATATCTCACATCTATTCCAACAGATATCGCGCGTACATTTTCTATTGGATGAAACAGCCACTCACTTACAATAAAACCTGAGAATCCTCCGCGATTTCTTTCTACCTTTGAATGGCAAAGCGTAAGGGGAACATGTTAAAAGATTTCCTTGTAATAACAGGCCAGCCATGGGTTTTTGTTATTTTGGTTTTTGTTTTTTGTTTTTTGCCTTTTGGCATGAAAAATTTTAATAGAACTATTATTAAATTAGCTAATCTCGTGAAATAGATTTTCATGCTTTTTAAACGCTGTTTAATCCAAGATTCCGCAGCATCGTTCTATCCAGAGCGCGTGGGTGCCTGTGTTGCAAGGCGCCAGCTGCAAGGAGAAAGTTTGGGCTCTGGTGTCCTGTTAGCCGGGGAGGCTAGAAGGACAGCCTGGCCTGAGCACACACATTTTTCATCATTATGTCGCCTGCAGGGTTGCCACCTGTCCTGATTGGATCCGATTAAGGTGCAATGCAAAACCTGTCCTCCTTTCTCTCCGCGTGGAGTGGTGCCAAGCTTCATTGCGGGAAGGAAGGAGGGATGAGTACGTGTGTGGCCGAGGAGGGAGGAGGGACTCAGGAAAGCATCAGCCAGCCTCTGGGACTCTAGGAAGGCAGGAGCGACTGGCCTCACCGTTACTGCGGGAGAGTGGGAAGGGGTCTATAAGGACACATTCCGAAGAGGGTTTTAGCAGGAACTATCAACTCAGCAGGAGCTGTGCTTCGGGGAGTGCATCCCGTTCCGATCGTCTGAATGATTTGCGAGTACACGTGTACAGGGGACTCGTTGACACAAACGTCATCACTCAGGGTTTGGTTAAAGCATAGTGCCTGTGATGGAAAGGTGAGCGGCCATGAGAAATGGTGATGTGTATTGTTCAACGTGAAAAGACTTCGTTCATATTATCAAAGTAACAAGAAAAAGAGACAGAATTTCGTGCATAGTGTGATGCTGCATCTCTGTGTGTGTGTGTTTGTGTGTGTCTGTGTGTGTGTACGTGTGTGTCTGTGTGTGTGTACGTGTGTATGTGTGTGTGTGTGTGTACGTGTGCAGTAAGAGAGTTGTCTAAGGGAATATTCACAGAAATATTAATGGTGACTTTCTGCGTGGTAGAATTCCTAATTTTCTATTTTCTCTGTATATATTTTAATGTTCTATAATGACCATGAGAAAAACACCAGTTTTATTTTGGAAAACATTTTTTAAGGACAGAGAATCGTAAACATGAAACATTTCCTTAACAATCTCCTAAATAGGAAAAATCCTTCTGGAAATGATAACCCAACATTAACACCTCTAAGTGTTATGAAAAGCACATGCACAATTTTACCAGCCCCCCCAGTAGCGCTGAGCGGTCATGGAGTCCAATTTTCTTCTTAATTTCTTATCCTTAGATAGGCTTTTTGTTTTAAACATTCTCATTTTAGAATAGCATGACACCATTTGTCCTAACAGCTACTTAGTCATGCGTCTGTATAAAGGTTTTTCTCATGTGTCGTGAAACCTTTAAAGAGGCCATAACGGTGCTGTATATATTTGAGGAACTAGATATAACCCATTCCGTTCGTGCTCAGAGTGACAACTGTCACCAAATGCAGGTGAGAGGAGAGACTCAAACAGAAAAAAATCGCAGGGTTTTTCCTGGAACGCTCTCGAGCTTATCATCATGAAACTGACCCGTAAGCCACAAATCTATTTCCGTTTAAGGTTTTCAAGATTTTTGCGGAATTATTTTTCGTGTTTTGAAATAAGGCATCTAAGTAGAAGGACGTTAAGTTGGAATTTCGTCGTCGGCCTCCAAATTGTTCCAACGGCTTCATTTCAGCACTGACAGCCCTGTGGATATGGCTGTTGAGGTCGCCCCGCATCTGAGCTGAGCGCGGATCTGGGTCATAAGACACAGCTCAGAACTCAACTCATGTGCTCGCGGCCCTTACGACCGGTTTACTTTATCCTTATTATAAAATCAGCAACAGCTGATTTTTTCCCACTTAGGTTCTGTCTGGTTTGCCCGATATTGTAACGTATAGGTCTTCAAAGGAGCGTTTTCAACTTTGGAGACTCTAAATTGCTTCATGATAATCTCAATATTTTAACAAGAGCTGGTTTTCTCATTTAGGAATATTTTTGCTACTCTAAAATAAGATGACTATCGAAAGAATTAGGTTGGCACTAGAAATTCTGCCTTTTAAAACCTCTCTTTGTTTGGTTTGGTTTTTATCTGTGAGCCGGAGTGTTTTTTTTGAAAAAGGACTTTGCGTTTTGGAGAACATCGGTAGATGAAAGCGACATTGCTGTGTGATAGGGCCCCTTGGGAGCACGTGGAGCGAGTCAGGGAGCCACACGTCAAGTCTGGGGAGCCACACGTCAAGTGCAGGTAGCCACACGTCAAGTCTGGGATATCTTCCCAATCTTGAGTGTATAACAGAACGTAGACGGAAAGTCGGTGCCTTCAAACGGGGCGCGTGCCCTGCTGGGAGTGCCATGGGCGGGGGACCATTTCACTGAGACGCGTCCCCTCGGCTCTGACTGATCACTACCAGTGAACGAGCAAACACGTACCTGGCCCCCGCTCTGCCCCAGGCGTGTGAGATGGGGGAGGGCCCGAACGGGGTGCAGGGGCGCAGAAGACATGCCAACATTCCCGAGGGCCTTTTCAACCCACACAACCCTCCCTTCCGAGACCCAAGCCACACCCCCCACTGCCACCACAAGCACAAGGTCAAAGCCCCGTGATGCGGGGGCCCATGTATCCCCAGGGACGTTTCTGATGTGTCCCCTTAGCCATATTTCACATCATTCACCCCCCAAATTTACCCCCACCCCTGGCTCTTGAGAGCCACTAATAACAAAATGGGTCAAGTTTACAATAGCTGTGTGACTGTGAAAATAGAAGGGCTAGGTACCAACATATGAGGCGTGGTCTCAGAACTTCTGAATCTAATCACGGCCAGTGAGCAGGAAGGCCTGAGCACCTGGCCCTGGGGCGTGAGGGATGCACGAGGCTTGAGGGACGTGCCAGATTGCTTGTGCACAGAAGGATGTTATGTTATGTGCGTGTGTGTGCATACATTTTCTGTATTCTTTCAAAACCTCTTTATCATGAAAGTTTTCCAACGTAGAAAGTAAAGAAAATAATTGTGCAATAAACCTCCACATACACTCCACTCAACTGCAACGATCATCGCTTTATAGCCAATCTCGTTTCAACCTCACTTGCTGGGTTATTTTGAAGCAAATCCTAGAGATCACATCATTTCATTTAGAGCTACGAAATGATAAAGACGTGTTTACTAAACATAACCACATATCTCTATCATATCTAAAATATAAATTATAGTTTGTATGTAGGGACACACAAGCCATGTCTGCCTTGAGTACCAGGTACTAAGGTACAAATTTGCAAAGCAAGTACCAAAATAATAGTCAATAATTTTTAAAGCAATTCCTTTTGTAGACACATATTACCCTGTTGGAACGAGTTCTAATCACGATGCATGATGAATACGATGATATATCATGAGTGCTTTATATCCTCCCAGAAGTTTTGTGATGACTATAATATTGTGTTCGGGGGTCTGGGAGACTTTAAACTGCCCGCCACCCCCATGCTTTGCTCAGGGAAGGAAACAGGCACCAGTCAGCAGGTTGGTGGGAAATCGGAGCAATGAGAATGCTTGGTGAGGACAATTTGGGCAGGGCAGAGTAGCACCTGTTTTGATCACAAGATGCCCCTGACTGAGCCGCAGAAGGCCAGAGGGGGCAGCTTGACTTCACAGACCAGGGGAGCAACTATTACAGGTCAGAGATGATGCAGCCTCCCTCTGAGATTCAGGTGTCTCCTAGGATGAAACCATTCAAACAAAGCCAAGACAAGAAGCATACACAGCACACGGTCTCTGCTGAAGTGCAGCTTAAGAATTTTCAATAGAAATCTCCTTTTTTGATGTAATGCCATTGCCTTTCCTTTATCCAATGTAAATTTCAACAACCAGAGCCACTTAAACACATAGAAAGCAGAAAGTAATTATCACCTATATTCAATTTACTAAGTGAAAATCAGCATCGATATGGTGGTGCATGATCTTCCAATATTTTTCCAATGCATATATAATTATTTTACCAAAACAGAATCATCACGTGCATACAGGTTTGTAATCTGATGTTTTAACACCATCTCTTAAGCAGCTATCCACATAATTAAAAAGTCATTCGCAGTATTATTCTAATGGCTGTGTTCCATCCCATCCTTGGCCTTTATCTATTGTAGTGCTCGGGGTTCCGATGTGAACCCCCTCTCTGTCACTCTCACTCCTGGCTGATCTCACTAGCGTCATGACTTTAAGTGGCGTCTCTACGCAGATGACTCCTAAATGTGTATCTCTCTATCTCGAATCTCTCTCTTTCGAGATCCAGACCTGAATACCTAACTGTCCCTTCTACACTTGGATGGAAAATAGGCATCTGGAATTTTAACACGTTCCGAACTGAGCTCCTGAAACCCACTCCCAAACCGCGCACCCAAACCACGTCCTCCCGCAGCCTCCCCGGCCTCAGCCAGGGGCATCTGTCACCTTCCAGGCGGAACCTCGCTGTCACCTGTGGCTGTTCTTCCTCTCACACCCCCATGCAGCCTTTCGGCGAAGCCCATCAATCCGTCTTCAGAACTCATCGAGGTTCTGGTTCTCACCTCCTCCTGACCACGCTGGTCCGAGCGGCCATCATCTCTTCCTCGGAGGCGGGTCACAGCTCCTTAGCGAGTTCTCTGCCTCCATGTTGGCTCCCTTCAACACGGCAGCCAGAGTGAACTTTTTAAAAAAGTAAAACAGGTCAAGTGACTTCTCTGCTTAGAACCCACCAGTGCCTTCCCATATCATTAATAGTCAAATCCCAAATCCTCTCAAATGACTTAGAAAGGCCCTGCATTAAAGGGGAAGGGGAGGTTGTCTTTGCACACAGTTCCGCCCCATGCCCACTGGCCACCGCCACGCTCCTCCTCCAGGCACGTGTGCTGGCTGTGCCCTCCGTCCGGAACACCTTGCCCCCAGGTGGCCATGTAGCGTGATAGTGCGCGGCCCCTCTCCCTTCATGCGACACCCGGCCAAGGAGGTTCTTCCCGACCCGTGTAAAATTGTTCTCCACCCCTCACCATCGCCGCCGTCGCGTGTCACGTAGTACTCGCCCGCAGTTGACACGCCGTTACGTGCTCACTCCTCGTCCGCTCGCCCACGTGGACTGCAGGGGTCATGAGGGCGGGGCCTCCTCTGTCTCGTTCACTGCCGTGTCCCCGGCACATAAAACAACGCATGGCAATAAACGTTAGTTGAATGAATGAATCTGAGTTGAGTTAAGTATATCCGGGTGACAGTTCATTATTTCTTTTATAAATATGCTGTTGGCTTTTGTCTCCTACTTAAAAACTGTAGTGAGAATAACAGTGAACGATAAAAAAATATGGAAGGTGAGTTACTTCCTTTTAAATCTTCCCCCAAGTAACTGTTAGTGAGTCACGGAGGCAGTAGCAGGCAGGTGCTACTCGTGACAAGATGAGGCAGGTACTTAAAGGCAGTGTGTTTTCTGAATTTTTTCCTGTGCATCTAAAGTGACTAAGAGCATCAGAACCCGTAACCCTCACGAGCATCCCCGCCACGTGGCCGTTGGATGGGCCCGTCCGAGCCTCCTCCTTGCTGGCTGATTGTTTTCCAAATAGAGCAGCTTAATCCGTTCTAAAGCCGGGAGCCATGAGAAGGAATCCCTTCCCATACGTGGGCACTCCCCAGCTACCCAGGGCCCCAGCCTCCCAGGGCCCCAGCCCACTGCACGCTGATGGTCTGACTCACACTTCTGCAGCCCACAAAGTCCCACCTTCTGAGTCAGCATCCCGGCCACAGGTGCCACCCACTGCTCCGGCCCGTTTCCCGTCTCTCACGCCCGCTCGCCGGCCTCGGCGCGGTGCTCCCCAGAGCCCTCCCCAGCGGCTCAGACGGTGCCGAGCTTGTCATTTCCTCTCCATTATCACGTGAACTCTGTTTTCAGATGGCAGATGTCACGGGCCTCTTCTCGCTCAGCACTCAAAAGACACCCCCGTGCTTTTGCGCTGATTAGGTATGATAGTTCTTTGACATTTGTAAAGTCACCAAATTACCAAAACGCAAAGACAGCAAACAGAGCAGACGCCAACAGTTTATGAACTTAGACCAAAGTGACCGCACGAAGGTATGAAAATCACCTCTTGGATGACGCTTTCTCCTTAGAGTAGCTTCATGCAAATCTATGAAAGTTCTCAAAATAAAAGTCGGTGCGTGTAAGAACTTCTCTAAGGGCAGCGCCGATGGATGAGGGTCTTCAGTAAGATAATCTTGAGCTTTGAAACACTGACTATATCAGAATCGATTAATTTTTACTTTCTAGCTGACAAGTACTTAAAGCCAGCAGTCCGTAAACCATTCTCTCATGGGGGTAGACGCGTCGGAACAGCTGGAGTTCACCGTCTGCCGTGGCTCGTCGTCAGGCCCTGGTGCAGTCACGGGAGTGGCACAGATGCCGATGGAC
>NW_011889011.1:1244399-1245710 GCF_000151845.1 Pteropus vampyrus
GGGTAGACGCGTCGGAACAGCTGGAGTTCACCGTCTGCCGTGGCTCGTCGTCAGGCCCTGGTGCAGTCACGGGAGTGGCACAGATGCCGATGGACCCCGGTCTCTGCTGGCTGCTCGTGTGGTGACCACAAACGGGCCGAATCTGTGAGAAGGGCCGCATTAGCCTCGTGCTTTAAAGGAGCCCGGCCGAGTGCTTGCGAATGCTGCACTTCGAAATGTGAATAGCAATGAGGACTCGTTCGCGTAACTCTGCTGGCAGATGAGAATTACTCATATTTAGCCATTTCGGCTACTTAAAATAAAGAAGGATTACTAATTTTCACGGGGGAGAATGTAAAGATCTGGGCAACAAACCGTAGTATGATCCATCTTATAGCTGAAGCCGTATGGGTTTTTTTCCCCTTATTTGCCCTTTAAGTTGAATTTCCTTATTTATCTCTTCTCTTTCAAATGTAGCTCACATCAGCGTGCATACTTTAAAGATCTTATCTATGTAAAATCAGTGATGAATCTAAATAGCAGTACTTACAGTACTTAAAAATTATTTTTTTAGAATTTGAAATATGCCTTTCAGTAACGAATGCAATTATGCCCACACTAAGATGAGTGAAAGAAACAGAATGGATAGCACTAGAGGAATCAGAGAAATTACTAAAATTTAAAATAAAAAAAATTAGAAATGGAGTCCCGTTAATTACTAAAAAAAAGATAAACTCTTTTCTGACCCACACCCCGTCCACTTTATCCCTTAAACGATCCTTCCACCTCATCTTTAAGGACCCTTTAGAATTACACCAATTCTTAAAGTCCAATAACATGTATTTCTTTAACATTGTTTTGGATATTATTGATGTTCTCGAATTTAGTAGGAGCGCCTAAACGTGTCACAAGGAAGTCCCGTGTAAAGAACACGTCCTATCACCAGAAGGAGCATTCGGGTTAGGAACAGGGCATGCTCCGTCGGCGTGTGTGCACACGAATCATTTGGGACTCAGGACGGTTTTACTCTAAAGAAACCTCACTAATTTAACCATGATAATCAGTCACCCAGCTGACCTACGAAACCCTCCTCCCCCGGGCTTTATCAGAGACGGTGTGCATGCCCCGAGTCTCTAGTCCGAGTGGATTTGCTCAGGGATTGTAAACCCCCAGGCTCTTTGTCCCCATGATGTCAACCAGACATAGACATGCTCACTGGGGTAAACCAACCACCACGGTCTGTGGGAAAACACGTTCTCTTCACTTAAAACGTGACAAAGTCACCTCTCCGTTACTTCCCCCTCTGCCTTCTCTTGTTTCGACCAAGAGTGA